>NC_137910.1:20584110-20939110 GCF_963457725.1 Sprattus sprattus | reverse complement strand
ACAATGCTAATGCATTCGTGCTTTTTAATGGACAAAGGGCATTAAGGGTGTTACATGGTTTCATAATAAATTAATGCATTTTGCAGCACAGAATGTGCTCTGTATACGAAATAAGGTCTGTTACACTTGGCACCTGATACAAGTGTCACCTTCAGCCAAGTGGAACAGCCGCTCAGGTGGCCATTTTATTGGGGGTTTCCGATTGAATGCCTCCCATTTTGGCTACACTTGCAGGATTCAGTCCATATAATTAACATGGAATAAGAAATAACCCCCACAATAATGTCCATTCTCAAAAAGAAACACGATAGACTGCAATCCCCTTTGAGCTTCAAATTCACATGTGAAATGATCTCCCATGACTTGCACAAAAAGAAACAACTCAACAAGAACACCCTCGCCCCACCAGACACAAGATAACAGCACACACCCACTGTTCTCTCACGGGCAGAGACAAGGCTCCGAGATACTGAAGTGTTTCTTTTTTTTCTTTTCTTTCTTTCTTTTTTTTTGTCCTGTGCCATTTAATCACTGATACGGCTACCAGGCTCTTCCGGAAACCGAAGTACGCTATTGTTCTCCTGACACGCCATGTTCTATTCTCGCTTGCCGGGGTCTGATTCAGGGCAGTTCAGCTTAGCTCACACAGTTGGGATTCTGTTCAGCCGGAGGCCAAGCTAGCACTCATGTGGGGGCCGGCCAGTCCTGATCCCACGCTAGCATCCCCTCAGATACAACACAGCACAACACACGCATGTAACACATATGACTAACGCGGTGGACATACCAGCAGCCTGTTTGGGCAATGGCCTGGTGACGCAAGCAAACTGTCGGAACAGTCATGGACTGTCTGTGTCTGTCAGTCAGTTCCTGTCAGAGAAGGAGAGAAGAACAGGGTAAGGGGGTGTTGGGGGGGGCACCTTCCGATAGAGAGCGACTGATCTGCAGCGACTGATCTGCAGTGATTCGACAACTGCAGGAGGACTACAAGGAGAGGGACTTTTTGATATGATACCCACTGCTGTGAGTTGGGAGCGGATAACATCATGTATCATTTATCAGTCTCCCCCTCGCTTGCATTGCACACTGTATATATTCTGATGCTGCTGCTTCTTCTGCTGCCTGCCTTTGTGAATGATAAACTAGCCTCAGACCTTACGTAACCCACAAATGAAGATTTCTCTTTGAAGCCAGACTGAATGTTGCGCTGAGAAAACATCCATACCCACAGGTGTCAGGATGTCTACTCCAAGTGAGGCAGATCACCTCACCCTCCATATTGTCTGCAGCATACACCTTCAATGCATGAATACTGTATGTGGCCTCCAGCTACTGGGAGCCAAGTGAGTGACAGCTGGCTATCTCTCCGGCTGCTGCTGCTGCTGCTGCGAAATATAGAAATAAATACAGTAAAGGGTTTTACTGTGTGCGTGTGTGGGAGGGTGAGTCGGGTGGGGTGGGGGGGTCGATACCCAGAGGACATCAGCCGTCCGTTTGCAGCAGCTGCTGTTGATGAGGGGTTGTCGCTGTGGTGACAGCGCTGTCAGCTCAGCTCGTTTAGCCAGCTGCACGTCCCATGGGTGGGGAGCGGTGAGACAGAATGCCCCACTGAAGCCACTTCCGCACGCCCATCTGGGGGGGCCGGAGGCTGCATGACCGCTCACTGTTTCTTGTAAACTCGCTGCTTATTGTTTGTTTACTTTTTCCCTCTGAATTCCCCTTCACTTTGATTGCATCCAAAAAGTCACAGAAAGGATGCAAACTCTCAGACGGGTAGATGGAAGAAATCTCCTCTAAGATGTGGATGTGAAGTAAAGACAGGCAGTGTGGCATACAGGGTCATCACTTAAACCTGCAGCACTTCCAGCCAATCATCACGCTGCCTCAGGAGCACGTAAAGGAGGGGTGGGACTTGAGCTCAAATATCAAAAACCTTTCACCAGAATCACGGACTGCACCTTTAATCGAGAAGCACTGTACTCTCTCTACACACGAATGGACGTGCTCCAGACAACACCAGAGCTTATCAGGGCAGGGGAGCCTCCGTGGTTATTCTCCAGGGGAAGAGTATTCATAGTCATTAGGTTAGTACATTTCACATGGCCTTTATGTTGGAAATAGCACAGTCACTGGTATCCAGGTTACGCTGTCATCGCACAGAGCTAATGAAAGTCATATTTCATGTTTGCTAGTACACACTGATGAAATTCTAATAATATCCCTAGGGTTTCCAGGGGCTTATGTACCATTTAGAGCTAATCATCCTGTACTTCAGTCAATTGACACATAGCTTTCCACTCATTAAGACGTAATTGCTGTTGTCAAGCAACCAGCACCTTATGACTCAAAATTTAATTACATATCTTCCCAGCTCCAGCATCCCCTCCTGGATAATGCAAATCAAAGTGTAAATAGAGACTTTTACGCAGCCCCAAGTTCCACGCGTGAGGAGAACAGGCTGACTGAAATCCATTCAGACTAATGGAAGGAAACGAGTAGAATGGAAGTGAGACACACTACTTAGGCACACTACTTAGGCAGCTGTGTGTGTTTTTTTTTTTAATGCAAGCGCTAGGAACCCTTTGCAGGAGCCTTGTAGGTCCTTGAGCAGAGTGCAATTTCAGTGTATCATGGGAAAGGGCAAATTTGGCTTTGCAGTTGTAGGGGGCATTTGCCCCCGTGGGCTACACTGGGGGCACAGAGAGGCAGTTCATCCAGAACCTGTGACGATGTTTACCACATCACTACTTGTCTGTACCAGCCCGACTCGGCTCTGAGACTGGTGTCAGCTGATTATGGTCTGGGAGTGTTTGAGCACGCTGCTGCTGCTTTTAGTTTCTATTTTTTGACCTAAAACCTCATTTCTGTCGCGTATTTTACAGCTTGCCATGTTATTCCTACTGCAGGGATGGGGGGACATGAGGAGAGGAGAGAAGAGGAGAGGAGAGGAGAGGAGAAAAGAGGAGATGAGATGGGAGGAGAGGAGAGGAGAGGAGAGGAGAGGAGAAAGAGGATAAGAGATGAGATGAATGGAGAGGAGAAGAGAAGAGGAGAGAGCCCTACAGTCTCCTCTGCCCCTCTCTTTGGAGATGTGTTTTTCCCTTTTAAAAAGGTTTTTGGGCTGAGGGGGGCTGGGGAGGATAGTCTGCAGCCTCCGTTACTATTTATATCCTGGCCCCTGCAACCAGGTAACCCACACCATCCGTCACCATGGAAACCGGGTGGAATCACGCCCAATCACAAGACAGAGCAGCTGAGAGGCAGAGTGGCGGGGATAATTCTGATCACAAGGACGTCTCAATAACAAAGAGACCTAAGAGAGGCAAGTGAGAGATTCAACACAACACACTCTCACGCCTTCAAACCAAATACATCATATTCACTTTGTAAAACAATCTAATATTACATTCAATATGTTCACATTCAGTTTTTGTTTCAAGGTTCAAGGATGTTACCTGGATCTAGTCACAGCCTCTAAAATAAGACTTGTTCTCTTCTGCTTTGTTGATTGTCATGTATATTATATATTACAAGACAATATAATAACAATAACAATAATAATAATAATCACAGCCTCTAAAATTATAAAAAAAGAGAAATAATAAATAAGTGTTTCCTTCTGCTTGGTTTACAGTATTGTCGTGTTTGTATTCCGGTTGTTTCTCTCTCCCTTGGCTCCCTGTTCGCCCTTACTTCACAAAACTGTTACCATGGTAACTGGAAGCATGAAGAAATCCTTTGATGTGTGATTCTACAAACCAGCATGAAAGCAGTCGGTCGATGCATGTTTGTTATTTGTGTGTGGGACTGTGTAAACAAGTGTGTATACTATCCTATTCTTTCTTTTCATTTCTCTCTTATAACTGCACACATATCCGGTACATACACACACTCACTTATTCACAGGCATATGTGCATCAAATGTATAAAATGGAGGACATCTGTATGCCGATTAAAGCCAGATTTGCACTAGTGTTTTTTATCAGCAGAGGATGTTTCAAATACAGGGCTGAAAACCAAGAGATTTCGGTTTATATTTCACATCTGTTTCAGCACATAAAATCAGTTCAAGCAAGATAACTCAGATTTCAGATAAAACATTTAAACAGGACTCTTCTGAGATGCATTGTATTTAAGATGGTAGAACAGCGACACTCTCTCACTCACATCAGAAACTAAATTATGCTGCCTCTTGCAATAAAAAACAACATGAAATAATGAGAATTAAATGAACACCCTAAAAACAATGCAGAAGTTCACACAGGGTTCAGAGAAAAATAATCAACAGCATAGACATCAAAAGTGATGAGGTTAGCAGAAATAGCCTCCTTTGATATTGGCGAACGGATTACCAAACCACGCAGCCTTCCGCATCTTTCCACATCATTAGAATTAATTTGGTCTTGGTATCACCCCTCCCCTTTGAAATGTAAAATCAGAACAAATCCTTTGTCCTCAGTAGGAGAGACAGGCTATGTAGTGAGGCCAATCCTAAACGGTGCTTACATCATTGCTTTCTACTCATGGGGTGGGCTGTGCTTGTCATATGGTGGGAAGTGGAGAATGAATCATGTTTCATTTTACACGGTTTCACCCTCCCGCATTAATTCCAAATCCCCCCCCCCTGTCAGGGTAATTTCTGGGGTAATTCTTCAGTTTTCATCTCAATGACTGATTACTAAACATCTAGTCTCTGGTGTGTTGTATTGCCTACAGATCGCCATGGTCCGACAGTTCCTTGCAATCCACTGCTTGAGAGGAAACAAAATGTTGCTCAGCAACCATCCTCCTTAACCTAATTTGAGGACAGGAGGGTATTTGGGAAACATGGAGGAAGAGAAGCCAATCTGCCCGTATGAATTGAGGTAAGCTCGTCCTCTGAGATGGCTCTGCATAGTGTGACACAGTACACTATTTGATCAAGCACAAATGGATACTTTTTGGTGCCTATTAGAGTGTGTTGGCTATATGCTCCCTAATTCATAGGCTTTCATTCCACCTACAGTCAGAGTAATTTTCACACTTTACGCCATCAGCTTGGTTACACACAACAAACCAATTTCAATTTAATCAGCCGCCAACTAAAACAAAAAAAAAATCCATTCTGTAAACTTCCACCTCTTGCACCGCAGTAATGAAATTGCACTTTTTTACAGAATGTTTTGAAGGAGGAAGTACAATTCCGCAATGCCATGGGTGACTGAACCCAGAAGCACAGAGGGGGATGCGTGAGTGGGTAATGGCAGCAGGGGTTGTCATGAGAAGTGATTGGTGACTCACACTAATGATAACACACACTCTCTCTCTCTCTCTCTCTCTCACACACACACACACACACTCACTCACTCTCTCTCTCTCCCATTGACCCTCTCTCTCTCCTTCACACACACTCCCTCTCTCTCTCTCTCTCACAGACACTCTCTCTCTCCTTCACACACACTCCCTCTCTCTTTTTCTCTCTCTCACTGTGACCATGGACAGAGGAGGTGTCCACCAGACCGGTATGTGTGCGTGTGTTCATCATGGCTGACTGACTCAGCTGTGCCTCAGGAGCCCTGCACCCACTCCTGTTCGAGCCTTCACATGAAAAATGACCACAATAAAAACAACAACAACAACAACAACCCTGACAGGAAAGAAAAGAGAGAAATCAGAATGGGGATGAGTTAGCATCCTGTAGCCCTCTGTGAGTGTCCCTCACTCTGGCAGCACCCTGCAGGCCTGGTGACCACTCCGTGGCCGGCAGGCTATTCTCCTCAGAGAACAGTGCCACTGCCAAGCCCCTCAGGTAACACAGAGAGAGTTAGAGAGGACTTGAAGGACCAATAAACAGTTCAGTATCAGACGATAAACAGATGGAAGCGTCTGCACACATGAGTATCATGCATGGCTGGCATGCAAAATTGATGCTGGGTCTCCACGACTCAATTATATGAGTCACTGTGTGTGTGTGTGTGTGTGTGTGTGTGTGTGTGTGTGTGTGTGTGTGTGTGTGTGTGTGTGTATTTACTGCCTTGCACTGAGAGGCTTTATTCCCCTTTGTCTGCAGGAAGCGTGGCGGAATTATTAATTTACCCCAAACTACATAATGCAAAAAGATCTTGTTGTTATGTATGTGTGTAATAAAGGCTTGAATGCATTAAGGTGTTCTGGTAGCATTTTCCCCAAGGAAAGCCTCACAATGCATCACATCACAGCGCAGTTAGGGTGAATATTTAATTTAGCTGTGCTTGGGAACAGGTGTATTGATCAAATCGTTGTTGAAAATAGAGGCTCAGTTTTCAAATCCCCTTGAAAACTGTCTCGCCCCACTGAACTGTGGAACATAAATGATGAATCCTTGAAGCGGGAACAGAAATTGTTGCCTATAAGCGGGCGGGTTTTTTTCTGCCTGCTTATCATTTATCGGCCGACATGCCTTTGTCATCCTGCTGTGGCGCACACTGTAGCACACTCAGTTTAGCCGGAACGTTCTCTCAGGAGGATAAATCACGAGCCTCAGCCCCAGACATGGGAATGGGAATGAGTGGTGGGAGGGTGGGGTGGGGGTGGGGGGGGGGATGTAGGTGGATGGTTGTCACGCAGACCCTGACGATATAAAGCAAGATGAAAGAGTGAAACCTTCAAAGAGCTGGCACACATGGCGGGAAAGGACGAAGCGGGTGAACCTGTGATGGGGATGGATTGGCGGACGGCGGGCGGGTGACGACGGTGATGGTGACGCCGGCAGCTCTGACACTGATGTATGAGGCAGCTCATCTGTCGTGCAAGAGCAGGAAGTTAAGCTGCGGCTCTGAAAATACCCCATTGCAGGGCTCCAGAAGGGACAAGCAGACCAGAAAGGCTGAGTGAGGAGTAATGTTTAGCAGGGGCCAGCAGACCGCCCAAGAACGTTTCCTCATTACTTTCACTTCTGTCAGCTGCAAATGTCTCTTGCCCATCGGTATAATATTATATCAGGGACCAGTTACTTGTATTTCAGTATTACTCAAAGCTGGTAGAGGAATCAATAAAGTAAAACAGCTTGGTTAAATTCAATCCTCACAATTTTCATTATGCATTGTGTGTGTGTGTGTGTGTGTGTGTGTGTGTGTGTGTGTGTGTGTGTGTGTGTGTGTGTGTGTGTGTGTGTGTGTAAATTAGCTTAACGAGTGTGAGCAGGTAGGCATTTATCTCCAAGTGTATTTGGCCTCTGCTGAGAGAGCATTGCCCAAAATGAGCGACCTAATGATCCCAATTACGTCATGTCTCAGTGCTGGCCTCCGTGAGAGCATTATCACCGTGGCAACATCCTCCCCGGGTCAGACAGCATCATTAGCAGCGCCACGCTGAGCCACGGGCACTCAGGCTGAGCCCAGGTGGAATTCTGCCCATTAGAAATGTTACCCAATAATGGGGCTACCGTCATTGAAGCCAGTGGCTCCGTGATTACAAATGACTTATTAGGATTCTGTGGACCTCCTGATGCCTAAATACTTTCACATGTTTTCAGTAACCCTGCAAGTCATCTTCTTAGGTTCAAGGGGATGCAAAAGGCCATGTCATTCTTAGCTTATAATACATTATAAGTCTTAACGTCCTTTATCGCATCAGTACACTTTACCCCTGATTTAATATAGGGTCAGGGTTACGAGTAAGTGACCTCTACGTACCGTAGACGCAGTGAAATTAACATAGAGTGTCATCTTTGCCTAAACTTTACAGCCCATGTTGATCAGAGACCAAACAGAAGTGATTACTGTAACTTTTCAAACAGTTTTCTCTATCTCCTGTGTGACTATCTAAATGTATATAGGACTGACTATCTCTGACACAGTCTTCCCTCCTCTAACGCTAATATATGAAGCAATTGTTTTACTGTTTTTCACTAAAGCACTCCCCGAAGTGGTTAATTCGGTTAGATTTATTAGCTGAGGTGTTCGTGGCTGTGACGTTATTAGTGCCTGTCAGTGAGGGCTATGGGAAAGAGTAGAGTAGAGAGAGAGAGACAGAGAAAGAGAGAGAAGAGAGAGAGAGAGAGAAAAAAGAGAGAAGAGAGATTGAGAGAGATCCTGTCTTGTTGATAAGCAAAACAAGTGTTTGGGAGCACATTATGCTGGAGCACTTCTGATCAAGTTAGATTTCTTAATCAATAATCATTAAACACATCCTCCCCTCTGTGCTTTTCATTTGCTTTGGCGTTTGAGTACAAAAACAAATCAGTTTGGAAAAATTGGTTATAGCGCACATGAAGATTCTGTCTTTTGGTTTCAAGTGCAAAATGTTTGGTCAGAGGCCAGGAGAATGCTGCAAAGAAAGAGTGCAGAGAAAAGAAACAGTACAGAGAAACTAAATACAACCAACAGATGGTATCCAGACACCTGCGCTGCGGATAGAGGTGGTTTTCATGTGGTTGTTTTCTGAATTAAATTAGGTTCAACAAATATTCAGAAATGATATTTCCCTGCACCCTCGAGGATATGTCACTGAAGGAGCAATCTGTTTTCTAGATAATTCCTCTACATAGCTCGAAACAGACGTTATTATTCTTTCTTTTTTTTTGTACTTTGTTGGTGAGTGGAGTCGTAAACAAACAAGATGGATCCTGTAGAGCAGTGAAGGTAGGGAGGCAAGAACTTTCCTCACAGCACAGAGTCGTCTGCAAACTTCTGGGCATGAGAGAGTCTGTTAGAGAGGGGGAGAGCCTTTCTTCAGTTGTCAGTAGGCCTCTCTGCAGGGAGATGCTGGAGACCAGGGCAACAGGAGGCAGGTGTGTTTCCCCCCACAGCGCCCGACCGCTAGCGTGTGCAGGGAAATAAACAAAACAGACAGGTTTCCCCATACCCTCTCCAAGAGTGTGATGCGGGGGGACTGTGTGTTTACACAGACATGGAAACAAACACAGACACACAGGCAGAAAAACACATGAACACACACACCAGACTCACACACACGCACAAACCACAGAAGCACACACACACATTCACACTGGACTCACACACAAATACATAACATAGACACACAACTTAAAACCACAAAGATTCACACAAACAAACACACACACACACACACACAGTATATTTTTATATACAGTATACAGTATATATACACATTTCTGGAATGGCCCACTGTTCCTTTTCTGAGAAACGCTGGCTTGTACTTCTCTGAGTAGTGTGCCTTGCTGTAATGGAGACAGAACCGACTAGGCATAGCAACATCTTCTGCTCCTGGACTCTAAAGCCCTTGCTCCTGGCAAAATGTGTTCCAGCTCTCCCTTTCTGTTGTGCTAAGCTCATTGCCCTGGTTTTCGCACTGGCTTACTCATGTCTTTTGAGTTGTGTTGGCACAGGAGAGAGAGTGCACTTGTTTCTGTTCTCCTCCTCTGACAAAAAAAAAAATTTAAAAAAATAAACATCAAGGCCCGGGCTTACCGAACCAAACCCCGGGTCAAGCCAGAAAAATAAAGTGGAGGCCTATTCATCAGCTAATAGTACATTCTATTTGTGCAGTCCAGTGGAATCCAGTCAGACGTCTAAGTGAATTTATGTGAGTGTATGTGAGGACGAGTGTTCCCAGAGTCTGTTATTCCTACTCGACTGCATACCAGGCCTGACCTGAGCCCACAAAGCTTGCCGCACAGCAAGACAGTGGAGCCAAGACAGTTTAAGCACAGAGACAGACGCAAAACAACACACTGTGTCTGTAGATATGATAACATTCGGCTCCTTGATTGGGATATCATTTTATTGTTTGAGACAAATATCCCCCCTCCATGACCGCAAAAGGTTCAATCAAGAATAGGAAAGCAAGCAATGTCAGTCCCAAGGCCAAAGCCCGTCTTCGTTGTTTAGCTAAAAAGTTTTCTGGTTTTGCCTCGTAGAGACAGTGCCAATAAAGAAAATAGATCATAAAACAGCCTGTCAAAAGTGGCGTTTTTTTGTTCAGCATTTTGATTTGTGTGGTAGGACGCCAACTTTAAACAAGCACCCGCACATCCATCCATGATGGCCGCTCTAAATTCTGTTGAGTGCTTGCCACTGCAGACAATACATTTGGTCCTGCTGGAAATGAGGACGGACAGAGAGAGAGAGAGAGTGTGTGTGTTACATTCCTGGGTTAAAGACATCTGGAAACTGGAACCTTGTCCCCTGAGTCCAGAGGCCTAACATAGCCCCATAGCCTCTCTCCCCTCAACAAAGGAAACCTCTTCAATGTTAGTTGACATTTCTGTTGGAGCCATTTATCTCTCTCTCTCTCTCTCTCTCTCTCTCTCTCTTCCTCTATTACAGTCTATGATCACAGAAGCACTGCCTCCCTTCTGAGAAGTGGGTGACACAAGAAGCACTGGAGGCTTAAGAGAGGAACTCGTCGGTGGCCCAGTGTGGTCATCCAGTCAAAATAGCCCTCAGCCATCTTCATCAGACACGAGGAAGGCATTTTCTCTTCTCTCTTTTTTTTTTGTGAGGACGGTCTGGTGATCCGGCAGCAGTCGTCTGAGTTTATTAGGTCATTTACTCATAGCCACAGTGGTCTTCACTGTTGTCTGGTCGCGGCACATCCTCCCACCCCCCAACCCTTTTTATCTTCCATCGACCCTTGGCCACATCGCCCGTCTGTCACCATCATAGACACACTGGAGGTGGTCGTGGAAACGCTAGCTTTCATCGAATGACTGTTCCGTTTAAACAAACTCATTTGTAAACATTTTACAGTCAGCATGGAAAATGTCCATTTAACCGTAAAAGTGGTTGTGGTTTGAGATGCTATTTATTAATACTGCTGATGGTGAATCAAACTGGTGACAGACATATTCCACTAAATTGTCACCATTCATAAATCAAAGGAGACTTTGACCTGCTCTTGTATAACATGTTTTAAACCAAAGGACTTTGCAGAGCGGCTGTGTGTCATCACCGGTGTGACCCCCCCCCCCCCCCCCCCCCCCAGGACAAACACCACGTGGAAGCTGAGCAGCGAAGCAGGCCACAGGCCACACAGAGGAATGTTTCCAAGAAACCGAGTAGAGATGATAGGAGGAAGGTAAATATCAGGCCCTGTCGGGGCAAACGGACCAGAATTCACCCCTGAAACGTTCCGAAAACAAACACGGGTCTGTGAATATGGGGGAAAGGGGAACTAAGCGCTGTGAAGACAAGCAGACAAAAAACCTGCACTCGCCACTGTGACCACTGCTGTGTCGACGGTTTAGTCGTTGCAGCCATTCTCTCCTCCCATTGGCCACGACCCGGTCCTTCCCCTTTGTTTGATGAAATTAGAGAGTGCGCCACATGTCTGTGTCTGTGTTCGTTGGTTGACAGCCAGAATGAACCAGTTTGTTTCCCAAGAATAAAAAAAAAAAAAAAACACCGGTGGGGGTAGTGGTGTGGTTAACAGGGACATGTCACAGTGAGAAGATAGTCACCCCCTCATTGTGTGTCTGCCAGGAGTGACGTAAAGAAAAACCCTCATGCCAAAAAGGTCATGCCGTAGGTTGCTGATGACAGCAACACTTCACTCTGCTAAGCCTGACATGTTAACTTTCACATTTTGCATGAGAGTTTTCAATGTTCCACCGCCCTGTCTGTGTTTCCCTATCGTTTTATGGGTTTCAGTTCATTCATGTTCTCTGGTATATTTCAAACATGTTTGTCTGTGGATAAGTGTCAACGTCTTGTTATCAGTGTAGAGGCTATTGTGACAGACAGTATGGATATCACCATGATGGTGGGAGACGGTTACTTGTGATAAGTTTCTTTTAAGTAGTATTGTGTGAAGACACTTGGTTAATGTGGGGAAAATGTGTGCAGATTTTGTCAGGTGGTCCAGTTTTTTCTGTGTGTGTGATGAAAAGATCTTTTCAGCAAGTTCCTTGTAAGGGCATGCTAGCAACAAAGCACATCTTTTTCTCTTGGAGATATTTATTAGCACGCCACAAGTGTTGTGTGTGAGCTTTGCATAATCTCGTAATCTTCATGGTGTTTGTCTTTCAGGATTCTCAGGGAAAGGTTAAAGTCGACTTGGCTCCTTCAAACGTGTCCAAACAAAATTGCTCTGGATGGAGTCCACGGTAAGCACGGAGGGATCTTGCTGGACCGAGAGAGTCCACAGCCCAGCTGTTTGATGTTTCCCATACTTTATCTTCCGAGCGTTCTGTGCTTTCCGGTGAACACGGTGACCAGATGTTGCCAAGTTCCAGACAACATAACACTCAGAAAGAGAAAGAAACGTTGCTGCGTTGGGAATGTGTAATCGCACTACATAAACAACCCCAGGACTGTTTACGACCCCCTAAAAGTAGCTGCTTTTCATAATAACCTTGAAAATAATGTCACTGAATGTGTTTTGCCAAGTGGCTGGGAGAAGTCTGGCTTGCTGGAGATAATATTCTAATCAAATTCTTTGTGAAGGTATTTTGGCTTGGACGGCTAATGGTTTTTCCACTGCAGTAAACAGCGCAGAAGCAATTTTCAATGTTTAAAACCCATTTCTGGAACAGTAAGATTATCTGATGTTGAAAACATATGTTGTTTGCCAGAGACAATTTTGCTGACTTTTTGTTCTTAACATAGATATTCAAGGACTTGCATCTCTGTTGGAGCCGAAGCGAGAGAGACGTATCCAAAATAATCAGATGAACACTCCTACTGGTGTCTGGCATTTTATGAAGAAGGTTTTTTTTACAGTTTAAAAAAAACATCCATTGTGTCAGTAGCAGTCAATGAGATATTATTATTATTATAATGTCATTATAATACAATGGAAATAACTGTTCCAAGTTCAGAATGGAGGATCTGTGTTTTGGAGAATTCCAATTCCAACTCCAATTCTCCAATTCTGAGCAAAAGCCAAACATACAGTATTTGTAGAAAATGGAAAGAATGAAGGTTGAAAATAAAGAATAAATGTACTCCAATAAGATTCTACAAATAGGAGAAAATATCCTCTAAACTACCCACTATGCAGACAAAAACAAGAAAACAAACAACTTCAATGACAAATGTATTGTGACACACAAAGTCCCTAATCCTGTGAAAGCCATAGGACAGCATGTGGCACCCACAGACAGAGGAGAAGCCTCACTGCCATGCTGTCATCCCTGGGAGCTGGCAGACAGTGGCGGCAGCAATGGCGTCCCTGCGAAGGGTTAAACATTGCTAGCGCAGAGCTTTCATTTCCTCTTCTGTTCCATCTGAACAAACAAGCCGGTGACCTGACAGCGCACAGAGGGGAGGGGGGGGGGGGGGGGGAGGAGGGGGAATGGGTTCAGTGAGGGTGGTGATGGTGGAATTGAGGAGGGGAGGTGCTGGAAGGGGGGGAGAGGGTCATGACAGGAATGAAAGCGGTGAAGGGAGAGAGAGAGAGAGAGAGAGAGAGAGAGAGAGAGGACACCCATGTGACTGTGAAAAGCCTGCAGGGAGGCGGGCTGGGAGGGGAGGGGCGGGTTTGCCCCCGCAGACTGCCACTGCAGCCTCAGCACAACAACAATTCCAGGAAATGGAGGCCATGCTTACAGTACTATTTACATGTGACTGATTCAGCTTGTTTATCGCTTTCATCATCATACTCTTGGCCATTCTGACCTAATGTCTCCTCCCCCACTCTCTCTCTACCCTCCCCTCCCCTCCCACCCACCCCCTCCTCCCCAGGCCAGCACTCACACACACACACACACACACACAACCACACACAACCACACACACGTACACAAACATAGCATCGTGTTTTTTTTCTTCAGCTGTTTTTTTCCATCATGCTTTAGAAGGGCACTCCTTGTTTTTCAGGCTCTGAGCCGTTGAGACGTATGCAAAAAAAGAAAGGGAGACAAATATGGGGAGAGAGAGAGAGCGGACAGGCAACAAAAGGAGAGCGAGAGAGGGAGTGTAGGGGAAAATATATATAACAATGGAGGTTGAGAAAGAGAGAGAGATAGACAGAGAGCGAGAGAGAGAGAGAGAGAGGAACAGCGCAGTCTCGCCTCAACCAGAAACGCTCGAGACATGAGTCATGGCGTGTGATCTCCCAGGAGCCTCGTCTGCGTGTGCTATAAATGGAAAGAGCAGAAAAACACAGCAGGCTTTCCTCGCCCACCCAGCGCCGGGTTTTACCCCATTAAAGTTTGATGGATTATGACAACATTTCTCCTCTCTCTCTCTCTCTCTCTCTCCCTTCCTCTCTCTCTCTCTCTCTCCCTCCCTCTGACCTGGTGTGCTAAACTGAAATGAAAAAAAAACAACCCAACATAAAACAGGGTCAAACCGTGCACTGGGTTCTTCTCAATCCATTTTCATAATGGAGACTATTGTATCACGCTACTCTACAGAAATAGCCCTGCGAGATGTTCTGCAATGGTTCATGATTCTGTCAAGGACAAATTCTGCAATCCCAGTCTATTCAGAAAGACAGCACGTGGGCCTCTGGCCTGCATTTACAAAGACAACTATTTCACTTCAATTTAAATTATTATGCAGAGAATCTGAATCTGAATCAGAAATAGGTTCATTGTCAAGTAGGTTTCCACAAACAAGTCATTTGTCTTGTTTTGGTGCAAAATATGTGAAATATACAAAGAGAGGACAAGACAAACACTGTATCACCACAAAAAAAACGAAATGTTCGTATGAAAATTTCAAAACAGATGCAAGGGTCATGGGATTAGTACACCCCCCACCCTCAGACAAAACAGTCCAGTGCTCTTGGTTGATAAAGCTAAAGAGAAACATGGCACCCACTACACCCAGTCACCTTATCTCTGCCTGCACAGTAGCCAGACAGCCTCTCCTGACACCCACAGAACTCCAGCATCACTGACAGGGCATTGATTTTATCACTGCCTGCACAGACATCATAGAGACTTTTCCAGTGTCAAGGTAAAATTTCAAATTCAAAACTCAAAGCAGAGATGTATCAGCTTGTCCTCAAACCAAATGTTTCCCCACACTGAGCTAGTCAGAGGCATGCTGCACTCATAGTGGTACACACAGCCTAGTGTTTAAGATAATGGGACAATATGTCTGCCTTGAAACGCACACACACACACACACACACACACACACACACACACACACACACACACACACACACACACGCACACACACACACACACACACACACACACACACACACACACACACACACACACACACACACAAACACACACACACACACACAAACACACACACACACAAACACACACACACACAATGGCACACCACACAGGTTTCAGATGCACTGGTGCCAAGATGAGTTGTGAGTGACATGAACTAGTTTCTGTGGCTTTTTGATTTCTTTTCTGCCAAAGCCCATCTCTGCAGTGGAGGTGGCCTAGATAGTCTGCGAGGCCCTCCCGAGATATCTAGGACACACCATGTCCAACTGAAGTCACACTCTGCTGTACACTTTGCTACTCTGAAAAGTATCAAATGAATGTCTTTGATAAGAGGCACATTTGTGTTTTGGTTAAAGGGAATTTAATATGAGAGCACAATGCCCTAAAACACTTATACACAGCATATAATTGTTTGTGAAACCTCAAGTAAACAAACAGTTCTTTGTGTATCTTTTGCACAGGAAGTAAAACGATCTGCACCCCTGAGGTTGTGATGTGAATAGATGTAGCAATGAGATGGGTATGAGACTGTGTAAACTCCCAAGGATTAGCTGAGGAGCTGAATGGCTTGTTTAAATGTTTTTCAAGCCCACAGAGTATTGGTACAGATCTACTGTAATGAGGGCTTCTTCAGTTTCTAGAGCAAATGGTTTATGGTTTCTGAGGCAGGTGGTTTTCTGACTGCCACCTCATGATAATAAAATCCTTTTAGGAAGGTTTAAGGAGTTGTATACCAAAATATATGTTAAATGTGTGGCTATAGGTGTATATTGAATGTAATTCACTGTTTATAATAGGTATAGGTAGATATGATTAAAAAGCACTGTAATTGAGCTTAATATTTTATTGACAATATAGAATTTGAAGGAAAGGTTAAATGTATTCATGCGTTTCATTTTGAAAATAACCCAGTCCTGAGAAAATATCTTTCGGCCTTTGTGTGAGAGTGTGTGACTGTGTGTGTGTGTGTGTGTGTGTGTGTGTGTGTGTGTGTGTGTGTGTGTGTGTGTGTGTGTGTGTGTGTGTGTGTGTGAATGTGGTGTGTGTGTCTCTGTGTGTGGTGTGTTGGCCTATTTCAGTAAAAGGTGTTCCAAGCAGTCAGCCTCACCTTGCAAGGGCTCAGGTGGCTGAGTCAGAGCCTGTCCACACCTGTGAGATTGCATCAGCCCCAGCATGGCCTTGGGACGAGGCGGGGTGGTGATGGTGATGGTGGTGGTGGTGGGGGGGGGGGGGGGGGGGCTGGCGGGTGGTTGTTTGATGGTGGTGGGGGAGGGTTGAAACACTGTAACCACACCACCTGCTCCAAGGACGAGCCAGCCACACCCTGCTCTCTCTCCTCCCCCCCCCCCCCTCTCTCTCTCTTTATCCCTCTCTCCATCTCTCTCCCTCAGGCTGAAAGTCACATGCTGAGCTGAGCATGGATGGGGGACAGAGAAGCTGACTGAAGCTGCCGGAGCCCAGTAGGAGAGGAGGACCTCTGCACAGCCTGTGGGAACTCAGATACAGTAGCTTTAGTCTTTTCTCTAGTCGTTTCTTCGTCCTCTGTGCTCCCTCCCTCCATCTTTCCCTCCTCTTGCTGTGGACCCGCTCCAGAAGTGTCACCCCGAGGCTGAAGAGACATCATCTGAGATTTGTTTTAACTATCAGGAGGGACAAAAGCAGGCAAAGAAATAGGGGTTGGGGTTTGTTTTGAGCTTCTTTAACTCAAAGGACAAAAGGAAGCCCCTTGGCTGTTTCTTGTGTCTGTTTGTGTGTGTGTGTGTGTGTGTGTTTTTTTTTGTTTGTTTTGTTTTCTTTTGAAGGTTTTGTCAACATGAGAGGTGGAATCACGGGGCGGAGAGCCAGATCTCTTGCCAATAGGACGGGCCACACTGCAGTGCTGAAGACTCAGGCAATCTTCTTCTTAGTCTTCATTGTTTTGGTCATAATAGTGTGTGTTTATTTTGACCTCATGTTGTCTTTCCCCTGGTAGATACTCCCAACCTTTTACTGTTGATCATCTGTCAGACCATGCCATTGCCCTGCATTGTTGAAGTGTTGCATTTGAGTCTCCTATTCTGTTGACTTACAGTATGTATATGATATCTTCTGTCTCTC
Organism: Sprattus sprattus; assembly: GCF_963457725.1. Taxonomy (NCBI): domain Eukaryota; kingdom Metazoa; phylum Chordata; class Actinopteri; order Clupeiformes; family Clupeidae; genus Sprattus; species Sprattus sprattus. The sequence continues at coordinate 20,921,928 of NC_137910.1, read as the reverse complement.
TCCATAATTCAATAAATATGTTTCTTTATCAGAGATATCAGAGTCATTTTGTCCTTTGTCATTTTCTAGATATTGATCATGTTCCTCTAAAATGATATAACAATATCACATGCAGCAGTGGAAGCATTCCCTGCAGGTTCTGAATAGCTGCTATTTCTGTCACTGTTGTTGGCGATATTCATCCCTTGAGAAGGGCCCTCTGGTGTCTTGCTGGCCTCTTATAATCACCTGTTTTCTAAATCCTGACAGATTATGTGTTTGTGTTTCCCCATAGAGCCCTGCCTCGGAGCAGCACAAACAGCCAGGTCAGGCTCTTCCCTAAACATGTGCCTCCTGCATAAACATGTGCAACCACAAGGGCCTGGCCTGACCATGGGGCCCACATAACAACCTGATGCTTTTTAGATGGAGGAGTGTTTTGGAGGTAGCGTAGCAACATGGCTCCCCCAGAGTAGAGGAAGAGTCTTTAAAAAAAAAAAAAACCTTTATCCAGATGGTGGATCCCACGCAACCACAGCACATGTAAGTTAGCACACAGTCTACAAGAGAAGGACTTTCACCCAGACACTGAGAAAGGACGGGGCAAAGGGAGGGCAGTGCTGTCTGCATGTCGAGTAGCTACCTTGTAAATTGTGGTAACAAAGCATTTGAAAAAAAGAACATGGTGCCATACAGAGAACATCACAAACACAGCTGACAACACGAATTTCATGCAAATGTAATGAACTGTGAACAACGCAATTTCATGATCTGTGAATGTTAATTAAGGAGACAAAAATAAAGATGCTTCTGTGCGACGCCCGTTTCTGAATCAGAGACACCACGCGCCGAGCTGTCATCCAGAGGAGAATATAGCGGCACTCTACGGCTCTCCATCTCTTTACTGGTTCTAGCTCTGAAGCAGACCATGTCTGACGAGGGTCTGTCTAATTTAGTCTGACATGTAGCTCGCCATGGTGAGTAGATGACACCCACAGGACAGGAAAAGAAAGCCAAGACGGATGTGATAGGAGCCTTATCCTGATGATCGTGTCTCACGTAGAGAGAAAAGCTGTTCTTTTTTTTAGCATCCCTGCCCCGGCTCAGGGTCGTCATGGCGCTCGACTGCCTCTCCGCAGACGGGCACCATTATAAAGCCATAACTCAGCTCAGGCAAAGAGCAGGCAATCAGAAGAGATCATTTTCCTCATCTTGACACCTTCAGAGGCACTGTCTACACACACCACTAAGGTCATTTGTCCTCCAAATGGTGCACAGATGGAGACAGGATGCCCTTACGGTCAGAAATTTGACCAACTTTGCATTAAAAGTGTCACCCCATGAAATATAAGGGAGGTTTAAGGCCAACAGAGGAAGGTTTCCCCAGAAGAAGAAGAAGTATTAACCATTCTTCAGTGAATGGCAAATGCTTACAAACTTTAACATCCAACAATGGAGACAAAGACAAAAGTTGACCCTCCCATCCATATCACTGCAGTCATTTCCAATTGTGCACATTTTGCAAGCACAAATACCCTAGCACTTTAAACACTGATTTAATGGACATAATTTCACAGCAACTGTGTTCTTTCAAATATAAATCTGTGACGAACAAACATTTATGCCAGTAGTTGGTGGCTTATACGACCTCTGTAGAAAAGCAAATACTCTCAGACTCATTGTGTCCCTCTGAGAGCTGTCTGAAGTATTTAACACATGTTGCAACAGTTGATGAGGACGTCACGTCCCTGGGTTTCTAAGTCTGAGTACTCCTGTTGGTAAGAACAAAATTCCTGAGAGGCAAAGGCAAGTTGGCATCACCACCAACAACCGCAGCAGCAGCAGCAGTGAGTGACTTAAAACCAGAAGGGTGCCCTGGCTGAACTTCCTGTTATGGCATGGCGCACATCTAAGGTTTCTCCAGCCGACCCAGGCACCCACACAGGAAATGAGTCACACATATTCACCCGGCGTCTGCAGCCTGCAGACTTGGTCTGGCCCCTGAGTGGGAGTTACTCCGCACACGCGCCCAAACGAGCTCCTGAAGCTTTCATCTCCCTCAGCTCAATTATTTAATATCGCACCAGCCCAACATCAAAAAGAGAGAGCACCCTGGAATGAGGCCAGCCTCTCTCTACAATGTTCTCTCTCTCTTTCTCTCTTTCTTTCTCTCTACTTTTTCTGTTTCTTTTTTCTGTCGCTCTCTCTTCCTGACACACACACACACACACACACACACACAAACCCCAAACATATTTCCCTTGTCTGACTCTCTCTTTTTGTCCATAACATACTCTCTCTCCTCTTTATGTGATTTAAACGATTTCACAGCCCTGCCTTGTGGTCTAAAAGACGCTCTAGTGAAATCTCCCGGAGCAAAGCCAATTACTGACACAGGAGCATTGGAACTCCGGTTAGTGAGTAACAAACTGCTGCATATTAGGCAGTTTTCACCCCCAAGTATAGGTGAGGTAATTGGGTTAGTTGAGCAGATAATAGCAGAGCCTCACTGAAATCTGCTCTAACTCACTGCGGTACCATAACAACTGTCTGGACTGCTTCAACAGCTGAATAATTTCTCACAGATATGCACTTTTAGGCCATCGCTATCTAGTATAAGGACACCGTTGTGATTTAAAGAGACAGTTAATGCTTGGATGTTTAACGATCTCAAAGGAGTGTATTTCTCTTTTACTTTGTAGGTCACCACCTATTCCAAGATCATATTGGTGGTAACTGACATATTTCATTTTCTTTGCAACTGCGGCTGAAAAAACACAAATGCATGTACAAATTCAACACACACTCTTACACAACACACTGCAAGCACTGCAAAGTGCCTTGAAAAAGGAGAATGTATTTCCAGGGAGGAGAAGACAGGGTGAGGATGGCCTTGGAATGAAGTCTGCTGGGCTTACAGACTCAGTCGTTTCAAAGACCATCCTTTGACATAAAAAATGAAAACGTCGATTCAAATGGAGAGCTAAGGAAGGGGAAAAAAAACATGGCTGCCAGAAATCACATCATAGCTGGCACCAGCAGCCCTGTGGGCCAGATGGCTTTGCCAACAGACTACATTAAATGTATCTAATGAGCTAGGGCATGCATGATCTAATAGTAGTCTACTTCCATCCTTCATTTTACGCTGTCTATATGACAGTGTTTTTTTATGTGCGTATTGCGTACGCGCATGTGTGTGTGTGTGTGTGTGTGTGTGTGTGTGTGTGGCTGGCGATGTCAGAAGCATTGTGAAGTGTTTGTTTCTGCTTCGTTTTTAAAGGGTCTTGCTTTATTGCTCCCTGCTGAGTCCATCCAGAGGAACAATGGCTTATCTGAAACGTTTCGTGTGTGTGTGTGTGACCGAGGTTGATATTGACATGGTTTCCCAAATTAAACCGCTGCTCGCGCTGGAAGGAAGTTCGTCCCGGGCTCATTCTTCTACAGGCCGTGGCCATTGTTCAGACAGGAAAGGTCAAAAAGACGTATGACTTGACACACTCTTTAAAGTAGGTTAAGGGCACACCAGCAACTTACAAAAGCCCTTTTCCTCTGAGCCCATGGACACCCACATGTTCTCCCAGAGAAGCTCACTCAAGATGACAAAGTATCGACATCATGCTTAGAGATCGTGAGCACTTTAATAGGCGATGCGCATAGTGTCAAACGCATCGTCATAAATTAGTGCTAAGTGTCAAGGCGATTTGCATTTGTTTGGTGTTGGGTGTTGTTTGGCGTCTCTGAGGGGAACAGATGTGTATGACACCATAGATCTTCGCCTGCTACACGTGGCTGCGGGCCTGGAATGATGTATTTGAAGGGTCGGCGAGATCTAGGATGCTTCTTCTGGAAGCGGAGAGGGTTGGAGGAACACACGCTCACACGCTAACACTCATCCCTGCACTTAGCCTCCAGTAGGAAATGGCTTTGGTCCATGTGAAAGAAAGGCCTGACCCCGGCAGCGTCATGGTAACAATACCCCACACCGGAACAAACATCGCACCTCCCCATCCTGAGACCGCTTCACTCATTCATGCACATACCCAGCGGGGGACTCACGGTCCGTCCATGCATTGGGCTGAATGCCGTTCTCCTTTGTTTTGCTCTAGACCGAGACACACAAACAAAGGCAGAAACAGATTGTGGTGAGTGGGTGGTGAGCTGTAATATTCTCAATGATAAAGCCAAAGATCTTTGTCTGAGATCTGTGGGGCCACATCTGGCTGTCAACATGTCCTCACTGAAAGCCCCTTCATTCCAGGGAGCCAGCTGCGGCGCTCGGCCCAACTATGGCCAGTGATGAAGGACTATATCTAGACTGTGAATCGCACTCCTGTTTTGGCTGCTTCATTTTTTTTTCCCTCTCTCTGGCTCTCTGTCTCTCCTTCTTCTTTCTTTTTTTTTCGGTCTGGTAATGTCTGGGCGGGTGGATGAGGAGGAATGTGAGTGGCACAGCTCCAGGGTGCGGGGGCTGGGGGGTTGGACAGGGTGTTTGCGTGTGTGTGTGTTGGAGGGGGGGAGGTTATGGCCGCAGGACAAAGACAATGTGGGGTGAGGGTGTGTGTGTGTGTGTGTGTGTGAGGGGTGGGTTATTACATGGCCTCTGGGTGCTTATTTTAAAGCAGGACATGTCTGGGCTTGAGTCTCCAGCCCGGTTATTGAGGCACAGCTGCACAGGACACACAAAAAGGGGAAGATGGGGGGGCAGGCAAGCAGGGAGAGTGGGACAGGCTCCCAGAAAAATGCCTGCTGCAGGAAACATGGCTAAAACAATAACCAATGGAGAGAGAGAGAGAGAGAGAGAGAGAGAGAGAGAGAGAGAGAGAGAGAGAGAGAGAGAGGGCGGGATCTGGGCACGGATATAGGAAGAGCCAGGTCTGGAATTATAGGCCTTTCTCTGAGACAGTTACCATCCTACAGCAGTGTGTCTTCATGTGGAAGCACCAGGGTTGCATCCAATAACATCTGTCTGAGTCCTCGCACGTGTCTGTTTGGGCAAAGGAAACCATCTGTGCCGCCCTTGTCATGCGGGTGTATGTCCATGTGTGTGTTTGAATGTGCGCATTTGTGGTCTATATTGTGGGTCTGTTTATGGTTTTGGTGTATGTGGGAACATGCATGTTGTGTTTGTCTGCATAGGGGGTATATATGCATGTTGTGTTTGTCTGCATAGGGATATATACGCATGCATGTTGTGTTTGTCTGCATAGGGCTATACATACATGCATGTTGTGTTTGTCTGCATAGGGGTATTTATGCATGGTGTGTTTGTCTGCATAGGGGTATACATGCATGCATGTTGTGTTTTCCTGCATAGGGGTATACATGCATGTTGTGTTTGTCTGCATAGGGGTATACATGCATGTTGTGTTTGTCTGCATAGGGGTATACATGCATGTTGTGTTTGTCTGCATAGGGGGTATACATGCATGTTGTGTTTGTCTGCATAGGGGGTATACATGCATGGTGTGTTTGTCTGCATAGGGGGTATATACTGTATGCATGTTGTGTTTGCTACATGCATATCAAGTGTGTGCATGCGGCATTAATACCCAGCATTCCCTGTCCACTATCAGACTGCTGTGGTAGCAGGGCATAAGTCTACTTTGTAATCACTGGTAATAGCAAGTGACTAATCTGCGTTGCAGTTCACGCACATAAATATAGTCACTCATTTGGGAGTCATTGCAGAAGGCTTTGATTGTGCACCCTGAGGATAACACTAATCGGGTCAGGGAGAGGAGGGGATGGGGGGGTGGGGGGGGGGGGGTGAAGGGGATTGGGGGATTCGTGCGAGAAAGAGGAAGCCTGATAGGCTGGGCCTGAGCTCTGGAATGCCGGAAATCCTGGTCTGATTGTGCGGTGTTTGCTTGCCAGTGAGCGCCGACAGCTCTCAGCTGGAGGAATGCATGACCTACATTCTGTCCTCTCTATCTTCCCTCTTGGTGCTTTCTGTCTCTCATCCGTCTCTCATCCGTCTCTCATCCGTCTCTCATCCATCTCTCTCTCTCTCTCTCTCTCTCTCCGTCTCTCTCTGTCTCCGGCTGCCCTTGCACTGAATGAAACAAAGAGGAGTGGGATAAAAAGGTCTGCTGTGCAGCTGCAGACGGCCAGAGGTCAGGGGCGCTGTCTCCGACTTCAAAGGAGCCAGAGGAGGGGAATCCCTCCCTGAGTGCACCCATGTAAGCAGGACTTTAAGGATGGCGCACACATTGACTTCATTATGCACTGTTTTGAGGGGGGGGGGGGAGGGAGTGGAGGGTTGTGGGTGGGGGTGTTGTGGTTGGGGGGGGGGGGGGGGGTCTTCTGGACCACATACCAAAGGCCTGTGCCTCAGGCAAGAGAAGTGAAGCGAGCGCTTAATGTGGAGTCAGGCAACCGTAGTGGTGGGGGGAGGGGCAGGTAGGAAGGGGTTAAGAGCCGGAAATGGAGGCATGAGGAGGAGGCGGGGGCGGGGGGGGGGGGGGGGGGCTGAAATGAAATGGGGGCTAAAGTGCTGAGTCATTGGATTCAGGGGGCTTTTATTACGCCCGCCGTCTCTCTGGGGTTTATGAGGCTGGGCTGCCAGGCAAGAAAGAGAGAGAGAGAGAGAGAGAGAGAGAGAGAGAGAGAGAGAGAGAGAGAGAGAGAGAGACCGAGGATGGAGCCTCCAGCAAAACATGTGCTGCAGTTGCACCGCCCTGCAGTTCACCTACACACACATATAATACAAACACACATACACACACAGCCTGCAGACACACAAATATAATATCACATCACCTATCATTTACATGCATGCACACACATGCATGCACATTAACACACATGGAGATTCATGCATGCACATTGAAAATGTGTGATCACACACCCAGACGCACACTGCATGTACACACACATATTAACCACGATATATAAAACTAGCACAGAGTGACGCTGGCATAAGGACACTGTAGCATGGCAGTCTCACCCACTTTCTCCTTGTACGGGATTCTAAAGAGGGATAGTGTCTGGAGTCTGCTTCCTGTCTATGCTACTGTCGCGCTCTGTGTGTATGTATGTATTGTGTGTACGAGTGTGTGTGTGTGTTGTCTGAGAGATAAACAGTGCACGGTGGACATGTGCTGTGCAATGAAAGCTCATTCAACTTGTGTCGTGTCAGATCTGTTCTCTTTGTCTGAAGAAGAGCAGACTAGACAGGGGGGTTGCCGTGGCCGCTGCCATCCCTGCAGTTGCTGGGTCGAATGTGTCGGAGCACCAGGGTCAGGCACCACTCAGTCTCCCGGGCGTTCAGCAATCAGAAGAGAGAGCCAATAAATGGGTTCTTTTCCCCTCTTGTCTGCCACTCTCGCTCCCTCGCTCCCTCTCTCTCTTCCATTCCCTCATTATGCTCATTACTGTGCAGCCTGTGGCTAGGCTAATGCGTCTCTGGGTTTGGCTGTGGCTCTCAGGGGCTTTCTAAGGGTGTTTCGTAAACAGTCATTTCTCTCTCTTTCTGCCCTTCTTCTGCTCTCTCGCTCTCTCTTTCTCTCTGCCTCTGCCTCACAATCTATCGAGCTCTATTTCTCTCCAAAGTACATCAGACCCCCCCTGAGCTCAGGCAGGCAATTTAGAGTCACAGAGCTCTTGTAGCTGATTCCTAATGCATTATTCAAATGCATGTGGGTGAGCTGAATTGGAGGATGATCATCTGCAGTCCTTGGGCCGCGGCACGGCAGGCTCGTCGTGCCATCAGACACCCCCCCACCCCCACCCATGCCCACCCAGGGACCCGGGCCTGCAACCCTGCCGCTCGTATGCCTGCTCCGTTCTCTGGCGGACCAAGGCTGTAATAAATGAAATATTTTCATTTACGGACCGCATTAATCTTTCATCGCAGCCATTGATTTCCTCACTCCCAGACCTTGGTGAGGACACGCCAAGGCGATGTTTGAATCCACCAATTCTCTGCGTGCCAAACATCAGGAACAGCAGTCCACTAGCCACTAGCGCTAATTGGAGGCTTGGCATGAATGCTAATGTTGCAAAATGGATTTTCCCAGTAAATCAACGCGAAAAGCCCTTGGCCTCGAAGCTCCCTAATCCAGCCGCTAGCCGCTCTCTTCGTCTTCTTCCTCTTCCTCCTCCTCCTGCTGCCTTTCTTCACCCTAACACTTCCATTCGTGGCCATTTACACATTTAGGTGTTATCGAACTCTGCCACAGTGAGGGAGGTTGAACTCTCTTGGCTCTCTTTTGCTCTCTCTTTCTCATTCTCTCCTCCTCTCTTTCTCACTCTCTCCTCCTCTCTTTTTCTTTCTCTCATTCTCATTCTCTGCTGCCAACGGCATGCAGTAGAGTGAAGCACATTTTTAGAGTGGCAGGGATGCGTCCCACTCGAGGGTGTGAAAAACGCGGTGGCGTCTTCATTCCTGACGCGCTTCAGATTCCTTCACGCCAGACACCCACATGTAAGTGATGTAAGTGTTGTTATTAGCAGCCAAGAGAAGACAAGTTTGTGCCCTACCATTCACAGATTCACTCAAAGAAAAAGAAAACAGGTGGAAATTAACTGAAAGTCACACCACAGTTTGCCATCGGTTGTGTAACATGACTTTTGAGAAAAAAAATTATTAGCAATATATTTTCTTTCACATAAAACAAAAGTTGTCTACTCAATTTATATACAGTGATTGGACCACAATCTCCATCATTTCAGTGTTCCAGTTACAAAGATTGAAATAAAAATAAATGGGTGGAATGTGAGAGCCTCGACACTGACCCCTGTTCAAAGAAAGCATGGGTCTGCATAGGCAGTCTCACCTCTGCCTGTGTTTGTGTTTGTAAGAGCGGAATGTGCCGATAGCCTTTGCTTGTCCACAGAATCTGTTTCATGAAAGACCACATTGTCGTATCCACTTCTAGATGTTCCCATGACAACAATCGTGATGACAGTGAAAAGAAGGGAGTGACCAAACTCGTTTGAAAGAGTGAAATGGAGGTCACATAAGTACAGTACAATGACAGCTCGGAGAATGTTCCTCTAAGACCACTGAAAAGAGGTTTTGTGTCACGATGAAATCCAGAGTTATTTTCTTTTATACCTTTTATAAATATATAAATACCTTCAGCTGAGGGACGGAATCTCCTTGACTCCCCTCATCACCTCTGCTTTGCAATTCTTACGCAACGTGTGTGTGTGTTTTTTATTTTTTTTAAACAAAAGGCCAAGCCTCAAGAATGTCCTAGATTATGCCGCTTGTCAACAAGCCACAACAAAACTGAAGTACAGTGACTGTACGGGGATTTCCAACTTCTGACAGAACATTAGCATGTGTGTGTGTGTGTGTGTTTGTGTGTATGTGTGAGTGTGTGAACTGTCTTAACATCACGCCTATTCAGTTCCTCCCATGTGAAATTGTCACTGAGGTTATCAAATGTTTTTACAGAAACAAGTCTTGGTGGCAGTGTGATAGTGTGGCAGCTCGTCAGTCTGTCAGGGAAAATTGGAAATACCATCACAGAAAAAAAATACTTCTCAGTGACTGTCCTGAAGAGAAATGAGTGAAAGTGAGAAACTGCATTCACACAATTCTTCCAAAAACAGATCTGTGGAATATTTTCACTCTTGTGGTTATTGTTTGGTTCAAAGTCTGGTCTTATGAATGGCATTATGAATCACATGAGACTGGTTTTAGTTTGACTTGACAGGGGAAATACCCCCTCCTGCACACACACACACACACACACACACACACACACACACACACACACACACACACACACACACACACACACACACACACACACACACACACACACACACACACACACACACACACGCACATACCACTGAGAGACTTTTGTGTTTTCTTTCTGACTGGAAAAGGGTGTTGTGAGAGTTCATAAGTCAGTGCCAGGTCTCTCTCTCTCTGCAGCTGACTAACAGACAACCAAGGACAACCAGAGCCCCAACGAGAGGCTGCCTTCTGTTTCATCACTTTCAAACGCACCCCTTCATGCCCCAGTTCAGTTCCGCAACCCCCACTGGTGGAGGCTATTTTTATCATACTTCCCCCTTTTTTAAGAGGGTAGGGGTGGGGTGGTTCTGTACACAGAATCCATTTCAAGGAACCCAGGATACCTCCTTCTCCACATGGTTTTGTGTTCAAAATATGTCCACGGCTACAAAACGGGCCTTTCATGACGTGGGCAAACCTCCGGTGTGGCCAAATGTGCTGGACAGCAGAGCAGAATTTCAGTGCACATAAAAAAAAGCTTGTTTGTTCATTCGTTCACCCCAATCAAAAAACGAAAACGCCCCCTTCACTTCAAAGCCACCAAATAGGAAGATCAAGAGTCAAGTCCTGATGGGGGAAGGAGAGATAGAGAGAGAAAGAGAGAGGACGGAGAAAAAGTAAACCTCAGCAGCAGATGTGCCTTGAAGTTCCAGCCGTTGTGTGATGAAATGAAGAAGGGGGCTGCAACTGCACACACGGCTCACACACACACACACACACACACACACACACCTCCCCCCAAGCTGCGTTCCCTCTGACTCACGGGGGGATTACGTGTCTGATCTCTTTGATCTGCTTATTGGTGCCAGAGCTGTTTCTCCTCCACCCAGAGGGAGAGACCAGAAAAAAAACTCATCTCTCCTCTCGTCTCCTCCTCCACCTCTGGCCTGCACACCTCGCTCTGGAGCAGCTGCTTCTGAATGTCAACGACGTGCCACTACCTGACGCCCATTTACCCAATGCTACTCACAGCACACTAATGGGAACTGCTGAACAACAGCATAGTGCAAAATGGCGTAGACATGTGTGCAAAAACTGTCTCAACAAGAAGGTTAAAAGAGAAAGAGAGAGAGAGAGAGAGAGAGAGAGAGAGAGAGAGAGAGAGAGAGAGAGAGAGAAAATGTGCAGATACAGATAAACAAGATGGTGACGGTTTTGTTTGTTTCTTTTTTTTTTTTCTTGTCGTCAGTTAGGCCTGCCCTTAGCAGTTACACACTGTAGGGAAGTTGCACAATACAAGTGAAAAACTGGCTACCAGAAACCACAAACTGCTCACTGCTGATGCAACAAGATTACTCAAACATGATGGATGCTTCCGTGTGAGAGACAGAAAGGGTGGGAGGGCGGGAGAGGGAGAGGGTGCCGTTCAAGCAGAGAAAGAGAGAGAGAGAGAGAGAGAGAGAGAGAGAGAGAGAGAGAGAGAGAGAGAGAGAGAGAGAGAGACAAGAATTCAAATGCAAGCGATGACAGCCAGTTTGAGGAGTGCTCTAGTTTAAAGCTCCGATGCACACAGGAAGGTGTCTCTGCAGGGGAAAATACCTTACAAGTTCACCCAGAATAAGGTCGAGAGTTAAATAAGGTTAACAAAGGCACTATAGAGGTAACAAAGGCACAGTAGCCGGTTAACTCATGCTTAGCATGTGAAGAGGTATCTATAGTGACACTAAAGTGGTGCGATAAAAAGGACAGGAACCACAACCTTGCACTAAGCACGCCAGCTTTTCACAGCTCACAGCTAGAATTACCATGCCTGGGAGTGTTGATGAGTGCTCGAACACCATACTCTTTCTGAATATTCTGATTAACCTTTCTCTCTCTCGCTCTCTGTCTTTCTCTCTCTCTCTCTCTCTCACTTGTGCCTTCTCTCCTTCTCTCTCTCTCTGTGAAGCTTTGCAGGCTTTGTGTAGTTCCAAAGAGCCATCATCAAAGAGAGTGAGAGTGCTCTGATTCGCCGGTTGCCATGGAAACAGCACCCTTCAGGGAGGCAGGAGGTGGAAGCATGTGCTAGAACGCGGCTGGTCACCATAGCGACGCACCCCGGCAAAAAAACTTACATAAGTATTCAATCTGGCACGAGGTAGTGTCTGCGTCGAGAGTGTTTCACGGCTAGTAATTAATTCTGGAAGAGTGTGTTCTCGCCGGCTAAAATGAAACAATGTCACTCTGAGAGATGGCAGAAGAGGCTCATCCAGCATGGCTGTGCACGGCAAGGTCAGGCTAATTTCCCCCCCCCAATTAAGTTGTGCTTCTGCATAGAACAGCTGTCCACCTGAAACTCCAAGGTGACACATCGAGTTATGTGTGGTTCCCCACCACCACAAATCAACCCCCCCCCCCCCCCCCCTCCCCCTGCACACGCATCGCCCCCCCCCCCACCCCACAACACTGCTCTCATCAGCAGCAGCCACTCTATGGGCTGAAATGTTTGTGAACACGTGGACACATGGCCCTGAGTCGGACTGCACTACAACACCCTCTGAAAGCCCTCGAGTCGGCAGGGGGAGGGGGGGGTTAGTCCACCCACATGCCTACAACCTTGGCCAGCCAGGGAAAGCATTTAACAAACAATTCACAAGCAGAACTGAAGCAGTGTCTCGCAGCACATAGAGTACATCGCAGGGTTACAGTTTTTATTGGCTGGGGAATGTCTCTCTCTCGCTCTCTCTATCTCTCTCTCACTCTCTCTCACACACACACACACACACACCAGATCTGTTTTGATGGCAGCAGTAATATGAAGTGTTGTGTGAGAGAATGACTTGCAAGATATAGAGGAAGAGACATGACACCTGTGTATAAAAATGGAGCCACACTCACATGTATCATTCATTCACATCCTTTGGCAAGGGAGCATTTCATGTGTTTTCCAGACATGCAGCCAACCACCTGCCCCATTAGCTTTCAAGAGATCTAAATGTCTGGCATTCCTGTTCTCCTTCTCATCCCCAGAAGGCTTTGTGGGTGTGTGAGTGTGGGTGTGTGAGTGTGTGTGTGTGTTTGTGTGTGTGTGTCTCATGGGTAACTGTTTCATTTGTCATCCGGTGCCTCGTTTAACCATCACTCAGGGCGTGCAGCGGCATGAAAGGGATGCCTGGACGGCTCGTTTATTCCGACGCACACAACGGACCATCTATTCTGAGTCGCACTTCCCACCTCCCCACGGGAATAATCATCATGCACCCAGGATTAGAGAGGCTGAGTCAAAGTCAACGCCGTAGATCATTCTCTGAGAGGGGGCCCGGGCGTCCCTGCATCTCCCCGCTCTGGGAGAAAATGACAAACATGCGGGGAAGACCTCCGTAAACAAAAGCAGAAACACACACACAGAGACAAAGGGACACACACACACACATACACACACACACACACACACACACACGCATACCACCTTCGCCTCTCACTTTCTTTTCCTTCCGTGGACACAATCCCAAATCGATTGAATCTGCTATGGGTACACACGTAATGTTTTGTATGTCTCTTTAGTGCTTTTAATCTCTTATTCTATAACTCTGCTCTTGTTTGGTTTTATTCTAAATTGATTATCCCCGAATGGAAAGTGTTTTGGTACAAGTCCTGTTGATTTTTAAAAAGCGCTATATCAATAAAAGTGACTTAACTTGACATACACACAGGGGCAGACCAGCCCAGCCCACCAACAGCAGCTTTTCAACAGCAGTAAAGTAAATTACTTTCGTCTGTCTTCCGGTTTTTCCGCTGTGAAGGCCACAGTCTAATCAGGAGCATGTGCGTTGTGCTACACTGTGCACCATGTGTTACTGTTACTACAACCTCAGGAACGCTCGGTGGCGGGGAGGGGAGAGGCAGTTACAAAACCACAGCATGACAAATGTTCTGCTAACAACACTGTCATATGACTGCAGGGGGGAAGTGGTAGTTGTCGTTCAGGGTGGGCAGATACGCTGCCAAATATCCTTCCTCCCCAGACTTTCCATTTTTCGCTGGGCTCTTTTGTGCCCCTGTGGTTTTGTTGTGATACGAGAAGCAAAATGTTCACTGTCCCACAAATCATTCTGATGAATGATGGAGAAAAACGGTGTACACTCGCTCATTATTAGACGGTGGCGCGCAGCATTGAGATTTGTTCTAAAACTAAAATAAATAAGAAAACAATCAAATCAAAATGAGGCCAGGTAGGAGAAGAAAAGTTAAAGACGGATGAATCCACTGAACTTGGCATGACCATACTCCTAATGCCAAACATGTGGTGCTAACTTTTGGTCTTACATCCGACCCTAATGACTCATACCAACGTCAAAAAATAATCAAAGGACAAACAGCCTCACTGACCTGACATGTCACTTGAGGAATTCACCTAAACAATAGTGGGTGTGACACACATAGTGTAAAACCACAAGAAAAGGCAACATGCCGCAGGCACCTTGTCGATGTCTGCCATTGTGTGAAAGTATCCGTATGCCAAATCTCACGAGCCCTCTTTCCTGCCTCACACTGCCAAGGCCTCGCATATTTCAACTACACAGTCACTGTCAGCAGAAAGCCTGGGTTTCCTTCTGCTTGAGAGGCTGTTGGTGGCACTGCCAGGAAGTCTGCTGTTTTTCATGCGCCTGTCACTGTTGCATGCTTTTTCTCCTTCGATGATAGCGAGATGGATTCACTTTTTTTGGCATTCCATCAAAACTAAGTGTTCTTTTTTTGTCACGATAAACTGTCTTTTTTGTTGTTTTCCTCAGCTGAGAGTTGCCTGAACAGAGGCTAAATGCATATAAAGGGTTAATTTAAAGCCTCTGACGTGTTTCACCTGCACTTTGACCTCCAATAACTGTGTCAGCGTTATCTTGGGTTGTACAGTTACGCAAGCTGACAGCAGGACTCTGGTCGAGTGGTATTTTCACAGGAGTGTCGGGCCGTTTCAGTTGGGTGAGCTCCAAATGGTCTTGACAGAGGAGCCACAGACTTCTGTAACATGCCCTGAGGACAGAAACAGCATGTGCTGGCAAAGAGAGACAATGTGTGTGTGTGTGTGTGTGTGTGTGTGCGTGTGTGTGCGTGTGTGTTGTGTCAACAAATGTGGCTGAACCAGTTTCACATTTCTGGACGTGTCCAGGCAACATTTACCGGAACAACGGTAGAGTGATGAGTAATGGATAATGAGCCCGACCCATGCTTTCACTGTCATGTGATCTTGGGAGCTGAAACTGATTGGCTCGCGCTGGTGATCCCATTTCCACAGACACGCCGAAGCTGTTTCAAAGCCTAGTATCTGCACGCCCAGAGGCAGGCTAGATCTTGATCAGAGCATCAAACAAACTCCCTCTCCTTTTTCATCCACTTTCAATCACTGTCTATCCCCCAAGAGGCCAAACCCGGCTTCAGATGTGACACTGCAATCACTCTGGAACAATCCAGTAGGGAATGGTACCAGGAGGTGTGTGAGCATCACAGAGCGGCGTAATGTTCTTTATACACTTCCTCAACTCATGGCCGGGAACAACAGTGGCAGGACGGGAATACAGTAGCAGGATGAGAATAGATGAATGCACTTGGACTTTTGATCGTAACCAGCTATAGAATACAAGTGGATAGTGATCCATCCCGTGTGTTCATATGTCATATGCTACTCACAGCTCATCTTTAAAATGCTTAAATGCTCCCTTTGAAGTTTTGGCGATAAGCTCAAACTGTGGGCAGCAATTGCACTGGCACATATTCAGATGTGCATTTCAAGTAGCCTGAATAATTGCAGGGTGTTTGGGTTTTGTTCGCGCTAAGGGAAACTATATTTGTGAGTATGCTGCCTGCGGACACATGCAGAGAGTTTGTACTTGCATAAGGAGTCGAAACTTACACAGCCTCAGGCTGGGTATGATGAAATCCTGCGGGACGAAGAAGACTAAGACTCTATATTCCGATGAATTTTGTATGGCCGCTGACAGAGAAAATCTTGAAAAAGACTACACATTTACAGGCATTACTGTGAAATAACAATTACAAGAACAAGTGGTATCAGGGAGAAAAAGTATAACTCTTTTCATACTTTCTGCAGCTGGATTTTATAGCCACGTGTTTTTTTTTCTGGACATAGTTAGCTCATTGATAGTTCATTGTATAACTGTACTCCAGATATGACACAATGCATGGCATATCTCACAGTCATGTTCATTCATGACCACTCTAGTCAAATGACTCATAGCTACACATAGCATGACTATATCGTCACTTGTGAACGCACACCATGCTTTGCATGAAAAGTCCAGATGGCAAAGTTGCTGCACAGGCAGGGCAAAAACATCCGTTGTGTCACGATGCAAATTTCATTCATTATCTCCGACTGGAACTAATTAACATGCCGCTGACCATAATCTGATCTGGGGCCAGATCCATCGGGAGATTTGGGTTTGCTGGCGTCTGGCCTCTGCAGGGTGGATTAGAGCGGTGGGTGACTGAGCAGACATAAAGCAGCTGTGTGCCCAGTCGGCCCCGCAGACCGTGAGGCCACTCTGCCCATGCTGTCACAAGGGGTGCGTATCCCATAATCCTTTGCTGTACTAGCTCTCGCTCATTCATTCATTGCTAGGTAAAAACAGACACGTGTAACCTCCGCAGTGATGAGCAGAGGAAATGGGGCTTTTCAATATTCGGATTAGAGGAGGCGAAGGAGGCTAACGACCTGAAGGCAGTGTGGGGAGCACGGGGGGGGGGGGGGGACATTGGCAGGGGTGTGGGCACACAGATTCCAAGTTTGAATTCAAATCACGTTGCCTGCTTCCGTCTCCGCCTGTGTCCTTGACAAGAGCACGCCTTGAAATAACACAGCAGCGTGGGTGCAGCTGGCGCTCTCCTGCTGCTCCGGTGCTGATGACAGTGTAGGGGCTGGAACAGACGAGGGGGGGAGAGCTGGTTCAGGGGGGGGTTGGTGTCAGTCACGACCTGGGCAGCCTCTGGGTGATGCGTTTGGCACAGCGTTATGTAGAATATCTGAACACCGACGCTTGACGTCAGTGACGCACCAGGACCCCCCACTGTCTGAACCTCAAACAAGACCATTTGTTACTTCCAGTCTTAGATACAGCCCTGCCTGTCGGCCAGGGGCAGGATCAAAAACATGAATGCCCGAGCTGAAGGCAGGACTGGCGGTGGGCGCTGAAGGTTGCACGGCGCTGGGGAAACTGGCACACTCTGTGGCACTTCACCGTGCTCACATCCGTTCTGTTCGGGTGGAGCTGAAGGAGACAGAAAATAAACTCATCCTCGTCGCTGCTCGGCCAAAGGAAAAAAAAGAAATAAAAAAATAGACTTGTCACTGTCCAGCGAAAATAAGCATGTGTCTCAGGGTCAGGGCTGTTCCTCTGTATTCATTGCCTGGACTTTAATGCAGTACTGTACTAAGGTCAGTGCCAAACAGGCCCTCTAGTTGCCCTGTCCTCCATTTCGGCTCCAGCTCTATTCTATTCATGGCTTGTCCACTTATCTACAAGGTCATGTCAACATCCCCCCACATCGCCATCTGACTTGGTAGGCCTGCCCCCTCTTATTCTAGTCTCTATTCTTCTGCTTTTGACTGGCTGACCACACACACCGCAGTCACACTCTCACCCACCTACTTGCCAACCCACCTATTTTTCCCCCACTGCCGTTGGACCAGACTTCCTCCTTCCCTCTATTTTTCCCTCTTGTATTTCTCTCTCTATGTCCTTTTTCTCACATTGAGCAGTTATTTCCACCTGCATGGCAGTAATAGGCCCCAAGCCTGCATTCAGTGAAGCTGTAGTGTGAGACAGATTGATCCGGTCTAAACCAGCTATCAGCAGGCCTGCCTGCCAGCCTGCCTGCCTGCCTTCCTGCCTGCCTGCCTGCCTGCCTGCCTGCCTGCCTGTCTGTTGGGGCCGTTTGCGCCTGTGGTCCCCGCGTCAATGATAAATCTCTCACCACAGTTACGCACTCCTGTACGGGGGGAGGCGGCGATAAGGAGAAGCAGGAGTGGTGGCAGAGTGAGCTCCGGGTGGCAGGGGCTTTTCTCACTGGCTTGTCACACTCGTTTATCTCAGCCGGGGTGTTTTCAGAGGGTGTGAGTCAATAGGATTTGATTGCACAAATGACTCTGTGCACAAGGTGCACAGTGAACACGTTCAATTACTTTGATCCTCGGGCAGAATGTTCGGGTACTTTACTGTCGCTGCTTATCTCCGATGATGTCCATGCAACAGAACCTGAGCTCAGGTAATATCTCTGACGCCTAGCTTGAATGGCATAGGCAGGCAAAGCAGTGTGCTTTGGGTAAACACTTAAAGTGTTAAGCCTCCTCGTACTGAATATATAACACACACACACACACACACACACCACACAATCCCCCATTGGTTGCCTGAAGGGCTAATGTTTACAATGGCACAGCCGGTGACTCACAGTGTGTGTCATAAACCCATTACACAAACACTAGTGACAAACAGTCAACGGGTTTGGAGTGTCCAGCCTGGCCTCTCCCCTGTGTGTGTGTGTGTGTGTGTGTGTGTGTGTTTGTGTGTGTGTGTGTGTGTGTGTGTGTACATGTGCTTAGAGACAGGCCAGAGACAGGGGTGTCCCGGCCTGCCTTCCTGCCCCCGCGTCTGCCTGACTGACTGATGGTCAACAAGTGGCTTTTTCCAGCACAGTCACCGCCCAATCACAGGCTGAGCTTATCTGTTGCCAGTCAGAACTAGGGAGGCTTTGGCCAGATTATTGATCATGTGACTCTACAAGCTGGCAGTCCAGTGCTGTTGAGTGCAGATACTGAGACAGAGAGAAAGATAGACAGACAGACAGGGGGGGGGGGGGGGGGGAGACAGACAGAGAGAGGGAGGAGGAGGAAAGGGAGTAACTTTCAACACCTGTCTGCTGAATGAAGACGGAGGATTTAACTTGTTAACAGAGATTTATGACCCCTGCATACTTACTCACACACAAATATTTAGCATTTTCGCATTGCAGTTTTGTTTGTGAATCCAGTGTGTAAAGGCCACAAGGATCACACCGTTGGCCCTGTGTCATTCATTCTTAGTGTCATCCAGGTTTTGTAGCCCTTGGAGACCTGAGCATGACCTACGTTAAAGGTCCAAGATTATAATCCAAAATACTTTCTTGATATTTCTCCTCACAGCCCTCTAGCTGTTATTTCAGTGTGTGCTCTGAAAAACTGCCTGTGTTCGTACTCAGTCCTGGCCCTGTAAATGGGAAACAGCCCAAGCATTACACTATTCCAACCAATCAACAACATCGCTGAAGGGGCACTGAAGGGAGGGGTGTGTTTGATTGGCTATTGAGTTCAATTATCAACAATATTTCACTAGGATCGAGGACTGCACCTTTTAAACGGACTGCATAAGAGTTTGGCTGCAGCAGAGAAGTATGACAGCACAGAGAAGCTTCTAATCTGTAACACCATTTAAAGCATCTCTACAAACGATTACCATCAGTTTCTCCTTTCCATCACACACAGCAAATGTGAACTCAATCAAACACCAAGAATCACATGTATGCAAATGGAATTTAAATCATATAACAAAGACCAAAAATACCTGTAACACTGACAAAGAGTTAACTACACTTTCCTCGTTTATATTCACAAACCATTCTGCCTCAGGTTCTCTCTCTGTCTGCACCCTTTAAGGTAAATTTACGGTATTTCATCCGAAGCTATTTTCATAGGGGTTCTGCATTGGCCAGAAATCCAACCCGGGTTGATCACTAAGAGGTCAAGACCACTGTAGCACCAACACCAAAACCCCTAGATGAGGCTCAGGGATATCACACAGGAGCTCTGAGATATCTCCATCCTCCAAACGTTTCTATCAGTGAGAAATAAATCAGCTTAATAAACAGACCCTCAGCAGTAGAGCCGACAGGCATGGGGGAGTTGTTTTAATGCTGGAGGAAGCTAGTGGTAGACACAGCAGGCACAAGGAGAGGCAAGAAGATTTGTGTGGGTGTGTGTGCGCGTGCACTCTTAGGGAGACCCACCTCATCTCTGGGCACAGCGAGAGGCCGTTTCATGTGTCTAGCTCCTTCTCAAGTTTCAAAATCAAACCTTTATAACGTCAAAGTTACGAATACATCTTTTTTTAGGGTAAGTGGATTAGCAGCAGGTGTCTCAATCGTGCTCTTGGGGTATTGCCGCTCCTCATGTTTTTCACTAACCCAACCTGCCTCACGGGTGCCGCTCTGCAGTCACTGAACACAGTTGATTGATAGAATCAAGGACATCCTAATCGCAGGAGGTTTTTAATCATATGCAGCGAAACAGGGTGAGGTAGATGACGTGCAATTCAGAGTGTGTGTGTGTGTGTGTGTGTGTGTGTGTGTGTGAGTGGGGTTCTGTGCTGCATGTTGTCTATTGATCTCTACGTCAGCGCCACCTGAGAGAAGTCACTATGTCCTTGAAGAGCTAAATGCTAACTAAAGGGTAGCACTGATGACTTCAGACAGGTGTGGGAGAACAGGAAGGGGGGAAAGATGCAGTGTTCTGGTAACCTAGGAGCAGGGTACAGAAGTCCTGATATAAAACTTAGTACTTGTCTCTTCTCTAAATATCTTCTCTAATACCAGACCACATGTAAACCATCCCACGCTCCCTAGACAGCCCACAGCAACCCTTGTCGTAAGGGGAATACTGTGCATAAATATTAAACATCACTATTTGACACACTGTATTTCTTTAAGGCTGCAAATAATCGTAACCTTTCCAACCTCTGCATAAGAGTTATAACTTCTATTTATACAAAGCAGACTACAACCACAGTCATATTAGAGGTTATACAAATATCTATAATTTGCTCTCAAGTAAAACAAAAGAAATAACAATGGACACTGCCAGACTAGTGTAAATCAAAAATATTTTTAGCTTTCCCTGAACAGAGTAGATAAGTGACATCTAGGCATGACTTCAAAGGACACTGCAAGCCCTCAGCATGGCCCTAAGAATGACTGTTTTTACTGGCTAATAATAGCACACTGTCTAGTAAACATGACACACGAACTTGGTGGCAGGATGCCCACAGTGGCTCACTTAGCACTTTAGTTTTTACCATGTAATAGCACATAATACTATACCCATACCAAGGGGAAACGACTGATACCGTCACATGATAGCAGATAGAGTTAAGTTATAACATAGTTTCATTTTAGTAGGACTTTTTTTTGTAGAAGTTAACCTGCGTTTGGCCCACATTCATTGGGTGCAAAAAGGGGCTAACCCACATTTCTGAGGCCCCCCCCCCCTTAATGTCAGGAGAGTGCTGTAGGCAGAGAGCGCTGGGCCTTCACCTGGTCTGGATATTCAGTGGAGGCTTCTCACTTTAAATGGGGCATTGACTGGCTCTTCAAAGACCCCTTTCTTCAGGGCAACTCAGGCTCCATTGTTTAATTAGAATCGTTTCGGCTCTCCCTCCCTCGAGAGCTACGGAGCTGCGGCATCAAAGGGGCCAAGCAGAGTAATGAGGCTTGTATCCATGCCTCAGGTAACGCCGCAATCTGAAACTATTTCTTTATTCTTCTCAGTCTTTTACTCTACATTTTCACATGTTCACATCTTTTCTCTAATTCTTCTGTTGTCTCTTTCCAGTTGTCTTTCTTCTACCTTTGTGTTTCTCCCCTCTCCGTCTTCAATCAGCTTTACGTTGTTGTTACCACTTGCCTCGACATGTTCTGTGGCTTACTTGGTGAGAAGATTTCAGTTTGTTTCCGACTTGTTTTGGTTACATTTCCAAGCTATGGGCAGACTTGTCATATGTGACCTTTATGGACCTACTTTACCGTCACCTAATGACCTCACCTGCACCTGATGACACCACCATCATCTGCACCATGTGCGTAAGCAAGGAACAATTTAAACTCAACTTGTCCCTTTTTGGTGGGACCATGCTAAATACCAAACTACCCTAACTGACAGTTATTCAGAGAATAAACACAAGCAACCGTCCTTCACAAACCAAATGGATGTTAGAACACCTTTCTGACTGGACACAAATAGACTTGTCTTCCGTATTACACAAGCACTTGGGGAGAAGGTTTCTGATCGTGTTCTTCCCCAGAGACAGGAAGCAGCTCACGCTGGACCCCACTCCCTATGGTCCCAGAGCTGTCACATCCAACACCAATCAAACCACCTGCCGGCAGCTCACAGAGGACCCTCCCACAGCCCAGTCAAAGAGAACCAGGCCATCACTGCACAGACACCCCTCAAAGAACCATCCCTGCACAGACACCCCTCAAAGAACCACCACTGCACAGATACCCCTCAAAGAACCATCCCTGCACAGACACCCCTCAAAGAACCATCCCTGCACAGACACCCCTCAAAGAACCACCACTGCACAGATACCCCTCAAAGAACCATCCCTGCACAGACACCCCTCAAAGAACCAGCACTGCACAGACACCCCTCAAAGAACCACCACTGCACAGATACCCCTCAAAGAACCACCACTGCACAGATACCCCTCAAAGAACCATCCCTGCACAGACACCCCTCAAAGAACCATCCCTGCACAGACACCCCTCAAAGAACCACCACTGCACAGATACCCCTCAAAGAACCAGCACTGCACAGACACCCCTCAAAGCACCAGCACTGCACAGACACCCCTCAAAGAACCATCCCTGCACAGACACCCCTCAAAGAACCACCACTGCACAGATACCCCTCAAAGAACCATCCCTGCACAGACACCCCTCAAAGCACCAGCACTGCACAGACACCCCTCCAAGAACCATCACTGTTTGCACAGTGTATGTTTGTTCTGGTTGTGTTGCGTGATGAATGATCGGTGAGAATTGGCCTGGCGTTTTTTAAGGGTACCATATATCATCTATACCATGTATCAAATATAAAACATCTGAAGAGGAAGGTAAATGTGCAGACAGCAAGTGTCCCTGTGATAATGTTGATGTGATGACTATTTATACACTAACTTTTCCAAAGCCCTCACCATGTACCTGCTTAGACATTTGACTCATTGGTCACAGTCAGCCAACCTGACAGGTACCTCATGTAATCCTTTGCGTGATTTATGAAAAGCAACTCTATCCTGTGGAAGCCCATTTTGGCTGTAATCCATTCAGAGTTGGAGACATAAAATGAGCAGGAAAGAGGGATACTAGCCCATAGAGGTTTGGTAGAGTGTTTATAATGAGTTTTACATACATCTCTAAGAAATTAAATATTGCATGATGCAAGATCTTCTGAATAAGCTCAGAACTGACTGAAGATTAATCCATTTGTCCTGTAGCTGGCAAGGTTAATGGAAGCTTCCGTGCGCTCAATCAGACTCTGTTAGTTCCTAGAACACAGTGTGAATGTGCAGCGAAATTGTTAATTGTGTTGTGGTGTTTGAATTCAGAATGTAGTTCATGTTTTCCGTCTCATGTTAGCTTGCATTACTGTTATCATTCTTGTCCTTGTCTTATGTGCCTGTGTGTTAGCCCTGTGTGTTCCCCCTGTGTGTTAGCTATCTGTGTTAGCCCTGTGTGTTAGCTATCTGTGTTCCCCCTGTGTGTTAGCTATCTGTGTTAGCCCTGTGTGTTAGCTATCTGTGTGTGAGCCCTGTCAGGTAGCCCTGTGTGTTACCCCTGTTTGTTTGACACCCCTGTGTGTCACAACTGTGTGTTAGCCCCTGTGCTGTTGTGCACCTTTACGTCTGTGTCATGTAGAGACTAGACCTCCATCCTGTGTTTCTCCAATCAGTATAAGTGTTTCCTGCCTGAATGTGTGCTGCATAATAAAAGGCTCAAAAGCTCAAGAAAACCTGCGCCAAAGAAAACATTACATTACAGTAGGAAATCCAGCCCCTCGATTTAATTGTAGCTATGGCTTCAAACCACCGACTGCTCCAGGAAACAAGAATCACACATGAATGGTTGGTGCAAGATAGAAAAAGAAAAACGAGTTAGTAGACACATTTTGTACCAGCAGTTACAATGCTCCCATTTGGTAGATTTGTACAGCTGGGTCATACAAATGCTTTATATAACATTTCCGAATAAAGATACACCTCAGCAGGCCAGGAGACAAAGAGCACCGAAGTGTTTGTGTCCGCACCAACAGGCACAGGTTACCATTGTTCCCCCAAGCAGCGCTCCTTGCTATTTTGGATGGCAACATTCTCTTGGTTTAGAGGCTGTTTATCCACTACATCGTTATAAGGTAAGGCTGCCTTCAGGCTCCAGCTCAACCAACTACATGCAGAGACTCATTTTCATGTCCACAGGAACCTTTTGACAGGCAGGGAAGGGAACAGGGAAGCTCTAGGCCATCAATGTGCCTGATCAAAGAGGAACCAGCTGCTCTGCTCCATCATACTTGGTTTCGGGGTGTGAGGCAAGCAACCTCACAAACCTCACACATAACAATCATACTGGCTGAAGATTGGCAGCATCTGCCAAGCCCTTCCACAAACATGACAAGTACATTTTAACCAGATTCAGGTTGCAGTGAGAGAACGAAACAGAAGTTGGGGAGTTGAGGGCTAGGTTCCAGGAGGTGTCGGCGAGTCTGCGTAAGTCTCAGGTTTCTTGGCTCTGGACTGGATCTCTCAGGCCCTTGTGTCACTGAGAAACCACTCAGCCAGGAATATTGTGCACAGTCCCCTCGGTGCTGTGAGCTATCCTCTTTTTCCATTCTCTCTCTTTTAATCAGGTTGCATTGGATAAGCCAGGCAACGCGGCCCAGGGTAAACAAGGGACACATTAGTAATTGAATGAAAAAGATTTTGATTACATTTGCCAGGGAACAGAACCTCCCAAGGCTGGAGGTTAAAACGTCACTACTGGCGTCTCTTAAACCGACAACAACACCATCCCACCCAAATTAACTGTGCCTTTGTTTCACGACTATTTGTTTTTAGACACTCTGTTACCATTGCTACAATTCACATGCCACTGGTTGGGCTTTATGTAACCAGCCAAAAGCACTGGTGGGCGATATCAGATGCTGGATGGCCAAAAATACCACATCTGAAAGACGAGAGTCAACCTATTCCTGTGGCTCTATAACAGGTTTACAGTTTGAAGATGAATGAGTGCCGAGGTGGCCACGCGGTCTCTGTAGCCCATCCATATTGATGGAGGCTGGTTTAGCTCATTTGATCCATGTGGGGTTTGGAGGCGGAAAAGGTGCAGGCCAAAATCTGATGCATTCATCATACTGATTATATAAGTGTCATTATCTGAGCTGGCTGTGTGGGCTCCCTCTGTACACATGGGTACATGCTGTAGTCTTCTCTCTCTTTCTCACTCTCTCTATCTTTCTTTCCTTCTCTCCTGTCTTTATCACTGTCTCTCTCTCACTCTTTCTTTATCTCTGTCTCTCTCTTGCTTACTCTCTCTTTCTGTCTATCTCTCTCTCACACACACACACACATACCCACACACACAGACACTTTCTCGCCCTTTCTATCACTCTCTTTCTGTTTTCACCAGGCGAACGCTGTTCTCTTGCCTTGAAATGTGATCAAGAGACAAGCTCAGCATAGGCTGTCTGCTGTGCCATGGCTGCTCTGTGGGCTCGGGTCTGTCGGAGACAGCATGTGAGCTCCACCGAAACAGGAAAGCGCCGGGCTGTCAGGAGGCACAGCTACAGCAGCTACTGCTGGAGGGAGTCTAGAAGCTTCCAGAG
The DNA here is from genome assembly GCF_963457725.1 of Sprattus sprattus. Lineage (NCBI taxonomy): Eukaryota > Metazoa > Chordata > Actinopteri > Clupeiformes > Clupeidae > Sprattus > Sprattus sprattus. Next base: position 20,896,570 of record NC_137910.1, on the reverse strand, counting down.
ACTCCAATGTCACAATTTCAGTCGCATCAGCAAACATCAGTTACATCATCATAACCATATTTAGAATAACAGACTGAAAAAGCAATGAATCCATCAGGAAATAAATGCCACTGTGTTTGGTTTGTAAAGGTGCGTGAATGTTTTGATTTGATTTGATTTGTTTATTTGATGAAGAGGGACAGTGTGCATTAATAAACATTAAAATGTAAATGCACCCAATTGTAGCCAAAAGGCTAGCTTTCATTGGCAGTCCCCCTGCCAGAGTGAAACTGGCTAAAGATAGGGAAGAATTACAGCATAACATTGGGGAGGGGAGGAGAGAAAAGACAACACCCAGACTATGCTCCTAGAGGAGTAGAGTGTGGGAACAGTAAAACAAAAACAAAACACACCTCAGCACATACTGTAAGCACATACAACTCACAAACAATACACACATGAAAACAAAACACCAGAGCTACATGAAAAAGCTGCCACTTGCGTTGGCGCTAGGGATAACCAGGAGTCTCATGACATGTAGGCTACCAGGACATGACAAACACAAAAAAAACACCTCAGCACATAAATACATACAACTCACAAACAATACATACATGATTACAAAACACCAGAGGTACATGAAAAAGCTTCCACTTTGTGTGTGATACAGATGCATGAATTCGGTACACCTGCTATCTCCCCCACATAATGCTGTTGCTGGTCAACGTTTGGGTCATAAACAGGTTGTCCCATGGCAGTGACATCACTGGAATGAACAGACTAACAATGGCGTGTTCTATTTGTGAAAACAAAGACGTTTGATTGTGTGCCATTTCTCCTCTCTCAAGTTGCATCCTGGCAGCAGAAGCTGTGTTGTCATTCTAAACAGCCCTTTGTTTCCTCATCAACAATCTCTCCCTGTTTTGACCCGAGGGACCAGGAGGGAAGCATCATGCTCAAGAGGCAGGAGGGGATCCCTTTGGTGTCCAAAATAAAAAGGTCACAGTCACATGAAGGGGCTGAAATAGCATGGCACAATGACACCAGGCACTGTCCAAAGTCATGTGTTTAAAGTCCCACTCCAAGTTCATCCAAGGTGCCTGGAGGGAGTATGTGGGAGGGGGGTGTTTATGAATGGGTGGGCTTGTCTCGAGCAAATCAACAACAACAACAACAACAAAATATGTTTTCTTAACAACCACTGCGTGAAATTGATTGACACAAGGAGACAACGGCAGAGCACAAACAGTGAAAGTGAAAACTGATTAATTACCCCACCCACGCTCATGCTGCTTGTTCAATTAACATCACTGGGTTTGTGTTTGCCTTCAGCGCGACGCCAAGAGAGGCCTCCTCCAGTCCTCGAATATTAATCAAATTAATGAGACACAATTATTAAGAATCATTATTGCCATGTTATGAATTGTTATTGTCAAATCACCTCTAGGAGAAGACATGAAAATGAACCTTGCACGTGTGTGTGTGGGTGTGTGTGTGTGTGTGTGTGTGTGTGTAAGCCAGCATGAGCTGGGGAATCTGAGAGGACATTACAGCATTATACCAAGCATGAACCTCAGCGAAGATGATTAATGAAGCAATTCACATGCACATTCTCTAATTAATTCATTGCCACATTCTGGTGGCCCCGGAACATACACATACAAGGTGGAATAATATATCCTCCTGTTTAAAAACATGGAAGATGGGAACATAACAACACACAGTGTCAAAAATTATGAATGATACATTGTCCTCGAGGATTCCGAAGCCTTCACCTGACAGAGAGGGCCGTATTAATATACAATATAAGTGCAATGGACATATGGCTATATGAATATACATTCCATATTCATCGAAAGCATGAATAAATAGTCATTCATGTGTTGTTCTGAGGCTTTGCAAATGAACATTTTGGAAGCAGTTGAAAGATATTTATTCCGCCTCTGAGAATAGATCCTACCATTAGGTAAGTAGTTGGGGCAAAAGATAGCTTCCCTGCCGGTACACTTTGTGCTGGAAATACCACTGGCAAGAGGATATGAGACAAGATGCCAGCTCCAGTTACATCCCTTACATCCATGGCTATTGCACTGCCTGGCATAACCTGAATTCCAATCTCCTGACTTCTCCAGAGCCAACACCTACATACACACACACAGACACCTACATACACACACACACACACACGCTCAAACACATACACACATAACGACACACACACATACCCACGTATTCACACACATACTCACACACCCATGGTGGAATTGTGAATGTAATCCCAGGGTAAATCCTCCTGAGTGGGGGTATGGAGAGCACGGGGTGAGGTGCTGAGGCACTGGGGCTGACCTGCCCCACCCACCCCTGTGCCCCCAGGGCACCACAGGCCCAGAAATAATACGCCACCTCAGCGCTTTCTCCCTGCGTCCCACAAACAAGCGAGTGAGCGAGCAAGCTCAGACATGGCGGCAGCAGCAGCTGCTGCACTACTCAAAGGCAGGCGGCAGGAACAGAAATAGAGCTCCCTGGAAGAGATTGAGGCTGGCATGCCAGTGCTGGCAGGCCACGCTCCTCCGGAATGATGCCACAGATGGAGGCGGTCTGGGACCGCTGGGTCGGACTGGGCCCTGTGGTGCATGCCCAGGGGCTGCACGTCAGAGGACAGGCCCGAGCATGCCCTCATGTCAACATAGCAGGCCTCATGGGCCCGAGACCCAGGATGCTTTGCAGCATGTATGCCATGTGTCATGAATGAGGGAGAGCTCCTCACTCCACCCTCTGCTTACTGATGGAAGTATGAGATAAATGGGAGAACATCTGTTCTAAGAGTACCTCAAGGGCTCGGGACCTTAGGATCCGCTTGGGCACGTACACCAGGTCTCATAAATGAGTGAGAGCTCCACACTCCCTCTCTGCCAGAGGCAGAGACTTTTGTGGCACAATGACTTCCACAAGTTCACTGTAGTATGTCAGGTTAAACATTTACTTGACAACTGCAGTTTTTCACTCTGTGCATCTCATAAATCAATGTCCTTCTGTGTCCACTCTGAGAAGAATGGCTTATCATATGAGAGGGGAAAGGAAAATTAAGATGTATTTAAAACAAAGAGAATACATACATACATACATACATACAGTTAGGTCCATAAATATTTGGACATTGACACAATTTTCATCATTTTAGCTCTGTAAACCACCACAATGGATTTGAAATGAAACAATCAAGATGTGCTTTAAGTGCAGACTTTCAGGCTTTAATTTGAGGGTATTTACATCCAAATCAGGTGAATGGTGTAGGAATTACAACACATTTTATATGAAGCCCCCTCTTTTTAAGGGACCAAAAGTAATTGGACAAACTAACATAATCAGAAATCTAATTGTCACTTTTAATTCTTGGTTGCAAATCCTTTGCAGTCAATGACAGCCTGAAGTCAGGAACCAATAGACATCACCAGACGCTGGGTTTTGTCCCTGGTGATGCACTGCTAGGCCTCTACTGCAACTGTCTTCAGCTTGTTCTTGGGGCATTTTCCCTTCAGTGTTTTTCTCTAGCAAGTGAAATGCATGCTCAATTGGATTCAGGTCAAGTGATTGACTTGGCCATTGCAGAACATTCCACTTATTTGCCTTAAAAAACTCTTTGGTTGCTTTCGCAGTATGCTTCGGGTCATTGTCCATCTGCACTGTGAAGTGCCGTCCAATGTGTTCTGAAGCATTTGGCTGAATATGAGCAAATAATATTGCCCGAAACACTTCGGAATACATCCTGCTGCTTTTGTCAGCAGTCACATCATCAATAAATACAACGGAACCAGTTCCATTGGCAGCCATACATGCCCACGCCATAACACTACCTCCACAATGCTTCACTGAGGAGGTGGTATGCTTTGGATCATGAGCAGTTCCCTCCCTTCTCCATACTCTTCTCTTCCCATCATCCTTGTACAAGTTGATCTTTGTATCTGTATATAGGATGTTGTTCCAGAACTGTACAGGCTCTTTTAGATGTTTTTTGCCAAGCTCTAATCTGATCTTCCTGTTTTTTAGGCTCACCAATGGTTTACATCTTGTGGTGAACCCTCTGTATTGACTCTGGTGGAGTCTTCTCTTGATGGTTAACTTTGACACAGATACGCCTACCTCCTGGAGAGTGTTCTTGATTTGGCCAACTGTTGTGAAGGGGTTTTTCTTCACCAGAGAAATAATTCTTGTGTCATCCACCAGTTGTTTTCCATGGTCCTCTGGGTCTTTTGGTGTTGCTGAGCTCACCAGTGTGTTCTTTCTTATTAAGAATGCACCAAACAGTTGATTTGGCGACACCTAATGTTTTTGCTATCTCTCTGATGGGTTTGTTTCGATTTTTCAGCCTAATGATGGCTTGCTTCACTGATAGTGACAGCTCTTTCGACATCATATTGAGAGTTGACAGCAACAGATTTCAAACACAAATACCACACTTGAAATGAACTCTAGATCTTTTATCTGCTCCTTGTACAGCCTGGTACATACATACATATATACATACATACATACATACATACATACATACATACATACATACATACATACATACATACATACATACATACATACATACATACATACATACATACATACATACATACATGCATACATACATACATACATACATACATACATACATACATACATACATACATACATACATACATACATACATAGAGACATACAGACATACAGACATACATGTGTAAAGATACTAATGCCAGAAACGGTGCCACCTACCACAACACACACACACACACACACACACACACACACACACACACACACACACACACACACTTACACACACACACACACACAGGCACACACACACACACACACACACACACACACACACACACACACACACACACACACACACCAAAACCCTGGTCCCTATCTGATCCCATTGGAGCCGTGGAGACAACTGTAATTATTTCTCTCATTTAGAGGAGACAGCTAGATGTGAAATGGGGATCTGCAGAGGAAGGCAGCGGGGGGTTATTTTAGGAAATGCCTGACCAGAATAAAAGTACACGTGTGACAAGAATTCATCCTTTTAAGACGACACTGGCAGGACTTCATAGACGTGAGCTTTGAAAGCACTGTGGCGAGGCGGTGCCCACCTAGCGCTTGTCACTGATACGCTGGCATGATGTGTTGGCATGATGTGTTGGCCAAATGGATGCAGCGGCTTTTCTTAGACTGCCAAGAAAACCAAGCTTAGTGGGGCAATGTACAGTATGCTCACTGAGAAAGCCACAGATGGAGTTTCATGAGGGGCTTCCAAGAACTGGACAAAGAAAAGGAATCAACCCCACCCCGCTCCCCGACATCAGCTCACACACACACACACTCACACTCCAACACTAAAATACATTTCAACATGCATCTTGAAAAAAAGCATGGCCCATCAGTTATGAACATCCAAACTTAATGGTATAATTCATGGAGGTATTCGTTTTTTCTCCAGAGCAGAGCACAGCATAGCAGACACACTGATTAGCATTTCCCAATGACAGCTCAAGTCCCCAGGCCAGAGTTAACCTCACCAGCTAAAGGAAGACGAGTGTGACGGGGGAGCAAGGTCAATAATGAATTGGTTTGTTGCTATGGGCAGAAGTGTGTGACAATGCCTTGTTACTGGGCGCGCGCACACAGATGTCCAGACAGGGCAAGAGTTCCATCTTGGTATCCTTGGTAACGAACGGCGGCACACAGACAAATAGCGGAGTGTTTTTTTTTTAGTGGGAGGAAACAAGCCACAGACACCTGCCCCACCCTGCAGCCTCCTCTGAAGCTGATGCAATGTCCACCTCCCCTCCTGAGCTCCACACACAGACCTTTAGTGACCAGCTGCACACAGCCATCTGAGGGTCCTTTACAGCCATCTGAGGGTCCCGTGGTCCTTTAAGCGCTTATTATTGGTCCCTCTGGAGAACAGGACAAGAGCAAGGGAGTGTGGGGGGGGTTTACACTCCAGTGCCATGCCCTGAGCGTATGCACAGGGCCGGATTGATTAAATGGTAGCATTTGTTAAATGGAGGGCTGGGGTGTGTGAGTGTGTGTGTGTGGGGGGGGGGGGGTTGGCTGAAGTGGTGCAGCGACAGGGATAGAGTGGCAGGGCTGCCATTACCAGACGGATAAACCCAGGAGTGGAATGTAAGCAGTGTGCCAAGTGCCGATGCCACTCACAGGGGCATGGAAATGTCAGGTGTCAGAGGAGAGCGGTGCGGCTATTAATAACTCTGAGCATGTGTTGATGTACACACTAGCTAGAGAGGGGGGGGAAATTACAGAGAGGAACCACCCAAGACTCTGTTCAAGGCCGCTCTTTCATTTCATGATACTGACTATTCAGGATCAATATAGTGTCAATACAGTCTGTATATTTCCATGTTTATAAATTATGTAATAAACTGTCAACCGAAATGTCTGAGAAGAAATGCTATGTGCCCATTTGCTAGGCAAAACCACGTTACAATGAGGGCTCCTGTACACTGGGCTATCCAGAATGTTTGTTATGATTCTAGAACTATGTCCGTATACACATTTCTGTATGGCTGTGTTTACATTATGATTCAAAGAGTTTGTGCTGCAGAAAGTACTCACTCTTATTTGTGTGGACATAAACAGCTCTCTGTTGCGTCCCTTGCTCCCTGTGATGTTCCATTGCTTGTTTGACAGATCTACAGGATGAGAATAGCCAGACTACAGTAGTTGGATATAATTATAAAAAGATCCTGTCTCTGCTTCAAATTCATCTCATATAACAGAATGCCTGTTGTGAATGCTAAGAAGGCCTGTGCGTTGCATAAGGGAACACATCAAACATATATGGGCTAAACAAGGATATACACATGAGTGTGTAGTCCAGTAAAACAGCTGACTTTCAGTGTTTCAGTTTAACTACTCGACAGTCACACTGACTGAGTCCCTCTCCAAAGCCCTCAGCTCCCCACGCTGGCCCGTGGTCTGGCCCAGACAAAGGCAGCTAAACCAGGGACTCAAACCCACATTGTGGCCTGGCTCTCATTCATTATTGTTGCTTTTTCCACTCATGTGTAGGTCTAGTGCATCTGTCCCAGTCTGATAGCTGCTCGTGAGGGAAATAAATGCATAAAACTGAAAGATTGAGAGAGGGAGAAAAAGATGGACAGAAAGAAAGGAGGAAGAGAGAGAAAAAAGGAGGGGGGGAGAAAGGGCTGCTCAGCCATTCTTGTTATTCCTGTCATGCCCGGTGGTTTAGTAGGGCAGGGAGCAGAGTTTTCCAGAAGCAGCTGCGAGCGACTAAGGCTGACACCATGCCAATGCACAGGATATTCTCTCTCTCTCTCTTTCTTTCTCTGTCTCTCTCTCCCTGTCACTCTCTCTCTCACACTCTCTCTCTCTCACTCTCTCTCTTCTGCATCCTTGGTGTGGCGCCAATCCCCCCCACCCCTCATCTCTGTGTATCCCAGCGGCTTGGCAGGGCGAGTTTCCACTCTGCTGAGTGACATTGGATCGTTCTCCACAGTAGCAAACTCCATGTACAGCAGGAAGGAAAGGGCAAAGAGCAGATACCCATAACACAACACAACACAACACAGCACAGCACAGCACAACACAACACAGCACAGCACAGCACAGCACAGCACAGCACAGCACAGCACAGCACAGCACAACACACAGCACAGCACAGCACAGCACAGCACAACACAGCACAGCACAGCACAGCACAACACAGCACAGCACAACTAAACACAGCACAGCACAACACAACACAGAACTGCACAGCACCACACCATACAGCACAGCACAGCACAGCACAGCACAACAAAGCACAGAACAGCACAACACAACACAACAGAACACAGCACGACACAACACAGCACAAGAATACATGACACAACACAGCACAAGATTTCCAAGTCTTTGTCCTTGTTTTAATTGAGTTGACCTCACAGTGTTGAAATAGCACTGTGGTCTCGTTTGAGAATTGCCTAAATGACAGCACATACTGTTAGAGGTCCACTGTTTGCCTGGTCTGTCCCCCTCCGACCCCCCTGTCCCCCCCCCCCACACACACGCATGCACACAGTCATACTCAGCTGTTCTATGAGGCTGGGCCATCCACAGACCCCTTCATTCAGTCCTCCCCATGTTTGAGTAATGCACTTGAGGTTACCATATGGAGAGGCGAGAACCACCTGTGAGTGACAGAGCCCTCTAGATGTCCCCTGTCCTCTGTCACCCCACAGGCAAAACTAAACTCCCTTATGTTTCGTGTTTTAAAGACCCTTTCAAGAACTTCATGAGAATTAATTGTGTACAGCATCATTCCCTAACATCTCATCAAATGCTTATAATTTAAGACATTTTAAATGTAATGGTCCTGGATGTAATGTGATGACAGCTGCTAATGGATGCAGCTTTTTTGTTTAACATTAACGTACGCATTTTACATTTAATTTTACATTTTACAGTTTGGACAGTTGAACAGAAAGAGAGACAGGAGCTGAGTGAGTGTGCCTTCATACAAAGAGCACATGTCCATGTCAAGTAGCTTTGCAGACTACTCACTGTAAACCTTTCCAGCACACTAGACATGGAAATGATCTCTCAACATGTTATAACATCTCTTATCTGAGCCAGATAGCGGACGGAGAACACGGCTTTGAACAGCACATTAAATCTTGAAGGGTTGAGGCAGGAGGGCGCAGGAGGCCTAATTTCGTGATCACTTGACATGCAGTGCCTCGTGGCTCAGCTGGCTGCCTCTGAATCCAGGCTCTGGCGCTGGCTCTGTGTGGCTAAGCCTGGAGGGTTTCTAAATAAAGGACACAGATACCGTATCTCTGGCGCGTCACGTCCACACATCTGCCCGCTTAATGGGGGATTGGATATGGGAGGCTTTTGTGACATCACACACACACACACACAGGGTGGCGTGTTGAATGCACAGCGCTCTTTGGACTGCGGTCTTTCGATTTAATAATAGAAAATGCACTTTTAATGTAATAGTACAGGAATACATCAAATGTCTGAGCAGAGTTCAAAGCAGGTATCAGATGTTCCTGTAGATCAGCCCTTGCAGAGAAAATAGTGCGAGAGTGAGAGTGAGTGAATGCAGTCTTATCCTTTCACCCATAATTATTAGAATTACTTTCAGTATAATAACTCCTCTCTTTGACATTATTTCCAGTAAATCAGCCTGAACCCTTCAACCTACAATTTCAGATAGAATGGTAGTAGCAAGTGGGTGAAAAATATTTCATCACACTCATGTCAAACTTGAACATTGAACCATTGAAGTTGAACCAACCTGTGGACTGTGATAGATTTTTTGCCGATTCAAGGGAGATATAAATATATATTGTCTACTGAATGAAAGTCGTTGGTCAGAAAATATCAGTTGACAGATATATTTTTGGTCTTCACTAGGCCTTTCTACTGCTAACTGCTTATATATCACCCACAGTGCCCAGAAAGACCTGAAGGAATAACAGGGTGCATATCAGTGGTACAAACAGCACATCAAGTATTATTTCATCTAGTGTTTCAGGTTTAGACTGTGAAAAACCATATCAGGCTTTGTGGACATAAGGCTCTGGGAGAGAAGGCCTCTCTTAAACAAAATGCAACTGTCCACACAGCTCCAAGGCTAAAGATAATAGCGCCATTGGTGTACACAAGCAGATCACTGTGATTACCTTTTGTCTGGAGGAACGACAGAGCCTTGTCCATTCTCCAAAAATACTGTCAAAATCCCAATGGGGCTTTATAATATAGTGCAATGCACCTTTGCTTTGAGGAAACACACACATTATGCATATTTCTATTGTATGTGTCCAGTTCATTTTAGAATAATACCAACACTTATGCTAACACATTACTCTACAAGAGGACACCATAATAGGATCACGCATCTTCAGTGACACAAAAACACTCAACTTCTATTGTGTAAGCTCTTGTGCACAGCTGGATACTCCCTGCAGATTGGCTGCTCTGGATTCCAGAGTCCACTTCCTCCTTCCTTTCCTCTTGGTTTTCCTGTTTCGTGAGGCTACTCGCCCTCCCTTTCCTCTGTTGTGTTTGGCATGAATACACTACAGGGGGCTTGTCAGCTGATCCTGGTCTCGGCAGCCCCGAATAATGCCTGAATGAAGGAAAAGGGCACTTGTGCTAGACTAGGCTTTGTAAGAGTCTCCTCAGTTTTCATACTCATCTCTTTTTCTCCTTCTTTCTGTCTCCCACTCTCTCTCTCTTTCTCTCTCACCCCTCACTCACTATCTGCTTGCCTGCCTGCCTGCCTGCCTGCTCCAGTTCTCTGATTTGGCAGCAGCCCAAGTCCTGAAAGAAAACATTGGAGGCACACAAACGTTTTGATGTCTGGAAAAAAGCGAGGGGTGGGTGGGCGGGAGGAGGGAGCTGATTTCCATTTCACAGGCTTGATTCATACTGTAGCGGTGGCAGTGCAGGGAAGGAAGAAAGTCCAATGGAAAACCAGAATGATTCACATACAAGGAATATATGTGTGTGTGTGTGGGGGGGGGGACATGGGTACGGACGAAAGAGAAGAAAGCGATGAACTTTTGAAAGTAGAGTAACAGATTAATGAAAAAGAACTAGAAAGGGAGAAATGCCACTCGCTCAAAGGAAGAGGATAGGAAGGGGGAAAAGAGACGCCTCAACATGAAAGGCGGAAGAGGCGGGGAATAGGCTGTGGCATATAAATGAAAGAGATGAAACAATATCCTCCACTAGCGTAACACCTGGACTTGCACACAGCTGCATAGGGGAAAAATATAGGTTTCCACAGTCTCATCCTTCACGTCAACTGAAATGTAGTGATCACGAGGAGATTTGCCATCAAAGACCCACCGGATTATTTTGCTCATGCCAGAGATAGGAGGGTGTTTTGTTAATTACGGTTTGTTAAGGTTTTTTGGGCTTCTTCTAATAGTCAGTTGCCCCAGATGGCAAAGCAGGCCAACTATTCCATGAGGGTTTAGATCAGCCCTCACAGCAACCGGCAATCAAAGAGGAAATTTTGCATGTCTCCCAGATCAAGCCCTGTGCAACCTAATTGCTGGTTTCCCTAGCACTGAAAGGAAAAAGCCGTCATTACTGCGCCTCTCGCATAAGTGGGGCCAAACTCCAAAGAGAAACTTTGATTGATGAAAAAGAGACAGATTCCACCGTGTCCTCGATTCAGAATTTGCGGTGACCTTGTTTTCCCTGGCAGACCTAAAATTAAACAGTGTAACAGCTATACTGGGACTTGCTGAATGTGGACCAGATTCTCCTTTTGGCACGTCCCCGCTCACTGTCTCTATCTTTCAGGGGATTACAGTACCAAGAGCTGCATGCATTTGATTTATAGTGCTAAACATAGCTTCATTAATGAGAGAGCTATATCCAGGGCTTTGCCTGCACTGTGCAGCCCTCTTGTTCCCTAGGTGACAGTGGACCAGCACTCAGCGTACGAAGCAACACGCTGTCGAATGGGCTCAAGTGCGGAGGGGAAGCTCTGGGAAATGGCCTGGTTTTATTCAAATAAATCAGGCTCAAAATCTTAGCCTGGTTTAAAGGGGAATGTGCCGGACTTTGACTGGTTATGGATACGCACATCCGCAGTCAGACACAAACAGACTCACACACACACACACACACATATGCACACACTCATAACTCTCGGCACTGGGCCTGACCCCGTCCACAAATCATCCAGCAGTAATTATATCAGTCTCACAGACACCGGTGGAGAGAAATGTCTGCATTTGCACTGTGATGTCTCCCTACCCTACATGACTGCAGGGAGTTTCAATCTGTATTTAGAGACTTTTCCTTCCTGTTTGTCAAAGTGCAAACACATTGAAAATTCAAAATAACTGAACTATTTGTTTAGCTCATGCGCCACATGAAAACAAGTGGAGAATTCACCCTCTGATCAGTGCAGCTGTCGTTTTGTGGATTGCGTTTTGGATTGGGGAGAGGATGGTTGCAATAAATGGCCTTGTCCATGAAGCATAAGATATTTAGGGGGGGGGAGGTCTTCTGAACAACATCTGCATACCAGTTCAGGGCAAAAGACGAAGAGGGGAAAAAGAAAAAAAGAATGGTTCTTTTTTAATCAGAACAACAAAGCTTTCTCAGAAAAAAAAAGGAAAAAGGGGAGGAGGTCTCTAAACACAAAACACTGCTCTGTCCTTTCACTGAAACACAACCCCTCGGTGACAGCTGAAACTTCAAAGCAGAAATGACTGGTTGGGTGTAATTGCTGCAGAAAGGACGTGTCGAGGAGTGTTTTGGGAGATGACAGTACAGAATGATATAATAGCTTAATACAAGCGGCTGGATGCTCCATTCTAGCCTTCACCTTGTCAGACATATTGCCCCACACCGCACTCTCCGGGATGTGCCCTGTGTGTACGCACTGAGCACTGTTGACGGAGATAAGAAATATTTATTATTTTAGGAAATTGCTCTCCTTCCCACCATTGTGGTCGTAAAATGTTTATAGCCTTGTCTAAGCCTCTGCTGTCCTATGGTTAAATACCAAAAAAGTGTTTTGCTGGCTCTTTGCCTATCTGTCTCATTGCAACCCTCTGGAACCGTTACCCTCCACTGCATTCATAACCCTCAATCACCCCAAATGGAATGAAATTCTTTGCATGATCTGGTTGAGAGGGCAGGCGATCTGAATAGGTCTGTTTGACATTGGACAAGGTAAAAGATGAATCACATGCTCAGCCTGACAGAAACAAATTACATCTCTATCATGCTTACATGTAATTTCTCAATACGGATTTTGAAATTTGAAGCTGCAATGTTATTTTCAAACTATGAACTGGGAGCTACAGGTCCCAAGTTAAATGATTTACCAGGCCAAAGGGAAAATACCGTTGAGGCACAGATGTAGCAACAGCCTTCAATTAAAGTTGTACTTTAGCCGTACCAAGCCAAAATGATCTCAGACTAGAAGATTGCTTCATCTTTTGTAAGAGTGTGTCACAAATGCAGGGTCACTCTGATAAACATTTACTGAGAGGGTTCACAAGTCAAAGAGGTTGCAACAGATTGCAAACATAGCGACTTGCCCAGTATTCTAAAGGCATGACCTGTTGCAGAGTTCCTAATAAAAAAGCAAATGACATTGCGTGGGTATACGTATACTTGACAGCATAAACACTGTGGTGCTAAAATGCTGATGTTTTGAAAACTCCATAGAAGTAGCAAAGATTTTGCTGCATGATATGTTGTTGACTTTGCTCATTCCAACACTACAGGGAAAAAAAACTAACCACAAAAACAACATTTATTTCTAAAGTGTCTTAGTTATTCATACACAACCTCTGCCATAGAGTCACTTTCACTTTATAATAGCTGTGGTTTCGGAAAGGATATGTGGTATCTATTCCTTTTGTAATTATATGAAAGTGTACTAAACAATGTTTGAGACAAAAATATTTACTTGCAAAGGCTGTGCCAGCCCATGATTGTTGGCATGACTTCATCATTTGGGAGGTAATTCATTAAAATAACTAACCATCCAATAATTGCTATATGTTTTTGAGAAACATTTGTTAAAAATGAAATCCTGTCCCCTACATGAGGAAACAGAAACAGCGGCCACATTGGAGACACACTTTCAGCTGATAAGAGAGGCCTGATCAGGTCCAAAGGCCTGTTTCACCTTAACAACAGATATCAGCATGCTTCACAGACTGTGCCAACACAAATATGTCACTTATTAACAATGAGCTAAGTAGTATATCTCTCCCTGTGGTCAATAGAGAGAGGGTGGCATGCCCTGTTTAGGGGCAAGGAGTATGTTTACTAATCCCATTTCCCTTTACAGCAGACCATTGTGTTTACCCGATGCGTCTATTAATGTGCGCAAGGAGGAAGTATCACATAAGATGAATACATTTCATATCATGCCCAAGAGTCTGAAATTAATTTCATATTTTGAGGGTTGTCACTTCAACCGGCTGTACATTTTGTAAGGAGCTATTTTTCTTTTAGTTTGTTTTTTAAAAAGCCAAAGAGTGGTGATGGCTACACCTTATGCTTGGTGTGCGTATGTGCGATGTACGTGTGAGTATCTCTATATATGTGTGTCTGTGTGTGCATGTATGTATGTGTGTATGGTGCAAGGGCCTGTGTGTGTTTTTGCTGTTTCTCTGTTTGCTCCTGCTGCATCTCAACCCACTGCCCCCAGACTCTAATCGCCTGCAGCACCACTGCAGCACAGAGACACACAGACGCCCTGTGGACTGATGCTTCCTGCATGTAGAGCCTTGGCCGTGTCCAGATACGCTCTGTTTACCGCTCGCATAGGTAACCAGGCAACAGCACAGCATCTTGTTATGACAGACCCAAGTTTCCGAAATGCATAACCACTGTCCATGCGCCGCCATCAAATGCCCTTTTTTGGTGTGCTGTTGCTTGGGTGGAGATTAATAACTGAGTGGTGTTGCTTGTGTGTTACTGTCTAATTGTGGTGAATATGTCTCTCCCTCATGATATAACAGGGTTCTCTGTCAATGCACTGCAGTCTTTAGTTTAATTTACAGACATTGCTAAGATGGCTACCACCTCCATAGCTTACTATGAGCTGCCAAGCTCCCAAATGCTGAAATATGATGATGCAGCATGAGTTGTCCACTCTCGTCACTACAACAGCTCAGCATTCACCCTGACTCCTGAGTAAAACTCTACCCTAAAAGCACTTTTAGAGCGCACATTAGCATAGCTTCATGGTGTACATAAAGATCAACTCTGAGAAGAGACTCTCCAGACTGTAGGAAGATGAGTGATAGGTAAGAAAACAAAAACAAAATTACCCTTTGACCATCATGTTAGGGATGGCACGAAAATGGGTGGGAACACGGTTTGGCAACTACTTCCTTTTAAAGTGGTCTTTGAGTTTGTACAGTGTGTGTGTGTGTGTGTGTGTGTGTGTGTGTGTGTGTGTGTGTGTGTGTGTGTGTGTGTTTGTGCATGGGTAACAGACGTCTGAGGAATGTCACATTTCACCTAGTCTGCATAACACGGTGCACCACAAAGACCTGGACAGTAAGAGTAGAACAAGAATGAGGAACTCCCTGGAATAGCCCAGTCTTTAATTATGAGGCAACATGCCCTCGCATGTTCATTCAAACCCCTTATTATTATACAATGAATCAGCCCCCTTTGAGATTTGAGAGCCACTAAGCGATGCCTGTGACTGGATCTTAAATGTTTTTTTTTTTTTAAAGCATCATTTATATAAAGAGCAGCGTCAGCTGAGCTGCAATACTGATTCCCGAGAGTCCCCGTTGGTTATGCTATGTAGGTAATGACGCAAGAGTAATGGATACAAAGCCATGAGCTATTCAAAGTTGAGAGTGACCTTGATGGACTGGCCTCGGTAACACTCATTTAGGTGACTCTTACTGTCAGTGAATAATTTAACCTCGCTCGCTGAAGCATACACAATGTCCACTTGGTCAAAACAGTGGGCGTTACCCAACAACAATGCTGGAGTGACGGCGACTTGGGAATTCAACACGCTGAGTTTTTAAACATGTGAATAACAGTGAGTATTTTGTCAATAAGCATACTCCAAATGAAGAGCACACCTCGTGCATAAATAGAATGTTTCAACCACTGGCCAATAAGGATTGCTTATTCTACATAAAGAATAAATTGTACGTAGAATATCTCTTCAACAGCAACAGGAGTGGATTGGACGTTGCATTTAAAACCTCCATTCAAACTTCAATATGTAGGCTACTCTAGTCTAATATCCTCTGCCCAAGAAACTAACCGACCACAAAGAGCAAATTACGTCCCACTTAACCTTAGCTTTCAAACCACTTTCTCCAACCTTTCGATGTCAGTGCACTACTTAGCTACTTAGCAATGGGCTAAAATTCCATTTCATGCAACTCCACCCATGTCTGACTCGACAACTTCCACAACTCGCAGCCAGGAACTGGACTCGACTAGGTACAAAGTACTACACTACAAAGTGCAACAATCACTGCCATTATCTGAACAGACACAGCATGATGTAACGTTAAATTATTCAGATGCATGTTTTACTGTACACAATCCATTATAATATAATCCAATTTTGTTGATACAGGGCATCCACGTAATGGTTGGTGAGATTGTTTTTCGTAACAGGCAACACGGTGTAATCTATCTCACGATGCATCGAATAAGACAGGCATGGTGTTGAATATTATAAGTCAACGACTGTACTATAGTCTCCAGCTGACAACCTGGCTGTGTATTGCCTCCCAAATATGTGGATAACGTGCGTCAGGTTTTACAGTTCCACGTCGGTTTGCAGGTCGCCTTGAACAACGTCAGGCTACTAATCCTCGACAAAAAAGCAAGCACAGACAGCAAATTAATACAAGATCAGAAATTGTATTTGGCAATTTTTAAACAAGTGCATACAAGTACAGCTAGAAGCATTTCAGTTTCGCCAAGTGCTCGTAGAGTTGCATTAGTCACATTCTACGTTTAACAGGAACTGCCACCAGACCTAAAAGTACATCAAGAAATTGTTAAACATCGACAGAGGAACGTAGTCCATTATAATGAGTACATACCTTTATCTTCAAAAATATAGAAACACAATGTATTCAAAAAAATCAAAAAATTATACAGCCATGTTTACGAAGTATACACTTCCCTTGTGTCCAATATGTACAAGTCCGTTAGTTTCAGTTTGGATGGTATGTATGGGATATTCATATTTATATATTTATATAGGTTCATACTTTTTCGTATTTCAAAAAAAGATCATATGGTAAAATCAAGGGTCCCTTTCCTTTTTTACTTTCACATCCCCTGCAAGGATGGTGGCTATTTCACCTTGCATGAAAGCCCACGGTACGTTCGAGCCCACCAGTGGACATTTCTCCCCGCTTGGGCAATAAACTTCGCCCGTGGCTCCTTGCTGTTTAATGCTTTCCCGGGAGCACGGGAAGCAGAACTTATGAGAGGGCACCGACGGGCACTGGACGAAGTGCGTGTCCTCCAACCGCTCGTGACACAGCGTGCAGCAGAGGGGTATGCTGCTGGGCACGGAAGAGTCCGGAATGCTTTGAGGATGCCCCTGGTCTATGCCTGGCACATGGGGTGTTCCCGCGCCTGAACCGTCTCTCTGAGGCAGTCTCCTTTGGTTCATGGATGACGGCGAGAGCGGGCTGTTGCTGTTCCTGCGGGTGGTGGAGTGAACTTGGTTGGCGTCCTTCGGCGAGCTGTTTCCCCCTGCGTTATCCGCCGCCAGAATGAGCGCAGCCATCGGAGACTGGCCGTTCTGCCCAGCCTCAGGCGGAGTGGTACGGGAGTGTGGTGATATTGTAGACGGCTGCGAGCCGAAGCTTGGCGGTGGCCCTTGGGGCATCTTCATAGCGTCTGAAGGGGGTGGTAGCCATTGCTGGCCGTCTCCGTTGTGCTTCACGGTTGTGCCCTCATCAGGTTCCGGTGAAGCCTTTCTCTTCATGCTTCTGGGATGTTTCCCCCTGTCTGTGGGATAGACAGGGTTAATGTGTGCGTGTGACAGATGCATAATACAAACAATAACAACAACACTACTTAAAATATACGTGCAAAATAAGTTACAGCAAATTGCAATTGCAACACGTTACGTTATTTTGACCAATTACACAATCTATTCACATCTAATAGAGCTGCATTCACAAGAAAATGCGCCACATGCAAAAGTAGGCTAGAGTTGGCTTTGATCAGCGGAAATATCTGCTGGCACTTTTGATGCCGGGCAGCTGACTCATGATGGTCTCGGCTCATTCAAATGAGAATCTGAATGCAAAGTAAGTGCACCCAACGTCAGATAGTTTAGTCTACTTATGCAATCACATGTTTAGGTTTCTATAAGTATTTCTGTACCTGATTTGGAAGCTGTGGCGCCAGTGTCGTAACCCATCGCCCTTTGTTGCATGACCGTGTGGTCTTTCTTGAACCTGTTGTCGAAAGGGTGAAGACCCATAATATCCCTCACTGTCTTGCCCTTGATCCAGTCATCCGCGCGGTTCTTATGGCTCTCGCTGATGTCTGGCGTCAGGCTGTCAGGTCTGTGCTTGTCTTTCACTTCCCTCTCGTGTTCCGTGCTCGACACAGAAGCTGGTCGCTTGCCGCTGAGCTCGCTGGCGTTAGCCGCTGTTAACGCGGAGGGAAGTCCCATCTGCCCTGGTCTGCCATTGATAGCGTGCACTGGGTTCATGCTCCCATTCACTAAAGGCACTAGATTCGGGGGGACAGCGCTAGTCCTACGAGGGTTAGGACTCTGTCGGTTCAGCTCCGGTGGATCGTCCGGTTTAGGGAATCCATTAGGGACAGGAATGCCATTTGCTTGTCTCCCGGACTGATACTCGGGTCCCAGCCTAGGCGGGCGGTCAGAGAGAGGGTAGCGATCCAGAGGCTGTGGGGGTCGCGAGCCGGAATCTCCTGCCGAATGGTTGATTGACTGAATCTCCTTTCCCGAGTGCTGTGGTTTGCCCGGACCCGGAGACCTACCCTCCTGAAAGCCATGAGCCCTCTTAAGTTGCCGAGCGGTCTCAATCACAAACTCGATTCGATCTGCTCCTTCGTAGTTGACACATCCCCTGCAGACGGGTTCGGTAAAATCCCAAATCATAGCCCACGGCATGCGGGGCAAGTCACATAAATAACATGACTGCCTTCTAGAAGCAGCAACCGCCGCAGACGACATCTCTCTCGCGAAAAACTGAGGAAAATGTCTTCCCAAAACGTCCGTGAATCTACCTCCGTTCCTGAGAAACTAAATACTACAAGTTCCGTTTCAACAGAGCCGTCCTGTGCAGAGAACAGAAACAACAATTAAGTCACAAACAGAACTTCATGGCAGTGTGTACTTTACTACGGCGCGCCTCTATCTATCTCCCTCACTCACTACTACTCGGCTAGCTCAATGTGGAGCAGTGACGTCATCGTCGAACACTAACTTGTGGTTCCAGCTCCAATTCTATTTACTTGATTCTTCGACAGCCCCCTGTTAGCGCATGCTCTGTCAGTTTGCCTCTGCCTCCCTTTTCATTGAATCATTTGAACTGCTGCCAGGACCACGATCAGCTACCTCCGACCGATGTAGAAAAAGCTTGTGTAGGGACTGGATGCGGCGACTTTCTGTCGGAAAAGCTTTTTGTAAGCCTTTTTTCCGTTAGGTTTGATGTACGAATTTAATCTCAAATGTGTTGTTTGGGTAACCATTAGGCTACCTCCCCAGGGAATGGAAAGGGTGAGCTTTTTTATTTGTTGTATTGATTAGAGTTTGTATTAAGAGATGAAACCTGCCAAGTTGTTTTGGGATGTACAACATCTTTCGTAGTGGTGCTGATTTAGCCTACCTAGGCACAGCACGAAGACGTTTAGAGGCAAGCAGTATTCTCGGGATTTTTTTTCGTTATAGTAGGCTAATGCAAACAAAATAGGACGTAGCACATGTCTCGTTTTTAAAGGATATTGGATTGTTGCTTGCAATCGAAACGCTGCACTTCCGATTTTTTAATCCCAAGATTCAGACATCAAAGAGTTAATGCTCCCTGTGGCGTCACCAACACCCTCCTGTTCTCCACGCATGCTCACTAAGTATTCGACTGTAAGTAATTGGCACTTTGAACCTAGTTTAGCATATCCACATTCCAGTCAGTACGGTAGTGCCGCGTCAGACATCATACTGCCCTGAGCTATGTTGTGAAAATCGGCCTTGGTTACCAACCATATGCATGACCCCTAATTTGTCTTACAGCATGCTTACATGAGGAATGTTGGTTGTCTGATTCATAGGATTGTTCATACACGCATCATTATTTCACAGACTAGCATAACTCATTCTTTCATTACACACACTGTCGTTATTCCTTAATGCAGTCCTGTTTCGTACAATAATGTAGGCTATCGAATCGATCGGAAATCCGAGATAATGCATAAAATCCGTCTACCCTAACATTGTCCTACGTCTGCTGACGTTGAAAGAATTGAATATGGGCCAAAATAAAATTGCAGACCAACAGGAAAAGTCGGCAGCCAATCTGATATTTCAATACAGCCTGAAAAGGCAACAACTGTCTACGTAATTTTGACAAGGAACATCTTTAGTTAGCCATAAAAATAAATTATCTTGGTTGGTGCTATGGTAGGCTAGGTCACTCAGCTATTTGTAATGGCCTAAAAAGTCAAAAGTGCAACTCGCTCACTGGTATAGCTTACTTTAACGTGCGCGTCGAATTAAAGTAATGTTTGGGAATAGACCCACAAAGAGTTTTCCACAACACCCTCTTACACTGGACTTCTTCCAGATGCCTTGCCATGTGTCTCCTCGGGTGAGGCCATTCGTCTGAAATCTTTACACAAAAAGCTGTATATGTTTGTACAAGCCATCGTGACGTTCGAAAGAGGAAGCAAGATGTTTAGTCACGCACCCGCAACCCTACCTCGCCCGCCCAACGAACAACAGAGCCCTTGGCACACAGCCAAAGACGATGATCATGCGCATTTGCTGCCTGGCGAAAACAATCTCTTCTCTTAGAAGTGATACAGATTGTTGCCTGTCTATTTTGAACACACTGAAACTACATCTCGACTCCAAAGATATTTTTGCAGCCATTTGA
Organism: Sprattus sprattus; assembly: GCF_963457725.1. Classification (NCBI taxonomy): domain Eukaryota; kingdom Metazoa; phylum Chordata; class Actinopteri; order Clupeiformes; family Clupeidae; genus Sprattus; species Sprattus sprattus. Next base: position 20,875,931 of record NC_137910.1, on the reverse strand, counting down.
TTTGTACGAACAGCCTGAAAACACCGTTTTGATTAGTTGTAGCCTCATTTTGTGCTGTATCCTATTTCCTCGTTCCTAAGTCAGAGGCTAATTTATTGCTAAACCTATTTCAAAAGGTTGCATTTCGGTGTATCATACCTGTTAGATTATGTTTACGACCAAGAGATGTTGGCTACATCGTTCATCACTTTGCAAATTACATTAACCTTGCGTCTTTTAAATGTGCATGATTATTTTAGCAAGGCAGTTCAGGTTCTGATGTAAGACTGGATTATTACGAATGTTTAACACAATCGAGGGCTTTAAGCGGTTAAAACCAATTAAGTTGCCTGTCAGATGGGGATATCCTCTCCATTCCTAACCTTACAAGGCCAGACTAGTCTGTAGATCTAACTCCTTCAGTGACAAAGCAGAAATACCAACTGAAATATGCAATGACACTGTCTGTCAAACAAGATATATGGCGTGCCGCATAAAATGACAAATGAAGACACATGACAACACTGCTGTGTGCGTGTGAAAAACAGTATCCGGGCTTGGTCTACGCGTTCCCCTTAAAACAGTTTTTTTTCACAGAATCGCCGTTGGAGTCGATATATTGAGAATTGCTCTATACATGTCTTTGACCAAGAGTGATATGCCTACTTGCTAAGCACAGTAGCCTATTTCACAAGCGCACCCCAAGACAAAAATGTAAACACAACCCGTCTAGTGTAGTGGAACGTAGGCACGTAGGCCTATAACAATGAAAGGCTGTTGCATTCAACTACTCGGACAAGAAGACAACCGATGGATGAGGCAACAGCAGGAAAGGGTAATGCCGTGCGCGGGGGCCCTGCCACTTAATAAACTGACATTTTTGTACGACTGCCTTCTGAGCGTGCTAAATTTTAGATCGCGGCGCGCCATGTTTTATTCATGACCACCCTTCATCACACATTCCCTCTGAAGTTTTTTTGCATAGGCAGCGCAGCGCTCCAGACCTTATCTTTTGTTTATACCGTCGTTCTCGGGGGCGCACAAGTTTCTGCAGTTATATAACACTCGTTGCAGATATGCATGACGCGTAGGCTACTATTTTTGCACACAGTTAAGAGGGTTTTTTATTTCTAAATATTTTATATGAGTGTAGTATTTATCATTCGCATCAAATATTTTAAGGGGGCAATTATACAGTCTATTATTTTCACTGTTTGCATTTGGATTTATGGCTTTAAATCAGAATGTGACTAAACAAACCGCGCAAACATTTGCCCTTTTTGAATAGTAGCCTACATTATACCAGTGCACACTGAAATTAAAGCCTTGGTGTCCAAAAGTTACTTGTTTGTGTATTTTTTTGATTGTGGATTGCAGTGTTATTTTCTAGTCTATGGTGGCAACTCAGTGACATTGTGTGTTCTTCCCGCTAAGCGCCAGCGGCACAGACAGTCTGTAATAAAGCTTTCCCTCTTCTTGATTGGCTGTGATATTCACAGGAAAAGGTAACCATGGTAACTGCGTGCTTACCAGGATACCCCAAGTGACAAGCAACATCCTGTTTATAGTGTTGCAGTGTTTCTTTTCTTGCGTAACTAGTCTTGATAGAGAAACGTCGAATCACTTTAGATATGTTAAAGTTGTTATTATAGATAACGTATCATAACATGTTTATGCTTTAGCTCGATTGAATATTGATCCACTCCAAAGTCAAGTGTACCTTGTGAGCAAACCATTTCTGTGTTTTTGTTTTTCATTTATATTTAATTACTCCTGTTATCATGATTATTTTTTATGTAACAGAAAGGCAATTATATTAACATTTTAAGAAATGCAAAAAAGTACTTATTACCTTCAAAAGAGAAATTGAGTTACTACGAAAAAATAACCTCCCTTTATGAATTATAGGCTATTTAATAAATGCTTTGCACTATGGAAAAGATATTTTCCACAGTTTCTGTGTCATAATTATAAAATGGTGGAGTTCAGGTAAAATGGAGGGTTTGCGAGGGAGCAGAAATCTGTGCTGGGAGGCTGGAATCTGGGGGCTGGAGGCTGCAGAGGTGATGTCATTGGAGCAGAGCAGAGCCGAGGAGAGCAGCCCAGAGAAAAACAAGCCTCTCTCTCTGTTCAGATCCTCTTTGCAGTCCCAGCAGGGAGGTGGGGGTGGTGGAGGGCGGGGGCTGGCAGGCAGCCACGCTAGGGGCTGCTGGGAAACGGTAAAAGATGCCAAGCAGGCCCCGCCGCCAACATTAGAGGCTCACATCTTTGTTCTCAGAAACCTGGTGTGCTGCCAAAGGCCTCATTTCAGCTCCACAGCATGATTACACTGGATGTAGGCCAACTCCTGAGAGCTCACTCTTCCCCCTCCCTCCCACCCTCTCTCTTTCTCTTTCTCCTCTCCTCTCCCTGTCTCTCTGCTCCCTGCCTTTGCACCCTCCCTTCTCTGTCTTGCCTTCAAAGGCTCTCTGCCAAACATGCAGCTAGTTGCCATGGCTACAGTGAGTGGAATATTACACACAAAAAAGTAAGTAATGAGTCAGGCATGGGTCCAGATGTGCAACTAAGTATATATCTATTTAAAAAATGGGAAAGCACTACCCTTACAAAAACAACATCTGAGGAGGAAGTGTTCCCGGTAGAAGAAGAAAAAGGAACTGGATAATCTTTTGACTGTCACCCTGACCAACAGCTAGACAAAGGGAGTGTTTGAGTAGATCATGTGGCATGCAAACCTTATCAGGCTTGGCTTGCTTTGTAGTGCTGGGACGTTGAAAAACACGAAGTGATGTGGTTTCCTGTCAAAAAACCCTAACAGTCATCTCAGAATACAGTATGCAAGGCAGGCAGGAAGTTACCATTCACAAGCGTATTAGAATATGTGTGGTGAAGGGGTGTGACTGACGTATTCTACAGGAAAGTCCTGTCTAAACTGAAAATTAGTCTGTAGGAGTATCAGCAGCAAGGCTAAAGGGGGGCCGATGACAGATTTACAGAGGCAGTGTTCAAGAATATAAAAATAGATGCAAAAGACATGACAGTGGTCATGGTCAGTGAAATATAACACAAGTTTATTAAAATAAATAAGAAAATGGCTTTAAAGTAACCACAGTCATTTTCATATGGACCATTAAAGATTGGACCTTTCTTCTTCAGGGTATCAGTGGAGGTCAAAATGGTCTGTTTGACCACAAGATTTTCTTAATTTTCTCTTTTAAAGTTTCTCAAGGTAGCCCCCACAGACATTAGGTTGTTATCTGCTGTGGATCACTTAAAATCTGCTGACCAAAGCTACAAAACTACTACTGTAATTCTTTACAGACCATGCATAAATACACTAAGCAATGATTCTGGAACGGTGACACCACTGTGTTGCCATAACATTCTGGATTTTCATGCAGTTGCAATGAAATATAGTTGTGAGGTAATACATTTACATCTGCATTACAGCTCTCAAGGAAACCTGTGCAAGCTTCATCAAATCACCACAGTGGCTGACAATAAATTACAGTTGGCTGTTATTCAAGCAATTTGTGGTTTAACACATCTTTTTTCGAGTTTGTAGTGCTTGAGATACTCTTTGATGAATTTCTGTCATAATGTCCTTACACTAAAATTATTTTTAGGTGACTTATCAGCATGGCTTTTGAAAAATGCTAAAAATAGAAAGACTCAGCATCTCCTAGAGAGCATGCCTGGAATTCATTTAACGGTTTCCGATTAAAAAATAAATAAAAACTTCAGATGACTCAACCCCACCAAAACACACATTATCTAATGTCTGTGACATGCAAACTAAGTACATAAGGCGGCCTACATAAATGCATGCCATATTAAGTGTCTGGGGTTGTGTTGAAAATCATTTCCTGCCACCAGACTGGGGAAGTTAAATATACCCGAGCAGGCTGAGCTTTCACACCGCAGAGGGCAGGTGTGAGAGAGAAGATGACATACACACTCATGCAAATGAGTTGTGGGTGGTAGTCTCATATTTGCACTTTCGTTTCTCGTTTAAGTGGGTCGTCCTCAGCCCAGACACTCAACAGCCGACTCCGCCATTTATTGCTGGCCCAAGGGGACATTTTGTACCATGGATTCCTGCAATATATAGCTCTGAACTAGCCATTGTGGGCTACACATTGAAAGTGTCTGAGTACATACAGAGTCAGACCCCTAAAGGTAACACTGTATTTGGATTGTCCACCTTCAGAGACTTTACAGATGGCTTGAAATTCAAGATCAGTTTCTCTAATTGTTTATTCATGAACATCATCTTAATCAAACCCAACCGCTAACCTTAACCATAAATTGCAGCTAACAGTTTCACCTGATAGTTTGTTTATAACATGAGCTTCTGTAATAGTCAATAGGGGGCTTTAAATTACCTGTATTTACAATAAGTATCACAGCCAGAGAACACACAGAGCACTCAAATGTTGGTGCTGCTCTTTTGACATTTAAAAACAGAATATTCTGGTGTTTATTACCTATACACCAATGTATCTGTTTATTACCTGTACACAGATACTCTGAAAGGTTGCTGACCATGATGACATGAAAAACCTAAGAATAGACAGAATTAAAGTGATTGGGACAGCCGGGTGATACTAATCTCCTAGTCTGAATGAAATGGATTACAGACATAGATTTCCGGACAGAGAGGGGAGAGATAAGAGAGGCTGCTATATCTGAGACAGGGAGAAAATGGACTTATGGATTCTGAGCGCTGCTGTTGAGGATTGTGCTGGGTTTGATGACAACAAGATCTGGACAAGTCCCAAGATCCGTGGTCACATCTCTTATTGCATAGTGTATCCGTCGACTTTCACAGTTGGTGTAATTACTCTGTGATGCGTGGAAACAGACAATCTCTCACACCAAAGTCCAACCCACACATTGCCATCTTTAATCACTGCCTTGTTTTGCTAGTTGCATGCCAAATAGGCTGTGGCATACATTTCCCCCTGTTTGAAAGTGCTCTGTTTCAGTGGAGGGGTCATGAGGTGAGGGCAGCAGTTTGTTATCAGCCTCTCTGCTTCCAGCACACTCTGGTCTAAACGGCTCGACTGCATGGCCTGTAACATTCAACTCTGAGCTGGCAGAGGAGGAAACACACAGAGAGAAAGAGGTAAAGAGAAAGACAGAGAGGAAAAAAGAGAGAGAGCGAGAGCGAAAAGGACACCGGGGCTGTCCCCATGGCAAAGGATATGGCTCTCATCCTTGTCTGTCTACGCTTCACACAGACACTCACTCGCTCACTCTCTCACACTCTCCCTCACTCACTCACTCTCTCACTCCCGAACTTCAAAGCACAGATTTGGGAGATGGATTTTTTTTCAGCAGTGGCAATGGAATTAGTTTGCGAGGGGAGAACTTGAAAGGGAGTCATATGGTGTCTGCTGCACACTCGAGGGCACAGAGAATGTAATCCCCTTCTCTGCGGATGCTCTGTGGCCCGGCAGTCTGCCTCACTGTCAATGTTACGCCTCTGATGATATTTATTTATCATATTTTCAAGCAAATTCCTTTCATCCCCATAATTTCCGAGCTTGCAAGGAAGAAAGTCAAAGTTATAATTTCTGGCATGCACCAAACAGGAAAAATAATCAAAAGAAATAGAGCAGGCTGTATCTTTGAAGGGGCATCAAATATATTTCAGGCAAGAAAAACATGGTATTTTTGCTAAACATGACTGGAATATATTTATGCGTTTTATTCCTGTCAAAATCCTGTCACAGATATAACAGAAAGGTCTATCATTTTAAAGGAAACTAAAACGACATCATTGGTTAATGTATGAACAGGGAAAAAATAATCATCAAAAAAGGTTTCTTGGAAACAGGAAGCACAACATTGTGTTTACCATGTAGCAAAAACATGTTGACACTCTGTAAATCAATTGTAGTGTCATAAACATGATCAAAAGGTTTTATACCTCTATAAATGTTAATGTTCAATATGACTTTATTACTTCAACTGTGCAGTTTCTCAGTTAATAACACATCACTTTGTTTACCAGAGGAGCAGATCTATTCATATTACGGCCAACTGACATTGTGAAATTGCTGCACAGATTCTCTCTCTTTGACAACACAATGCAAATACTGGTTAAACCATTATCTGAGCAGTAAAGTGGGCATCAGTGCTTGTGTACACCCATTGTTACTCATGATATTGCTTCATGTCTATGAGGCTCCCTTTGAAATCGCCCTCATAATCCATGTCAGGTTCACGGTTCAGCGTAGTGTTAACTACATGGATTGGACCTGACAGGTCAGGCAGTGGAGGGAGAGCTCAGCGCATTCATGGCATGTTCCAGATTTTTCCACTCGTATAAATGATGTGAGCTGAGCTGAACTGAAGTGAACTGGCGAGGCCTTGGTGAATCCACATAGCTCAGAGCTTTGATCCCAGCAGAAACTCGACAGAGTGCTTAGTAATAGTTGGGTTTGACCTGCCAGCTGAACGGGAGCCTGTTTTTTCTCTCTCGCTTGCATGCAGTTAGATGTAATAAGGTAAGTATTTGCATATAATAAGACCAGCACTTAGCATAGTCTACCCCCCCCCCCCCCCCCTTCCAGTTTCTCTAACAAGGACATTACCTATCATTGATGACAAAGATGAATAGGTCGACCTTGGTAAGAACAAATCAGCAGTAGCTATGAGCGGAGTGGGAGGGTGTGAAGCTATTTGGTGTAGAAGGGTGGGTGGAGCCAGACATCCTTGAGGTGGATATTGTGTTTAGCCTGACTGGATGCGTTGGCCATGCCCAGGGCCAGACTGAAAGGTCATCAGAGGACTGCCACCAAAGGACAGGCCTCCAGCACCTCATTGTTACACATCCACACATGCACCTGCACACACACACACACACACACACACACACGCAAACATAAAGAAACACACACCCATGCATATGTACACACAGATACATGTACACAGACAAACACATACACACACATATACATGCACACATAAGGACATGCACACCAATGCATATGTACATACAGACACGCACACACAACCTTCCCATGTCCCGTGGTCTGATTACACTTCCACCCATGTCCTTCTATGACTCCTGAGCGCAGTCTTTAATTCCTTTATCACTTTTTTTTTCTCTCCTTCTTCCTCTCAATTCTTCTCCTCCTCGTCATTTTCTTTTGGAGAGCCCTTGGGGAGAATGCTGTTGCCTAACAACAGGGTGAACAAAGTTCAGTCCACGGCCCGGCAGCCTGGCGGATCTCCCATGAGTCAGTTCACAGTTTCCAGGGAGGGAGAGGCAGAGCCAGGATAAATAGGAGCTTTTGTTTGCCATTGTTTTAGAGTTTCTGCATGGTGTATCGATTACGGGCGATGCATAAAAAAGCTGGCGGAACGTACTGAGAATGGGGTGAACTCAGCACATAATAGAGACACAATATGAATTCAGGAAGAGCATTTTGGAAACCTGGTAAATACAATTGTGTGGTAGCATGCCATTAGGCCACCATGTGGTTTAAATTAAACGTATGCCAACGTGCTTCATTTGCAATAAATGCTAAATACATGCAGATGAATGCTGGCTGGATGTTCCCATGCTGAACACTCAATGAGGATTTGTGGGAAAAAAGAAAACAACAACAATTAAAAACAAGTCTCTCTCTCTCTCTCTTGCTCGCTCTCTCTTTCTCTCTCACACCACCAGCGTTTGTGTGTCAAAGGATCGCCTGAGGGGTGGAACGAAGCCTCGACACACATGGCCGCACAGGGCTTCAGTATCAACAAAGTTAAATATTTACCACGCCTTCGCTCAAGTTTACAGAGCAAGTCACCAGATTCGCCGCACAACTGTGCCAGTTTATCTAACCCACTCGACGTGAGCCTTTTGCCCTTCGCCGTGAAGGACACAGAGGCGAACAAAGGACACCTTGTATCACCACCCTTCACTGGCGAGGACCAGCCACACCCTGCATTGCTGCCAAAGTCAGAGAGATAGAGTGGAAGGAAGCAGAAGGAGGTGGTGGTGGAGGAGGAGGAGGAGGAGGAGGAGGTGGTGTTAGACAGATCACCAACACTATACAGCAGATCTCTATCAGGCGAGGCAGTGCAGTGAAGAGTTCAAGAGAAGTTCAACTTCAAATCCATTATTCATGTGACCTAGATGCACCTTTGTGTACTGAAGTAGCTTATCCGGCTCTCAGGGTGATGAAAGTATGAGAGTGCAACTGGGGGGGGTTCCAGCATGGTGATTTGCTCAGTTGACATATCCAATAGAGGAATAATTAGTCTGAACCTTAACTGATTGGTTGTGTGACCTCCTCTTCAAGGAAATGGTGCACTACAGAAATACTGCTCATTTTATATCATAGATTATAACGCAGTAGGTTACATTGCAGCTGGACATTTCCCCACGATTTATGTCTTATTACATGTTCACATTCCGTAGAGAGAGAGAGAGAGAGTCAGCCTCTAATGTCGCCCGCGGCCTGTTAATGTGAAGTGTGCTGTCCTAGTTTAAGGTCTCTCATTTCCTTGTTTAACTATTCCAGGACAGGCTAACTGAAAAGAGATAAGAGTAGCAAAGAGGCGCCAACGAGCTACCTCAAGATTTCCTGGCTTACATACAGGGACGGGTTCTCTCTCTCTTACTCTCTCTCCCTCTCTCTCACACACACACACACACACACACACACACACACACACACACACACACGTGGGAAGACATTCTGAACAGAAACACACAATGACTGACAAAACACTGTGGGAGCTGCTAAATGTCACCAAATGCTGACACTGATTGGGCCGTTAATGAGTGAAGGAAACCCCCTTTAAAACTGACAAAACTGGGTTGTTTTGAGTTCCCCCATATCTGAAAGATTTATCAGATTTTGTGACCACTTCCCGTGGGGCCAGTTGTCATGCGCATCTCTTGGCGTCGGTTAATCTGAGTTGAAACCTTGCCAAAGTTTTGATATTCTTCTGTTCGTGTGTTTGTTTTGAATGTCAAGTCAATCTCAAGACTGCATGGCAAGCAAATTCTGCATTTCACACAAGCAGCAGTCACACTGTAGGTCATTTGTAATGTAAGTTTCTGTGCAGTGAGAGCACGTGGTGTTGCACAGAGGGGGAAAAAGTGGGCCAGCCCTGGAGAGACACGTGATCATGTACAGGGAAGTCCAGAACAAAAATCCCCACCCTTTTCACCGCAGGCCATGTCAGCAACAGTTGACCTCATGGAAACCTAGCTTTGTGATCGTGCAAACATGCAAACCAGCACATTCCCCCTCCCCCTCAGACACACACACACACACACACACACACACACACACACACACACACACACACACACACACACACAACACAATGTGTCAGAGGCTTTCAATGGGCTTGTTTGGAGAGGAAGATAAATACAGAGTGCTGTATGGATACAATGCAAACAAGAGGTTGGGTCAAACATGCACAGAGACTCGCATACTGTCATGGCACATTCACTCACCCCAAACTCTCTTTCTCTCTCTCTCCCTCACACACACACACACACACACACACACACACACACACACACACACACACAAAGATGTTCTCACAAATATCCACCACACACACACACAGACACAAAGATCAACAGACTTGTGCATGAAAGCATCTAGCGTAAGGTGATTCAGACCCGGTGGCTGGGTCAGTCACTCAGGCCCCTGCTGAGTCAGCAGTCCTGGCAGGGCTGGCTTATTGCTGCCTGACTGAAAAAAAGAGAAGGTGCTGGTGCTGGTGGTGATGATGAGGACAGAAAATGGGTGTGAAATGGATCACAGCCCGCCCAGTCACACCACGCCACGCTGCAAACAGTGAGCCTGGTGTCCTTGGAACACAAGACCAGACCAAAAGCGAAGGAGGGATCCCAGGGGAGAAAGAGAGAGAGAGAGAGAAATATTAGCCACCTTTATTGAGTTACTCTCATCTGATAGAGCCGGGGTGTGGCACAGTGTCTAAAAGGACACACACTGTCCTTTGTTCCAGATAATGTAGTTTGCTCTATGTGGGTCTCGTCATCACATGATTTGCAATTCCCTCTCTCCTTATTCTCATTTATTTTTCCAGGCTTCCTGTATGCGTCCGTCAGCACATAGATCCCTGTTTTTGATATGTGAGCGTGTAGGTTATGGCTGTGAATATGTGAGGTTGATCGGTTCCCTTTAGGAGACTGTCACTGGGACTCCTGCTTCCCAGAAACATAACACCACTATGGCCGCCCATTATCAGCTCACTGCTGTGACTCTCCTGCAGCGCCAATTCACATTTCCCAAAACGTCCAGTCAGCGTCCGGGAACCCAACCATCTCCCCCCAACTCACACCCACACACACACACACACACAGACGGACACACGTGTCCATGCGAACCACAAATACTTAGACAGACACACACATACACACACACTGACAGACAGACATGCACACAGATGCGTACACTCAAACACTCATACACAGACAGACACACACACACAGACAGTAATACGCACACACACACCTCTCTGTCTCTCAGTGTCCCAGGGAACCAGAGCAGACGAGAGAAAGATGCCCCGCCAGATTCACAGCCGATCAGATGACCAGAAAGCGAGGGGCCAGAATATGCAGCAGTGCCGCGGCACTGGTGTTCTTTTACAGGCGAACAGACGCCGGGAGCAGCCGCTTTAAATGTTAAAGCACAGAGACCGCGGCGCACAGATGAGCGGGGAAATACGAGAGGCCCCTGGAAAGAAATAGAGAAAGTGAGAGAAAGAAAGAAAAAAAAAAAGTCTGACCGTGGACAAAAGCTTTTAAGTGATGGAGAGCCTGTTTGTCGGTAGAATAGAGGGCTGGGCCGAAGAAGTCCTCTGAAGTGGTCTTAAACAATTCCCCCAAACATCTTCTCCCATAACTCCAGCCTGGGAGACACCTACTTTTAATAAAAGGACGTTCCATTGTTTATACCTTTGGGGGGGTGGGCATGGCATGCAGTTATTTTCTTCCATCATTTTGACAAGCCTGACTGAATACACAACATGACCAGGGATCCACCCCGGCAACCCTAAAATTCCAATAAACTGAGGAATTCTGATGCTCTCATTCAGAAGCACCACAGGTTATTAACTCCCTTCATCAACTCTTTGTGAAGGCATCTGAAAAGGAGTTCAAAAGTCAACAATATGGTATACAATATAGTGTACAATGATCTGCCCCCAACCCCCCCAAAGAGGAAATTGTTGCTTGGCATACGCTCCTGTCTAGCACGCAAATTCCTTCACGAGCTCTGCGAGGTCATTCAGTTTATCAGAGCCCTCCCCCTCCAAGTGCCCCATGGCTGCTCATGAATAAGCTGACGTGTGACGGCTTTGTTCTCCCCGTGGATTTTTAAATCTAAGTCAAACAGAGCACAAGGGAATGCACTGACCCCCCTCCCCCCCCCCACCCCCACCCCCACCAACTCAGCCTCTACCCCCTATAAATACACAGTGTGAGCTGTGCGTGGAACACCACAGATAAGCGCTGCGCTGTGCTATGAGGGCTGGAATGTCCTGGCTGTGGTGAGCAGAAAGGGGAAAGTCCCCTCTGTTTCTGCACCTCCACGCCTCTGAAGATGAATGGTGGCAGCTGTGGCTATGGCAACCTCACACACTTACACACTCACATACACTTACAGTACATACTTACACAAACACACACACACACACACACACACACACACACACACACACACACGAGGCCCCATGTGGAAAACATCTCCATCCTTCCTTCATGCTCTCTCTCAGTGCGGGCACATGATGGCAGCACTTCGATCCCATTCAATTCTCTCCATGGGGTCTCCATGGGGGGTTAACTGCTCTATCTCTAAGCACATGGCAGTGACACAACTAGTTCTTGGCCATGTCAGTTCAAATCAAATGCGGAATGTTTACATCTGCTACCATTGATTATACAGTAAATACGTTGTGAAATGAAACAAAAACACACCACAGTTAAATTTGTATTAGTATTGATTGATTCACATCGATATGAAAGGATTACATGCTAACAACTGGTGAAAAAGTAATATGAAAATATTTGTTCACTGAATTAGCGCATTCTGTCCCAAACAGTTGCGTTGCAGTTTATAAGTTTCAGTTTCGCTTTCAGTATTTCAACGTGAATGAGAGGGAGCACAAGAACTGAGCGTCTAGCAGCGATTATCATATCATAGACATATATTATGCATGTATATGTCTGTGGGCACGATCTCAAGCACGTGCAAAAGTTGTTGTTGTCCAATTTCAATCTAGTTTCGAGAGACACATGCGCGCCCAGTCCAATTCCCAGCGGAATCGAATCGTGTGTCCAGGGGTTTACATCGGAGTCCAGTCGGACTCAAGCTGGACACAATGAATCTAGTTCTGGGGAGTCACATGTGTCCAATATCCAATTTAAATCGGACTGAAATCGGAAATTGGACGCATGTGTCCACACTGTCTGTTTCTCTCTCTCTGGGTGTCTCTTTCTAATTCTATCTATCGTTCTCACTTGCCCTCAGCCCCCCCACATGCCCTGTCCTTATGACTCGCTGCTGAAGGGCAGATGGCGTCAGGCAGTGAACCCCACCCCCACCCCCACCAACCACACACACACACACACACACACACACACACACACCATTCCTGAGCAGACACAGGGCTCTCTGAGTTCAAGAGGAAACCTGAGGGGGGAGCAGAAGCATGGAGCGAGTCAGAGCTGATCTGAGCATGCTCAGTGGAGGTGAGCTGGCGTGCCATGGCTGCTTGCAGGAGAGAAGAGGAGAGGAGAGGAGAGGAGCACTCCCATCTGCTTATGTAGAGAGATGCCCCCCTGGGCCCTTTTCCATTCAGTCTAGTGAGCAGCCAGATCGATGTACACTGCACTCACACACACACAAGCACACACACACTCACACACACACACACACACACACACACACACACATATATACATTAGCACATACAGTCATATGCACAATCACTCTGACACACCCTCCATGCCTACAGTCTTGCAGGATCTCCCCGACCACATTCTGTTCACATGCACAAACGTGGCTTATAGACATGCACTGAGCAGCCTATGGCCTACATTCACACATGGCCACATAAATAAACCCCCCCCCCCCCCACACACACACACACACACGCCCGCACACTCATACAGTGCAAGGCCGATGAGTAACATGGTGACTTATTAGTCATGAAAAACACTTCCCTTCCCCCTCCCCGACCTGCTGAGAGGCATTTAAAGGGAAAGTCTGCTTCTTGCACGCTAGCTAACTGAAAGTACAGTGTCTGTGTGTGTGTCTGTGTGTGTGTGTGTGTCTGTGTGTGTTTGTGTGTTTGTGTGTTTTAGGGTGGGGGTAAGCTAGATAAGTGTGTGTGTCTGTATGTGTAAGTGTGTGAATGTCCGTGACCCTCTCATCTGAAGGCGCGTGTGTGTGAGATTTAAATAGAAAAAAATAATGTTTGTGTGTGTGTCTCTGTGTATGCATGTGTAAGTGAATTTTATGTGTGTAAGTGTGTGTGTATGTGTGTCTATGATCCTCTCATCTGAAGGCACTCTTCAGTCACGCACCTGCGCCACATTCCTTCTCTGTTTATTTTTATACTCGCTGCAAGGTGAAACCCACAGTCAAGATGGTGTGCAAACGGGGTCATCGTGCCAAGAGCACGCAACACACACACACGCCCCTGCGCGCGCACACACACACACACACGTACACACACACACACACACACAGCAGTCTTTAAAAAGCATTTTTCTATTTTCTATAACATTTTCCATGTTTTCTATCACTTTTATCGCGGCACCTCACCCACCCTCCCACTTCAGCCAATGTGCTAGTGCTAACATGGCGTCCGTTGGTCAATCTGGATTGTTCTTGTCTTTGTCACTGTTAACAAACCGTTTATCATTCCTGCCCGTCGGTCTGCGAGAACTTACCAAACAAGGGCATTTCCCTGAACAGGACTTGACAACCATGAAGCATCTCAAATGCAAACCCCTTGTTCAAACTCCTGTTCATGAATTATTTAGGACCACGACGTGTGTTTTTCCTCCCTTTGATTGCTTAGTCTCTAATTGGACGTTTTATTTGCACGAGCACGTCTGTGCCATCTAATATGGAAATGGGTCCTCTTTGATAATTGACTGCGGCCTGTTTTAATCAGCCTGGGTCTTGAGAACCGGGTGTTCAGGAGCTGCAGGGAAAACAAAGACCGCTGTCTACCAAACCCTGCTAAAGTTACCTCACTGAAGAGGTGGTCTGAATGGCACTCTTGTGAATCTCTCAATGCCTCGTAGGTGCTTTTCTAGCCATCTGAAGGGGCCTTGCATCGTGAGCTCTTGGTGATTATGACTTAGTCACAGCATTGGCCCAGAGAGCAAAAAAAAACAGGAAGACAGTCACAAGAGTTTGGTTCCCATTCAATGTGACTTAAATGTGGGTCGCTTCTGGAAGACAACACAACAGAGGGGTGAGTAGACAGGGGCTGGAAAAAATACCCCCCCCCCCCCCCCCCCCATGTATACGAGAATATTTTTGGACTAGTCGGGGGAGATCAGCGAAACTGATGGCATCTAATGGCAAGGACAGGACTTCTATTAAGCTTGCTCTTTCTTTCTCTCCCTCTCTCCTACACACTCCCTCTCTCTCTCTCTCTCTCTCTCTCACACACACACACACACACAGCCTTGTCTTGTCCTTTTTATGCCTTTGCTTCTTTCTATTGCTTTTCTGTCCTTTCTTGTCCTTCATTTGCACTGGCACAGTAAAGGTACGATAGAGGTGAGTCCAATGCTCCATCCCTACCAATAATATAAGCCAGTTAAAGTAATGAGTGGTTTGCATAGGGTCTGTATAAAGGCACCATGTCATTTCCTCTGATGGTTTAAAACATCCTTCTAAATCATTTGTCTGTACATCCCCCTTCCTCTGAGCCACTGATGAGTGCACTAATAGATAATGACCACCATTACATACCATTAGCTAGGGCATATTTTTTCATTGACATTGAATGGGTCTTCACAAGGCTTTGACATGAAAATTGAAATATCAATTTCAATGTGCAACACAGTGCAAACATGCATGATGAATTACTTTCTCTTTTCAGCACATTTCAGCAGAAAATTAGCCAAAAGCTGAATCTGCTTGATATGAAAGTAGAAAGCGAATGCTCTCAACGCAGAAGGAGACCAAAGATAAATGTAATATACTCTAGGTGGTGACATAGAATTCACATTTATTTACCATTTTGAATGTTACTAAGTCTTCTTGCAACTCCATATCTGTGTGTTCTTGGATAAGATGTGTACATCCAATCACTGTGGCCTTTGTGGCTCTTTCGGTCCACAAGCCTTACATTCTGGATTGATGGGGGTTTGTGTGTGGTGGGGAGAGGCTCTGATGGATGGGCATAGAGATTAGTTTAACCTGACACCGTTTAAATGGCAAAGAAGATGGAGCAGGCATGGGGATAAGATTGCACTGATTACTGATATTCCAAAGTCTGTGGAACAACAGCACAGTTTCCTCCCAAACATCTCATCCATCAGCCAATCACGTATGACTAAGAATGACGTTAAAAATAACTTTATACAGCTCTATGGAAAAAATCTCAGAGTGTATGCTTTACTCTGAAAAGCTGCTGCTGTGGCTGTGTTAAAAGACAATGTTCGAGGCTTTCCATGAGCTTTGCGAGCCTGTCGCTGCCGATGGCGAAGCTCCATGTCGAAGGCTGGATGTTCCAGGCAAACAGGGGCCGTGTGGGCGGGCAGCTGCCCAATGTAACTGGGCCGGGTGTAACGTGTGATAGCATTGACGTCAGAGGGAGCGGGTTAAGTGGAGGGGAGTCCCTGAGGCAAACAGACCCTTGAGAAAGCCAGAGCTGCACTTGGTTTCTATGTGAGGGAAAAGTGCAAATGCTGGCCCTGATTCTGATCCGCAGGCCTTTCCTCTGTTCCAAACACAACAGAGACACATCGCCAGAGACCAGATAGAAAACCAGAGGAGTCACTGAGCAAAGAGGCTGCTGATAGAACTATTCATTGACCAAGATCAATAGGTGACTTTATATGCATATTAATTGATATTTCTGTACAAAGCTAAAAAGATAACCCCAGCATGTTTTCATACGCCTCCACTCCATGATCCCTAAGGATGGCAGGCACAAGGTTAACAGTTTTCAGCTTTGCATTACAAGCTCCATTTTGGCAGACACAATCATGACAGCGCAAGTATATGATTGCATGCATATAAGCACAATTTTGCGATGCTCCCCGTCGTTAGGACAGAAAACTATTACATGTATTAGCCTGCCGAGAGAGAGAGCAAGTTTGAATTTGCTGTAGTGAGACCAGCTGCGTCTGTGAATACCAATGAAGACGCTGCTCCTCTCTCAAGCAGGACTGGTAAACCGCGCCCCTCGCCTTAACTTAACTTTTGAATGAGTCAGTGGAGAAGTACTCCCACCCCAACATCCTCCCTCTTCCCTCCAATGGCAACCCAGCATGTGCTCACAGCTCATGTCCTTAACATCATAGCCTATCTGTGAAGCAACAGATGGTAAAAAGAATGACCTCTGATATTCTAAATTAAATCAGACACTAGTTTAAGGTCTGACTATAAGGTCAGTCTGCAGGTAGTCTTTCCATTACAGGAACCATCCTGAAACTTTGCTCATATATAGGTCACAGTGTGGCCTTCTGTGGAAAATCTGATGATTCCACCACACTACCACACTCCTTTCAACTTAGTTTCAGAGTTGGGAACCTGAGGGTTGGACCTGTGTCAGAAAAAGAGGACTGAAAGGCAAGTGGTTGGGTGTGTGTGTGTGTTTGTGTGTGTGTGTGTGCATCAAGAGGAAGGTTCACAGAGAATGAGGGGAGTGTGTGTGTATGTGTGTGTGTGTGTATGTGTATGTATAAGTGTTTGTGTGTGTGTGTGTGTGTGTGAGTGTGTGTGTGAGTGTTTGTGTGTATGTATGAGTGTTTGTGTTTGTGTGTGTGTATGTATGAGTGAGTGTTTGTGTGTGCGTGTGGGTGGTTGCATCAAGAGGAGGGTTCACAGAGAAAGAGGGGTGTGTGTGTGTGTGTATGTATGTGTGTGTGTGCGTGTGCGTGCATGCATGAAGAGGAGGGTTCACAGAGAAAGAGGGGAGTGTGTGTGTGTGTGTAGGCATCAAGAGGAGGGTTCACAGAGAAAGAGGGGAGTGTGTGTGCGTGTGTGTGTGTGTGTGCTTGTGTGTGTGTGTGTGTGTGTGCATCAAGAGGAGGGTTCACAGAGAAAGAGGGGAGTGTGTGTGTCTGCGTGTGTTCCCGCAGAAACAGAAAGGTCACAGTTTAAGCTGATAAATCAGGAGGCCGTCCGGGGCTGCTTCCAGGCCATGCCAGTCAGCTGATGCCTGCAGCTGTGTTGGGAACATCAATTTAAGCCTTGTTCAGCTTCTCCTCCCTCTCCCTTACTTTAGCCCCCACCGTTCCTTCACTCCTCCCTCTCCCTTGCTTCTCTCTCTCCCTCCCTCTGCTCTTTCTCTCCCCCTCTCTGCTGATTTATGAAAGTAGGGCATCTGCCCATAACTGCTGCATCAAAGCACATGGTTGGAGACTCCGGCAGCAGCAGAGGCACTGAGGGGCTCTGTTTACATCAGCCCAGCCCAGCCCAGCACGGCCCAGACGACAGTGCCGCATTGCACAATCGCCAAAGGCAACCACAGTTATATAAAGCCTGGATTCTGTTTGCACTTTATTCTCCACCCTCCACCCTCCCACTCCCTCCTCTCATCTCTACTCGTTTAGACGAACCAAGGCCGTGGCAGACTTGTGTACTACTGAAGAAAGATTTGTGTGCGTCTTTCTCGTGGTGATCGGCGTCCTATTTAGCCGAGCACTGGCAGCCTGCACTGGTCTGGCATCCCAACAGCCTCCTTATTGAAACTCAAACTGTTCTTTTTCGGTTCAAGAGGGTTGCGCATGTGCACACTGTGTTACTCACTCAACCACAGTTGGCAAGCATTTTTGAGGACAGACAGGTCATAATAAGCAAACCCTGAGCTATTTGCTGGCCGCAACCTTTAATTCACAAATATTATTCAGTTATACATGAATAAAACCAGATCGGATTCCATGATCAACTCCGGGGGGGGGGGGGCAGCATATCATTTCTACCTCAGGTTTCAAAAGGCCGGGAGTATTTCAGTCGGCAAAACCATCTGCATAAAATCCCAGATAAGACAGGAAGAATTTAGAGAACATGCAGGTTAAAGTGTTACACTGAGCCGTTATCCATATTGTTAGTGTGTCTTATCAGTTAAGTCATATCAGGCTAACTCCGTCATAGATAATGATGAGGTCAGAAATGTCATTGACCTGAATAACACATTACTCATGAAACATTCTTGAACAGACGCCAAAGACAAATGCATTGTCACAAGGGGTGTATGTTCTGCACAAGTTGTCTTAACCTAATCCTTTCCCTATCCTACACAAACAAAATGCCATTTGCAGGTTGACTGCAAAGAAGTATTACATGTCAACATATCAACATCATGGCCCCAGAGATAACCCGAGCCCACATACACCCGCTGACCTCAAATACTTTTCAGAGTAACATCCATCGCTGAAGGCCAGAGGAGCCCTCTTTGGTCAGGTCAGAGTTCAGGGAAGGAGCACTGCAATCTGCCCGGGCAGGTGTCATTGCTCAATTAGCTTTCTCTACTGTCAGATGGGGGAAAGATGGCCGGCACTGTAATGGTGCTCCTGTTTGGCATGCTGCGTGTCGGTGTCTTTCTCGCTGTATTTGTTTTGCCAGCCTCATCCAAAGTGAACTAGACCAGAGGCTCTTTGTGCTCTGCCCACGGTGATTACTATTCAGAGTCATAAAGGAGAGGAGAGAAATAAGAAGATCAGAGATGCGCTCGCCTTCAATCCTCTGCCTTCCATAAATGTATTCTTGCCTGGAGGAAGGCTTTTTTTCTTGTTGTTTTTCCTTTCTCTTCTTTTTTTGTACACCTCGCACAACCTCAGCGTACATGCCAACAATCTAGCCACACTCTATGTGCACACACACACACACACACACACACACACACACACGCACACACACACACACACACCGCCTCCACCTCTGATTTGCCTGGCCTCATAACTCTGTGGTTACTTGGCAACGTGCTTCTAGTCAGGATCGCCCTGCAGACACACAGCATTTATACTAGAAAATTGATGCATTACTCATTGCTAACTGTGCTACTCTATTCATGAGTTTAATCCCACACTGACAATAAAAGGCTTTTATATCTCACTGTTATCTAACTAAACAGGTCAATAACATTAAGTGTATAACTTAAAAAAAAAGCCTGTGGCCATTACAACTCCTTGGATGTGCCTTGCAGCTATACAGGCCCAGCTACAGTCACCAGTTTCCGACAAGACAAATGTACTCTTCGGTTTTTAAGATGTAAGTAATTCTATAGTAGTAATACACAACCTTTTCAAGGTGGAGGGATTATAGTTCTGATATGCAAGTAATGACATGGAGTTTAAATTGAGGTCATGTGCATGAGATTAAAGAGCAGCATCATGGGCAGATATAAAGAAACCCTCAATCAAAGTAAAGCGCTATACATCACTCTACAACTGAAATCAGGCTGATATAGCCTCTGGTTTCAGCAGGCAGCCGATTTGCTTTAAATGAAAAAAAAATCGAGAACATCTCCACTCCCCATGCCGCTTGGCTGCTCTGTTGTGGTTGTCATGGTGACGTGAGCCCCATCAGCAGAGAGATCAATGGGTTCCATGCTGAATGAGGCACAGGGCAACTCTGCTTCCAGTCCACGTCTCTCTGGCTCGACGTTGGCACATCAATTATTCAGATCCCACTCCTGCCCACAACTCTGAGTGGAAGAGAGAGAAAAAAAAACCTAAATTCTCGGGAACTGCACAACACAGAAGAGCCAAAAAAAAGCCAGAGAGCCAGCCCCTCCATTTCTCATGTTTTGAGTAAGTTGTTTCAGTTGAGTACATCAGTGAGTAATGAGAGATTTGTTGTTGTAGAGTACCTCACCCCACTACAGGGAGAGACAGAGGGTGGACGGGGACCACAAAGGGCACAGTGCATTCTGGGAGAACCCAAAGGACTGTATAAAAAGATCCTGGTGAGGTCATTTCCTGAGTCTTTTCACCTCTCTCTCATCTCACTGTTCCTTTTCAGTTAATCGATGGGAAGACACGGAGGGTGAAATTGACAGCACACAATGACATCAGAGGGAGCTGGTCAATAATATACTGACTGACCTGTAGCACAGAGAGGGATGAAGGTTGGTGGAAGCACACAGACTGAGAAATTGGAAAATGTGATGTGTTAGTGGCAGGTGTTTTTCCTCGGAAATGGAAAATGCCTCTTAGTCTTCATTTGCATGTGGTATTTTGGACAGTGATCTATACAATAGAAAAGCTGAGAAAATGACTCTCTACCAAACAGCACAACAACTTCTGCAGAACCACAGACAGTCAAGTGCTTTCCTCTTCCAGGAACAAGCTCACTGAAATACAGGAAAATAATTTTTAAAAACGAACAAAAATAACTAAGAGGATGTGATTTCGAGTGCTGAAATGGTGCCGGCTGGATATATGATGTCATCATGGGCAGCTCATCTCCAAGGAATTACATCATTGGCTCGTTTTACTTGGCCTCCCTCAAAGCTGGGAAAGCTCTTAAAAGATGACAAGCTGCTGGTCTGGGGAGCCACAGAGAGAGAGAGAGAGAGAGAGAGAGAGAGAGAGAGGGAGGAGGTGGAGGGCTCTAATTCTCAGGAGCACATCCCCATGGCAGCAGAGAGGTTGTGAGCTTTCAGGGCGATTACTTAGCCACAACTGCACGCTTGGTGCTTTATTTTCCACCCCAGCAGAAGATTAACTCCCATCTCTCCCACCATTTTTATTTCATCGCCATAAGAGGCTTGGCCGCCTTAGACGGTTCTCGTGTTGTTTCTGCTGTTTCCATGCGCCCCCCACCACCCTGCTCGCAAACCTGAAATGACCCATTGTGGCCACCATAATAAAGCTGTTTTTAATTACACCATGCATTTTTCATTTGATGTGCAACAGGCTTATTCCGAGCATTCAAAGGGCAAAACAAGTCTTGTTATTATGGATGCTGAATATTGACAATGGCTACTTTCGGAGGGAGATCAGATGAGATGCTGACCAGGATAATGATGTATTTATTAGCTGTGCTGCTCAGTGAATGTAAATGCATTGTGCCGATGTGGGGTGTTTGCCAGACTGCCGAGGATCAAAAGTGCAACGTCAGACCTCTCACACTAAGCTCCCACCTCCGACGAGCACAACAACCTAATTAAGGGGAAACCAAATTTCATTTTTAAGCTTCAGAGCCCCTAGTATGAAATAGAGACATCAAAAGGCTTTTTATATGCAAATGCATTCAGTACTATAGTTTTGGAAATGAACAAAACAGCCCATGTCACGATCTGGCAACATAATTATCATTAGGATAGCTGCAGATGCCTTTGATAATGAAGGTGAAATTCAAGGTGTGTGCAAATGAATTGGACCATCAATATGGAACATTTGTTTTCGTTACCCATACAGTCTTTGAAAGCAACAAAACACACACAAACACATACAAAACACACACACACACACTCACATACACAACACACACACACACACACACTCACATACACACTCCACACTAACACACACATTCAGAACGGTATAGGAATACTTTTGCCATTTGTTCACTAAATCCTTTCATCATGCTGACCTTAAAAACCTTAAGCCTGTCCATTCACAATTCAGTCAGAATCCTGTGACATCCAAAAGGAAAGGGAACATATGTCTTACAGTATTCGCGTGTATGCATATGATTCTCTTTGTGTGTGTGTGTTTGTGTTTGTGATTCATAGGGCTACCAAAGGTTATCCAGAAGTCACAACACAGATAAGGGACAGTCATCTGGTGCTGCACATCAGCAGATCAAGCCCTGAAGCACGCACAGCCAGATTGCAGCATCGCTTAAAGTAGTTTTTAGAGAAAATTTAGTTTTTTTTCCATTCAGGCAGATTCATTCTAAATGCACATACCATACATTGTCATGCATGGTCACCAAGGGGTTAATAAGAGCTTAGTGCCCTTGGCTGAATTACTTGCTAGGCTGGCTGGGAATGGTACCGTTTTAACATCATCCAGTGTTCATATTTGTGGCTTACTTGTTGCACACAAGCATCAGGTTCTTTACTCCTCAGGTTGGCCCGGTTCCGGAAAGATCCACTGCACCAGCCTGCTGCTCTCTGGGTTAGTAGGACGGTTTTGGAGATGTTCTGGGGACAGCAATCTAACAGCTAACTAGCTTTAGCTTGGGTCACATGTACCACTTAGGCCAATGGCATCAGTTCGACCATCACCCAACATTCTCCTCAAGTTACAGCAGAAATTCTTGTAGTACAGAAGAGCTGATTCTTTGAGCCTTGAGAACATGTGCTTAGCATGGCTCCGTCCGCCTATTGCTCTCAGATCAGTTTTCACTAAGATTATAGTCTGGGAACCCTTTTCCCAGAGGGGGTAGCTAAATGCGATGACGTTGAAGTGAAGCATTTGTTTTGATATGTAGTTTCAACAATGGCAGCAGTGCTAGAACTAGATGAAGCATGCAAACAGTAGTAGCAATGTTTGCAAACGAAGAGTTGAAGCCGGAACAAGAAGAATCTGTGAATTTATTCATCAAGGGCAAAGATATTGTTTCCTTCCTATCAACAGGGTTTGGGGAAAGGCTAACACATCAGCTTGCGCCATTAATGGCAAAGTAGGAGGTATAATACCGGTCAATGCCATTAACGGCTAGCCAAAATTAACCTGAAGTCTATGCCCATAAGGATGCAATGACTGGAAACAATTCCCAATGGAACGTGGTCAGACATACGTTCAGGGTACTGATCCTCGTCTCCCACAGGATTCCATTCAAACAGAACAGCCTCTCCTTCAAGACGCCACAACTGTTAGGCGGTTTTACCCAAAGATTGAAATCTCCCCTTTTTTAGAACATCTCTGAGTCTTTCCTGCATCTGGGCTCTTACATCTGAAAGAGGGAGAGAGAAAGTGTGTGCGAGAGAGAATGAAGATAAACAAGAGAGGGGGGGGGGGAGATGGAGAAAGAGAGAGAGAGAGAGTGAGCAGGAAAGGGAAAAGGAAGTTGGCCTAAGAGACGATGATCATCTTAGGTGATAATCTACTGTTACTGAGAATGCACACCAGTTTTGGCAGTGCATTACTGCAATAAAAGAAACGTTCCAAAACTCAGAGCTAAGAGGTCAGTATTCACTAAGGTAAATACTTTCAAGTAAAGTGATGGCAGAGAGTATTTTAGTTTTCCACTGCATAAAGAGCATGAATTATGGAGTGACATCAAAGAAATGTTGATGTATTGGTGTTTCAAGGGGGTGAATTTTGGGGTGTGTGTGTGTTTTCATGCATTTCAGTAGCTAAAGAGTTCCCCTCCCAAGTCAGTGTTTCTCTGAGGTTGTCTTTCCCCCTGATAAACTGCATAGAGGCAAATCTAATTAACAACAACAAAAAAAACATACAAAACACAAATATGCCAAATTATTTCATAGAATTTACAGTCTTTAAACAGTCTTTATATTACCTCCATGAGGCTGTTTCCAAAGAGACCGTCCAGACTAATGGCTGACACTGGGGTTGCTGATGCTATGTGTTGTGTGCAGGGTGCCTCGTGCCGAACGGCCCTTGAGGAAAACAACACAGACCCTAGCAGCTTTGAAGAATACCTAGAGATACGCTCCTTCCACTGCACCTATCCACACTCCAACCACACTCACTCACTCACAGCCTAAAATTAGCCCTCTACTCAGGGCGAGGAAAAACGGATGAGCGGATGGTGCGCGCTATTGTGCGACTGCCAGTGCGCTCTTTTTACTCTTCCCAGAATAAAAGGTGCCTACACAAGATGCCTTGCCCTGGAGCAGTGTTTACTTTGTAGATGGGCCATTGAATATTGTGTGGGCTTGACTTGAGTGTGGAGAGATCTATGTGCTCGCCCACTTCCTTTGGGTTTGTTAGGTGGACTGGGAAAAAAAATAACATTAGTTTAGTGGGTTTCATCAGAAACATGGCTGATCTGTGCACACAACATCATTTTTCGTCACGTAACACAAACACCACCAGAACGCACAACAAATTTGACGTCCCTCTGAGTTAGTTACTGAAGGCTCCTGCAGGCAGTGAAAGCAAAACGGGAATTTGCACGATCCAGTGAAATCCCTCCCAGCACAAGTCAGCCCTGAATGTGTTAGAACATTCACACATTTCCAAAAGCCATCAACAGGAGGCCCCCAGAGGAGTACAGTGTTTCCACCACTGTCTCACACGGAGTGTGTGAGACGTGAATGAGACGTAAATGAGACGTGAATGAAACGCTCCAGCCCTGCTCTTCTCGGCTGTCAGCAGCGAGGCCGCATTTGCATGCCTTCCCAGACGTGGAAGCGATCTCTGAGAAGAGCCCAATCCCTAGACCAATCAGGTTGTTTTTCATCTCCCCTGGCGACTCACTGGCCCTTGGGTGTGTGTGTGTGTGTGTGTGTGTGTGTGTGTGTGTGTGTGTGGGGATAAATATGCATGGGCGTGCCAATCAAGCGGCCCAACAATAGCTTGGCATGGTTGCTGAGGCACGGCCCCCCGAAACCACAACGCCCGCATTCATCTGCTAACAATCATCCATTCATGCATCCAGCGGGCCTCCGCCTCGCCCTGGTCACCCAAGTCTGACTGCCTCAATGGAGGCCTGCAACCCGACACTGCCGTGCCCTCCGTCACATGGCCCTGGGTCTTTCACTCCCGGACACAAACGAGGAGGCAAGAGGGAGGGATCCGTTTTCCACAGAGCACCCTGTCCACCCTGTAGAGCTCGCAGAAGGATGACCCTCATTGAAAGGATGCATTAGAACAGGCTGAATGGAATCTGAAACCGTCCCCGTACAGTACCGCTCTATTTTCCACGTTCCGCCCATTTTTAAATATGCTAGCCTACTATAAAGCAAATGAGAGGAGCATGTAGCACTGAGAATGGCTTCAGAGTGGTATTATTCTTCCCAACACAGCCATTAAACAGGGTAGCACCGAAAAGCTCGAAGGATGCATTCCATTTCTGCCGTAATCTTTTTTCAATCGCTCTCTCATTTGCTCTTTTGGTAAGCTCAGCCCCTCTCTCTCTCTCTCTCCTGCTTGAGCTCTTCCTGTTTCTAGGCTGTTTTGTCACTGGCAGCAGCAGCGGCTGAAGTACACACACACACAGACAGACACACGCGGCTTGACTAGCTCAAGCTGAAACACACACACACACACACACACACACACACACACACACACACACACACACACACACACACACACACACACACACACACACACACACACACACACACACACACACACGTGAACACACACGGCATGGCTAGCCTGGGACTGGCACTTGCTCCGTCTCATACATTATTTACATCCTCCCCCCCCCCCCCCCCCCTCCCCCTTGGGCTCCTCTCCTCTGCTCTGCTCAGCTCTTAGCTGGGCCTTGTACACACGCCCAGCTCAATAGAACCAGGCTGAGTAGAAATAACACCCCGACTGATGGGGGTTGGGGTAGGGGGAGCGAGCGAGCGAGCGAGGCTGAGGGCTGGGGTGGGTTGAGCCTTGGCAGGATAAAAATACAGTCTGGCTGCAGAGCGGAGAGGCCAGAGCTGGTGTGAGTGTGTGTATGTGTGGGTGAGTGTGTGGGTTTATATTTGTCTCTGTGTGCACATGTATGTGTGAGTGCATCTGTGTGCATGTGCGTATGCATGTGAATGTGTATATACTATGTGAGTGTGTGGGTGGGTTTATATATGTGTGTGTGTGCATGTATGTGTGTGTGCATTTGTGCATGCATGTGAGTGTGTGGCTGCGTATGCGTATGGACGGGTGGCAGAGGGGAGGGGTGTGAGTGCGTGTGTGTGTGTAATGGGTAATGCAGTGCAAGGGCGTGACAATGGGAAAACTCGCCGAGGCCCGGCCTCTCCATTAATCCCCCCTGACACGTCTCCCAGGGGCCAGGATTTGTTACAAGTCAATGCCAGAGACCTACAGTATGCAAAACAAGCCTGTCTGTCTGTCTCATGATTTCAAAGCCAGCGCGAGCATGCAGGGCACAGCACCACCCCCGAGACAGGAAGGCAGCCATGAGAAAAAAACACACACACAAACTGCGTATTTAACCCATTACTCACTCACCCCCGTTCCTCGTCCTTCTCCCTAACCCCGAGGAGAGGAGCAGGAGCCCATTAGAAGAAAAGAACAACAAGGCAGTACTGATGTGTGATGACAAGGTTACAAATGCTGAACTTCATTTCATCTGGCTCTTCACAGGAGAGAGGATGATAAAAAAAGCACTTTTAACTCCGTACCTCCAGGCATCTTTCCTTCACTTCTGTCTGCGTTGGGAGGGAAAACCACATCTGCTACAGTGCATACTTGAATGTACAACCGTGTTACGACACATTACTGTACATCTGACAAGGCGCCTAAAAAGGAGGAAGGCGACTAGAAAAATAAATCACTTTAATTGCGACTCGATACACGTCATTGAAGCGGTACTAGAAAATGAAATATTAGAATATGGGTTATTTGAATAATGAAACTTTCATGCCTTTCATGCTTAAACAATAATAAAACAGAAAATAACTGTAGTCTGCAAGGGCACTAAAAAATGTGGTTTCAGCAACTGAATATATTGATGCCGAAGAGAGGAATTGTGTGGAGTGTGACTGACACTGATGTATTTTGGAAAAACATAAACAAAAGGAACTTGCACAGACAGGCCCATATGGGCGCCAGTGCGGATCAGACTGCAGGCAGAGGGTTAACTTCCACAGGAGAGGCTCAGCGACGAGCGAGCTGCCAATGGTGCATTACCTCCACAGTGCATCCAGATCCGCCAGGATTTGTAGCCTGCACTGGATTCACGTGATTGGCTCCCCTGCTGCCCCCCCCCGTCCCCCCGTCCCACCACCAACCCCTCCCTTCCCAGCAGCCCCCCCCAACCACCATCCGCCTCTTTTTCCACCCATCCTCTTTGAGAGGGAAAATGGGTCACATGTATGGCAGTTAGTACTCTGAGCACGTACAGCCAGCTTTATTTTTAGGACGTGCCAGAGAATTTTCTCTCCCTCCCTCCCACTCATCCCCACACCACCACCACCACCACCACCCCCCCTCTCTTACACACACACACACACACACACCCTATCCCCGATGCATGACACGGGGCTTAAGTTTGCCTGCGTAATTAAATCCCTCTACTGCTGCAGCAGAGGACAGCCATTATTATTAGCACTGCTTTGACACGGCTCGTATTTCCTCTGCCTCTCTGCAGGCATGACAGTGCTGGGTTATTTTAACTCCCTGCGTCCTCGCAAGCAGGCTCACCACTCTCAAGCTCCTCTCTCCGCCCATGGCGGCTTCACCTTGGCTTACGCAGTCTGCTGAGCACGGGGATGGTGGCTGTGCTGACTCGGTGCCAGGGACGAGAGACAGAAAGAGAGAGAATGAGAAAGAGAGAGGAGCAGGCACACACTCCACATTCTACCTCGTTTTGACTGTTTTTTTCTCTCTCTTTCACTTAAACCCCCCGTTTGCGGTTGCTAGGTGGCAGATGTTCCTGCGGGCCGGTGCTATTTATGTAGTGGAAGGTTTTGTCCCAACCCAGTGATCAGTGGGGTTATTCCGAGCAGCTGCATTCCAGAGAGGGGGAACAGAGTCAGGGTTGGGAGGGTGTAGAAACTCTGGCCTCCATTTTCTCTCTCTCTCTCTCTCTCTCTCTCCCGGCACTCCGGTTTCATCCGCACCATTGTTCTCTGCAAACGAGACAGAGCGAGCTCCCGCAGTTTAACAGTTTGAAGCTCGAGAGCATAATGCTTCACAAGGCACACCGGCTTTACCAAACAAACAGGCCGATACTCTCCACATGCAGGAAAGAACAGCCACGTGAACCATGCTCTGCATCTAGACTGAATAATGTATTATTAAAGAAGCACTGACCAAAAGAACTATCTTTGAAAAGATTGATATTGGTGTTGTTCATATGCTTACAAATCACTAGGAGAGCGCAGATGCAATTCTCTCAGCACTCACAGAGATGGTCAGACGCGATTGTTTTCCAGAGTATGTTTCTTAAAAACACCATAGATTTCTGCCCTGTTGAGAGAGCATAAAGTTCAAGAGTATTGCTCTTGATTTGCGCCATCTTAATACCCCCTACTGTAGCCTTTGAGATTTTATTGAATCTTAGCAACACAGAAGTTCTGAATTTGAAGGCTACCATCATGTTTTCAAAGAGCCATTTGGCCATGAGAAATTCACTGGATCAACAGTGCCCCCTACTGAAAGAAACAAAACAAACATTTACACACAAACAACAATGAAACACAACTTTTCTCTTATCCGACTCCCATATCTCATGAAAAGTAAATGATCCCCTGAAATATAATCTATTGCATTATTACTCAGGATGAAAAGATTGGGGCAGTGGACTGATGAGCACAGCTCTCACTGCTCGTGGTTAATGCCTTCTGTTTGAGTCAAAGGTCATTTCGCATTCAAATCAGTAATTGACACATTGACTCAGTGTCTCAGCTCCCAGCGTGGTAGTACATGATTAATGTAGCACCTCTACTGTTGCCATTTCCTGTCCTACACTCTCAGTGCATTCAGTGATTCTCCTGGACTGCCATTGCCACAGCTGCTCACTCATGCGAGAGGACTTCGATCGGGGCACAGTGTCAGTGAGACAGTGAGCGTCCATTTTATCTACAAGCTGAATGCCCTGCAGCAGTGACTGTGCCCTGAACTCTCTGGCTTGTCTCTGTGACTATTTTTTTTTTTAAACGCCCTCTCTTTGCTCATCTTTAACCAAGAGGGCTTTGACTTTGAGACTAATTTAGCAGCTCACATTGAGGAAGAGGTCGGGTCTCTGAAACACAGAGCTAGGAACAGGAGAGGAAGCAAGAGGAGAGTTCTGGGGGGGAGGAGGAGGTGGAGGAGGGAGTGGAGGAGGAGGGATGGGGGTGGCTGAGAGACAGAACAGTCTCTTTGGGGAGCTGAGGAGGCCGGGCCAGTCGCCTTCCATGACCCCTTCTGGACAGAGTACGACTGTGCTCGGCAGCTGCGGAGGGAGGGACCGGGGTGCAGGATGTTTATTTACCAAGGAAACAGGCAGCCGCACACATACACACACACACACACACACACTAGCGGGATTTGGCGCAGGGCTCCCTGCTCGCGTCCAGATGCACATGCCAACAGCTCCGACCAGAGCTCCAGGCTCCAGCTCCACCCTGACCCCAAACACAGTCACTAGCATTCCCCTCGGCCCCCTCTCAGACCACAGACACACACACACACACACACACAAATATGCACATGTACACAGTCAGACACAAACATGCACAAAATATCCCTACAGTCCTTCATGGCGATTTCCACACATTCCATCCAAACAGAACACACACTGATACACATGCACTGTGAGCGAGATAGAGAGAGGCAGAGAGAGAGAGAGAGAGGGAGGGAGTGAAAGAAAAAGCAAACAGCTCTGGTATGAGTGCATGAGTTCATGGAAAATACAGTCTGTCATTTCGTTTTGACTCGACGTTCCGGGCTGCTGTTCAATTTTCATATTTCATTCTTATTGTTGGGTAGGACTTTCCAGTTCCTCTGGCCTGGCTGCTGCTGCCAAAGACCAGTAATCATAAAAAAAAGATAGTTGCAGGCATGGATAAAAATAATTAGACCTCGATTTGTCGTCCAACAGGGAATCTTCCAGGCCAGCACACAGAGTACATTACCCTTGGAAAACTTCACAGGGCAGCATAATATACCCTCCTGTCTGACATACATATTCAGGCCCTTGAGTTTAAACACAAAGGGGGAGAGGGGGGTGAGGGGTAGCAGGTAAAATTGGCAGCTCCTCATACAAGCCCAGCAGCCTCCTGTCAACCTTCTTTATCCACAACAACAAGCTAGGCACCACTCTTGGGGGATTCCAAGCTGTTGCCATGGTGACCCTGATCTGTTTTATTTGTTGTTTGCCCCCCCCCCCCCCCCCCCCCCCTCCCCCAGAGATGGAGAGACATGCTGCAATGCTCCTGAGCATCTGATAGAAGGGAGGGGGGGGGGGGGGGGGGGAGAATGCTGACTCATCACACTTTTTTGACAATGATCCAGAAAAATAAGCGTGGCTGCTGAAATATTCATGCTTCGTCTGGCAGACACATTGGCTGCAAATTTATAGCCAAAAGACATGCCCTTGAGGTGGGGTTTTCAGAAGCCAAGGTAGCTTTTAGCGGTTTCAACTACCTTACAGACCCCTTAATGTGCGGGCATAAATCCAACACCTATACTATATATCACTCTTTTATGGCGCTGGTGCAGAAGCAGGAATGTGCTTGAGATCCATGCAAATGCATATTCCATCGGATCAGACTTCTCTTTGTTATGGGCTTCCTAACTGGCTTTATGTTGGCAAGTGTAAACTGCACCGCTGGTGTCTGGCAGCGTACTCAACACCACATCCATGATGTGAAGTTGATACTGAGGAAGTATCCACCCTTGGACCTCTGACAGAGACGGTGTTCAATAGCAACTCGCTCTCTGCTTGAACTTCCGAGGCATCCCGTTGGGTTGTAACCCAATCCGTACGTGCACATGACTGTCTGTGCACAGAAAAGTTCTCTCAGGAAACAGATTTTCCATTCTTCTCCCCCTCTCTTTTCCTCACCTCATTTCATTCCATTCCTCTGTCTTCCAGGCCATCTGGCATACACTGTGCCAGGCTGAAGGTCTCAAATGTCAGTTTGTCTGCTGTAACGTAACTGGTGTGTCCTCAGAAAATTAAAACAACTCGGGTATGTCTCTGTGTATGTGTGTGTACATCTGTGTGGATGTACTTGTAAGTGTGTGTTTCTCTGGACGTGTTTGAAGGTGTGCATGCCTGTGTTTGTGTGTCTGTGTCTGCAGGCAACGACACGTGTGTGTGTGTGTGTGTGTGGGTGTGTGGAGGGGCTTATTATGGTATGAGTCATCTGTTCAGAGGGTTTGTCATCCAGCAGCCGTCTCGCTCTGGCTGATATTCCATCTCTCTGACCCTCTCTGTGTTAGTTGCTGCCGTTGCACCTCTCCCGGAGCTAATGACAAAGCTTTTGTGCCGCGTGACAGAGCACGCTCAAGCTCCACACGCCCTCTCTGATTCGCTCACCACAACCACTGTGTGTGTGTGTCTGTGATTACCTCCGAGCTGTCTGACTGTCTGAGCGGCTTAGCAAAGCCCCACTGCTGGGACGGCGGGTCAGTGGAGGACACTGGGGCAGACGACACTGCAGTGAAAATGTGATGCCGTGACGATCCTCACAGTCACCCAATGAGTGTGCGTGCTGAAAGCAATAAAAGAGTTCAATAAAGCATACAATAACAAAAACAATAACAAACATTTGAACCATGTACTTGGCAATGAAAGGCCCAAATACTAGGTGAATTGAGAGAGAAAATGCTTGCACCAAGCGAATGGATGGTAATTTGTACTGATTCAGACTGATGGCCAAGCAGGAGCTGGTTTGCAGCAGTGAGAGCGTTCAGTGTTTCCTCCATGCAGGGCTTTAAACACAGCCAACTGTAATAGGCACGTCTCCCCACTCCCCCTACCGACTATGCCATTCCAGGAAAGTCTGAGTGCAGCTGGCCTGGAAGGCTGGATCTTATTCATTTCCCCTTCAGTGGTTTCTTGCTGAGCAGGGCTCTGCACCACTGTCCCCTGTGTGCCAAAGTCTGTGTTAGCAACAGCACCAGCCGCTCCAAAATACATACATCAGCCCTCTGGAAGCACTTGGGTCTGGGGGAAGGAGATGGTAGCATATTGGCCTCCCTTTAACTAAGCAGGGTAAGTGGGAGGAATGGAATGCTGAGAGGGAATGAATCCTGTGCCTCTCCACTCAGTTGGAGTGTAGCCCACTGTACTCACCTTGGTCAAAGAAAATATTATTTTATTGAACAGTTCTGCTGTAGAGAAAACGTATTAAGAGCTAACAGATGCTAGTAGTTATGTTCTCTATGTTGTAAATTATAACGTGCAAAAGCTTTGGTTGAAATGAGGCCTGATATGAAACAAAACCAAAGGCCTGGTTTCATTTATTTTATCCAGCTGTCTCCTGCTAAATAGTTAGAATAACATTTCACCACCTGAACAGAATACTGAAAACCATGTCTGCGAAAACCGGTACACGGAGTGTAAGCCTAAATGTTCAAAACAACTCAGTTCCTCTGCATGACAAGTAAATGTATATTACGCTTACTTATAATGATATAATAATTAATATTTTTCTTGTTAGAACTACATTTCTAGAGTGGGTTTATCACTTATCCATTTTCTCCACTCCTTCAATTCTCTATTTTATAAGTCTAGATCTAACGTGTGATACTGCTGCCATCCAGTGGTTGTTCCGATGACCTTCTGCGATCTACTCACCAGTTCACGAGGCTGTTTCACTTTCAGATGTCAGATGAGATAAGCAAAGGTAAAGGGAATTATGTTGTCCACTATATCGACAATTTTTGTAAATGAAAACCACAGCAATATTACATTTGAAAGACTTTGCAGAACATTAGTAGTGTCAGCGTCTTAATCAGGCCTACTGTCAGTGCCAAACCGGTCTGACTAGGGGGTAGAGGCTACAGCAACAGCATAAGATTTTATTCAACCATACACTTTCAAGCTGAAAATGCCACTCAGGTTGCTTCTGTGGGCTACTGCTTGTTTTGTTCCATCTAGTTGACCGCAAGCAAAACCTTTATTAAATTGGCTTTTGACAAAGATAATCTTAAACCACATGGTGATCTTCCTGTATGGTTTAGCTACGGGCGCCATGTGAACTTAACTCTTATATTAAACTCCCGAGTCAGTTCAACGTTTTCGGTTCAACACTTTGAAGGTTTACATTGTTAAATGTGATATATATTTGTTAAAAAGTATATTGCGCCCACTTTTATTCGAGTTATCACGCGCTTACCTGCCGTCGAGGAACAATACATTTCCCAGGCACTAGTGACCGTTTGTTTAATCTATGGACTGGATCCACACGCGTGGTCGGTATCAGTCCGCGAACGTAAATGACTACAAGCTGCTCATCTACTTCCATTATGTTCCCCACTGGAGAACCCATTAGTGATTATGCAATTCCTAAAATGTTTCGGTTCCCCTAAACTATCAAAAAAACATGAATATCTAACTAAAAATGACGAGTCATACATGCTCGCAAAATGGGTCGAGTATTTAGTTCGTTGTCGGAACTTAGAGCCGACAACACTGTGAAACACTCAACACCAAATTCACCTAGGCCAATGAGTTTTATTGGGACCATAGACTGTAGTGTCTGGACAAGGTTAAAACAAGGTCACAACATAAGAATGTCAGTAGTTTCTATTGTTAATTGGGATACTCACCCAATATAGCCAAAAGCAACTTAAAATCTAGGTAGATTCCAAAACCACCTGTGGTAGACTGTCAATCATACCATACAACTGTGCAGTTTATGAACAAGCAAGGACTGGAAAATTACCTCAATCATACAAGAGTGCACTGAGAAAAGCACACACTTGGAGCTATGACTGCATAGCAGGCTAAGGAATACACTTTGTTGAGGAAATAAACAGACTTGAAATCCTATGTTTCAGTTTTTATCAAGGCTTCATCTTTCACGGTGGCTGCTTTGATTATGACAGGATCACCATCAATGGCATAGGGTGATGGAGAACACTTAAGTCTTGTGACTTTATATTAATAATAAAAAAAATATATGCACAAAGTGCTAAATACATTTGCTTGCTAAATCTCAACAAGACAACAAAAGTAAATTAACAAAATGACAGGATTACATGGAAACATTTCAATGTCTCTGACATCAAGGTGGCCTCTTGGTCTCGGAGCCCTACACCATCGGTTGTCAGTGCAGAAGTAATAGGACAGGAAGGAAGGAAAGATCACGAACGGCCATCTTGTTTCGGTCCACATCAAGCAGAAACACACACACACACACACACACACACACACACACTTTCACATTTCCACAATCACTCAATGTCGTCCTCTGCCAAACTTTGAGCAGTGACTCTCAGCTAAAATTACAAGAGAAAAAAGGCTGTTAGGATCTTACACATTCATGCACAGGCTACAGAAAATACATTGTCTTTAGGAAATATGTTCTAGAGGTGAAATAGTAGAGAGCCACTGCAACAAGGCCCTCCACTTTGAAAGTTCTAGAGTTGATCTTGCATTCTTGCTTATCCCAAAAGCTACACGCAGCAAACGGGGGGTTTTGAAGATTGCGGACAACTTTTGTTTTGCCTATTGTATACATCACACATTCAAGTGAGATACTTGCACACGCACACACCACTTACATTTCCACTCTCACTCAATGTCATCCTCTTCCAAACTCTGAGCAGTTACTATCCGCTGAAATTACAGGAGAAAATGGCTGTTAGGATCTTACACATTCATGCCCACGCTACAGAAAATACATTGTCTTTAGGAAATATGTTTTAGAGGTGAAATAGTAGAGAGCCACTGCAACAAGACCCTCCACTTTGAAAGTTCTAGAGTTGATCTTGCATTCTTGCTTATCCCAAAAGCTACACACAGCAAACGGGGGGTTTTGAAGAATGCAGGCAACTTTTGTTTTGCCTTTGTATACATCTCACGTTTAAATCAGAGACAGCAAATTTACAAAACTAAGACATCCAGAAAGCAAACCACCACCACCACCACTGAGGCACCCCCTTAACTCTAACCAAATTGTCTTGCTCTTATAGCGCAACCTTCAGTGGCTGTGATAAAATTGTTCCTCATCACCATAACAATTAAGTACTAATAGACATTAGGCTGTCTATACTGTGGGATGCTGCTGTAGTCTCTCCACCTGATATATTTGCAGATACCCTCTGCCTACCCATCCCCAACCACACAGCATTGCATTAATTCTACCCTGCTTGTGATACAACCACATACTCTGTGATAGCCCATTTACCCATAATGTGAATAATTGCAACCATCAACATTGTTTTTTTTGTTTAATTGCTCTACTTACCCTTGTAATAGTAACTGTATGAGCACATTGTTTACCCATAACGTTGTTCTACAATACTTTAAGGCTTTCCCCATCTGATCCACTATCAATTTTGTACACATCATGCGCATACCATCTTATATTTGTGTGCATGTATTGTGTACATTTATCACTTTCAACAGCCTCCAGAGCCCTATCCCTGTGTGACCGATGACACTCACCTGGCTAATGGTGGGTAGTTTGGTGAGAAGCATCTGGAAGACAGGGGGAGGCAGGGTTTGCTGCAGCACCTGCAGAAGCTGCTGCGGCTGCCCGCAGACTGCAATGGCATTGGTCAGGTGATCAACACCTTTCTCATAATCTCCTGAAAAGGTGAGACAAGAAAATCATTAGTCAAGCAACACCTGTTGTGGTGGAATCTTCTCTGTGTGTGTGTATTTGTGTTGATACTGATCGTTAAAGCTAGTCTCAACCGTGTTTATAAATTGGAATAATAGTTAGCAGTTACTTTGAGCAGTTACTATCTGCTGAAATTACAACAGAAAAAGGCTGTTAGGATCTTACACATTCATGCTCACGCTACAGAAAATACATTGTCTTAGGAAATATGTTCTAGAGGTGAAATAGTAGAGAGCCACTGCAACAAGACCCTCCACTTTGAAAGTTCTAGAGTTGATCTTGCATTCTTGCTTATCCCAAAAGCTACACACAGCAAACGGGAGGTTTTGAAGAATGCGGACAACATTTGTTTTGCCTTTGTATACATCTCACGTTTAAATCAGAGACAGCAAATTTACAAAACTAAGACATCCAGAAAGCAAACCACCACCACTGAGGCACCCCCTAAACTCTCCAGCTAACCAAATTGTCTCACTTTTATAGCGCAACCTTTGTCCGCAAATGCCAATGGCACTCATAACATAGGTGCTCATCACCATAACCATTAAGTACTAATAAACATTAGGCTGTCTCTGCTGTGGGATGCTGCTGTAGTCTCTCCACCAGATCTATTTGCACCCTCTGCCTATGCCTCCACTGTAAGAATAGAATTTGTGGAGGGACATATAGCCAGACATACAAAGTCATCACTGCTGGAAGCACCAGTGTTTTTCATACAGCAGTTACAGGCTGGCTACATGACAATAGCATTAACGTTTACACACAAGGAGGAAAGCCCAGCATAAAAATTAGCAGCCTGGTTATCAACATTCCACTGGGTTGATGGGTTCATGAAGCCTCATGAAGCTATGCTGACCCAGCAGATGTGTTTTCATGCTCTTCACAGCCCAGCTGGTACAACTGTCTGAACCCTGGTGGACTCACCTTGTGCCAGCAGCTCCTCTCCCAGCTGGATCTCCTCCAGGAAGAACTTCTGCACTGCCTCAGCATCCTTCAAATCAGGCAACTGGGAAACCGACAGAACAGGTTCAGTACTGACTCAGCAGAGCTATACACACTCAAGAGCTACTGGGGGAAAATGGCAAATACCACGCTACCTTTTACAGGTCCAACATGAGCATAAGCTTGGTAGAGAAAGCTTCGAACAGGCTGAATCATAACTCACCTTGGCAAGTCCAGTTTTCTCTTTAGAACATTTCTGGTTCTTCCTTCCTAAAATGAGACAGTAGTCAAATGCAGAGCTCAGATTTAATTATACAATTTGTGATAATATTTAAACGCGCACGTGTCAAATAATTGTAATGTTAGATAAGAGAACTGGTATGGCGACTGGGTAATTTCCGGAATAAAGGTCCAAGGTTACCCTGACTTCGGTACTTGCAACAAGGAAATAAGTTCCCGTTCAACTAATTTAAGTATCTTATCAAACTAGGTTGCATCTTCAGACGTAGAACTGGTAAATACCTCTTTCCTACCATTTATTTTTCAGACAAGTTAAATAACGTCTACACGTTGGATACACAAATTAGCTGCTTCGTAACAGCAACGTCGTGGTACGTTTCACTGTTTTTGCTTGCTTTTGTCGAGCTTAAGGCCAATTAGCTATATGCAATACTAACACATCCATCAGTCAACGTTATTCAACTACATACAAAAGTGTAACATTACTAATGAGCTACTTTGATCCAATGCTAACTAGCATGCCAACCGCTAAGTGACTAGCCGTTAGCATTCCAACACCAATCAAACATGAACGTTACACATCCACATCCCACGACGCTCGTCGTAATTTAACCAAATCTTACGTTAAGCACAAGTATAACGGGACATGTCACATCTTTTTGAACATGCATGCGAGGTTAAGTTAACTGTTTTATCACTATGTTGCAAAAAGCTCTAGCTTATCGGTGCATGCTCACTGATGTTAGCCCATGCTAATTTTGATATAGCATTAGTAACCAGCTAGGACTCACGTTCAAGCAGCCTTTTTTTGAAGTTTGGATCACTCCTTCGTTTTCTGTCGAAATAGATACAGTACCCAATGATCACGGCCCCGCAGACACCAGCCGCAAGCGTACTAGACTTGCTGCCCATCATCTCCAGCCAACGTTAGAGGGCTTATAAGAATCCTTGAGCCAAGTCAGAATTTGGGGCCAAATGCTAAAGCCTCCATGGAGAACACCACATGACACAGGGACGAGGGTGGAAGGACCCATTCATGACGAAAAAAAGTGTCCTCTTAGGTGCCTGATTGAATTAGGTGTCCTCTCTAGTGCCTGATTGTTGAAAGAACATCTTTGTAGGGCTATCTGAAAATTCTGCAGTATTACTAAGAGCAAAACGACATTAATTCAAGGGATTCCTTTTCTTTTGACAATAATAATCAGATCAAGATAGTGGAGTCTCACAGCCAGTCTACCTGTTTTAACTTTAAAAGTCCCCATAACCCTCAAAATATCAGTGACACTCCAAGAGATCGGAATTAGAACACTTTCCTGTTGGAGTCAGAGTTCTAAAATATCCAACACGGCTCAACCTGATGAGTTCAAATTCTTACCAGCCCACAATCCTACAATGGTGCTGTCGACTCTTCATGGCAATATGCCCCAGTGACCATAACCTACCTACAACTTCAGTGTGTCCGTCTGGGCAGCTGTACCACAGTTTGGGCCCCAATCTGCAACCAAAGATCTGGTCTGAATGGGAGAGGTCTTGATAGTCCCCACAGCAGCTCATGAGGCAAAGGTATGCTGTGCCGTTATAGACAAGAGGGTGTAGTGTTTCATGATTATCATACGGTATTAAGCAAAGTTCTGGGCTAGAGCATCCTGACCCATCAAGCCCTGTTTCTTTGCCACAGTCCACAGATTACTACCAAGTGGTCTTCGCGTCGTGCCTAACAACTCCCCTTACTGGTTCTAAAATCAGCGCAAACCACGGCCTCTCGGGGCTTATTGCTTAATTAGAACTTTATGTTCACAATGTTTTTATCAGTATGTATGTGCAAGATACTTTAACTGTTTGTTTGATTATATTTGATACATTTTCAAAGCAGTCATTTAAGTTCACAAACTATGGCATTTATTTCAAACAGAGGCTTCCTTTTTGCTTACATTTGTACAATAAATTACACAATGTCCATCGTCTGCTGCGCCTAATAAATACTATAGAGCTTTCTTATAAGTTTGACCATTTTCTTTCTTCTCTCGCTTTCTCTCTCATCCTCTCAGACCATATTTTTGCAAAGATCCATAAAACTTTACAACCCATGTACAGATTTGAAAATACTTTTCAAACCACGATAAAACACAAAGGGCATCTAGTACAAGCACAACTAATCTAACAGAAGAAAAAAAAAAAGAAAAAAATCAGAAACTCAAAAAGCATGTGTTGCTGCAATAGTATGAAACCCTACGTATGAACAGAATTGGAACTCACATTATGGTAAGAACAAAATTAACACAAGAAATAAAAGACAGACAAAGAGAAGAAGAAAGAAAGAAAAATTAAGAAACAAACAAACCAACAAAGAAACATGCTTTTACCTTCAGAATGTACACAGCAACTACAGTTGAAACAGTAAAACTGCCTGTACAGAAAAGTACATGGTACAAGATATTAAATAGCTTGACTTAAAACACACTTCTCAATATACAAATGTATAACAAAGGCATACAATTACATACAAGTGCCAGACGGAACAGACCTTCAGGCTATGGTACAACAGGGAGTCTATACAAAGGAAACATTGAAGATTTCTTCAGTGATCTTTCACCTACCTATGAATCATTCATCATAGATCCACACTTAGAACATTGTAACCCTTTTCCTGGTCAGAAATTGCAAACCGTAACTAAGGGGAGGAGTCTTTTCTTTGTTTTTGGAAAGGCAACACATTTGAATTATGGACCACATTCTAAGAGAGCACTACTATTTGGACTAACCCATACTGGTTGCCAAGGTTCTAGGGGGAGGCTTTATGTGACCAGGAGCTGTGGCAGGACCTCTGCACTCATTACATGACAGACTCTTATTCCTAATTATTTCCAATTACCCCCCCAACTCAGGCAGAGAAGAAAAATAAGGTAACAGACTGTAGTAGGGATTACAAAAGACATCACGTGTTGGATCACATCATACTTTCAGTATGTCAATCAGACCTTGCAATCAGGAGTTCCATTCATACATTTCACTTTTTCCACTGTTGTGAATTTTAGGCCACAAAGTTCTCCCTTTGACATTAAAATCTGATGCAGTTATGAAGAAGTGCTTTTCCAGTGGGTTATGCAAACATGGAGTGTCAGAGGGTATGACTCAAACCGACAACAGAAAAGGAAAGGGGAAAGAAAGGAAGACACGAAAGAAAAGGCTACATGTGGAATTGACCAGACGATCAACAGTAATCATCTAATTAAGGACAATACTAATAAATCTGTCACTTCTGTCATTGCACATCCAAATA
This sequence comes from Sprattus sprattus, assembly GCF_963457725.1. Taxonomy (NCBI): domain Eukaryota; kingdom Metazoa; phylum Chordata; class Actinopteri; order Clupeiformes; family Clupeidae; genus Sprattus; species Sprattus sprattus. The sequence goes on along the minus strand of NC_137910.1, from coordinate 20,835,916 downwards.
CTGCCACATTATGGTTGAGCCCCTTTGTTTAGGGCTATGTAAATATTCAGTAGTAAGAAACATTTAAATCGGCTGCCAAAGATGTTGATTTTCGTATTACTCCGCTGTCTATGATCGTCTTCAGGCTCTAGCCTGGTCAATCGTTCATGCCCAGTTACTTCAGTCTTTTGTAAACAAGACAAACATGTCTTAATAATCTGAAGGGCATACAGGATCAGTACAGGGCGGCACATTAGGTGAGGGGGACTGTGTATAAGGTCTTCATAAGGCTCATTTAAGCATTAAATGACACCCCAAACATTAACTGACATTCATAAGGCATTGTTCCAATTGACACAATCGTAATTTTGTTACAGGAATGAACATTCCAGTTCATGCTGTAGTAATGGCATGGTCAATAGTTACAAGTAGCACCATTTAACTCTTAGAAAGGCATTATGAAGGCCATATACATGACCCTTCACTGATAGGTCATCCAAACCATTTAAACTCCTTCGCATCGTTTCCTCAAAGTGCCCAAAGAGAGGGACCTACAAGGCACTACAGCTCTGCTCAATATCCATCCACTTATTGGCTGTCAGTGAATTACCCCCCTGCTACCTGCTTGTCGTTTCCCCAAACAACTGGATGATGTGACTCAACTTTTTACAGTCACTGCTACTGAAATGGAGTTTTGCTCCTCTAAAACTGTTTCTGTTGGCTTTTGATTTCTGTGGATGTGGTTGTGCATATTACATTATACACAAGAGGAGAGGCTAACGTGACAAAAAAAAACATATGTTACTTCAAGGGTGCTGCTGCACTGAACTTCTGAATGGGTTATGATTATAAAGGCCCCTCTGTAGACAGTGCTGGCGGGCCAATTCCTTGCTCCAAACACTCAATGGACATAATTATTGCTTAAAAAGAACATTTCTGAACAACAACAACAAAACAAAAAAAAACAGCTTTGTACTTTTTTTTACTCCTGGTTTTCACCCCCACATGTCTGCCTTTGAATAAAAGTGCACTTAAGTGCAATTAGCTTGCCGAGGAAACAGTTGTCGATAGAAAATAGTGCTTGTTCAGGTTTTTTTTTCTTCTCGATTCCGGTCAGTTTGTTGTGCCCCCAGCATTTGTGTGGGTTGTGTGGGTCTGTCCTGTTTGTCCTGTTGGGGAGGGCAAGGCAGGGGTAGTGCCCCTGTGCTGGTTAAGTGCTCAGAGCGCTCGCCATCTCCTCACTTCCTGTCACCTGCACTCCACTGACACGCCAGAGTTCTGTGCCGAGCTGGAGACAGTGGGCTCAGCCAAGGTCAGCATGACAGCTGCTGTCAGCGAGCTGGAGGACGGAGAGGAGGAGGAAGACGACGATGAGGCAGCCGCTGTACCTGCTGAAGAAGGGGGGGGGGGGGGGGGTCACAGTTCCTCGTTACAACCAGTCCAACCAGCCAATCAAAACAGAGATCATATATCCTTTTCGCGCCTATGACCTCAGTCTGACCAGGGTTATTTGATCAAGCTGTAACCCATGTTTAGTGTTTTCAGACCAAGCCAAGTGTGGTTAGAGTCAAGGTTATATTAAGATACTTGTACAGCTTTGTGCCAATGTTTGATAGTACTTCTTCCAAGTAAACACTGAAGTTTAAATTCAAGCTTCACTGCATCTTCTTTGAGGAGTTTTAAGGCTTCTTTTAAGGTATCTTTTGTAATCTGGACGTACAGTTTTGTTAATGCATTATTTGAGTGACTGAGTTACTATTTTGTTATCAACAATGTAACCCGTAGCAACCCCAAGTCATGCCATTCTTACCAAAATCAACCTGTGTCCAACCCTTGTTCGACCCAGGTTGAGGCAAATAAGCCAAGTTGAGTCAATAAATTGAGACTTAGCCATAGTACCCTTTCATACAAAAACATCAACACAGACTTAAACCTGGTTGAACGTATGAAAGTCCTCTGTTACAAACAGTCCAAGCAGTGGATCAAAACATAAATACTACAGAGCTGCTAGTTTAGATTCAAAGTTCTTTAAAGCACCAAGTGTTAAAGTCAGACAGTGGACCCAGTTTCTCTCTCCTTTTGAAAGCACTACGTTTTTAAGTCATAGAGTGGACTCACTTTCTCGCTCCTTTTTCTTCATGCGCTTTCGTCGCCGGTCAATGGAGGCCACTTCCGATTTGAGTGAGAGATAATGATTCCTGATGTCTTGCAGCTTCTCCTGAAGGAATGATATCTTTTCCAAGCTGTTCATCTTCTCTAGGTCAGCTGCATGGGAAAAAATAAACGCCATCTAATCAATTTGGAAAATCCGATATAGATCTCCTTTTCTTAATGACACTGATTATACTAATGTTAATACTTAGAACTCCTTGGTCCCCATTTCTCACTTGAACTTCATTTCACACGTGAAACTGCAGAAAAAGCCCTCATCCACACCTCTATAAACTAAACTGTGGCTTTTCTATTGATTCCATTTCAGCACATTCTTTGTGTGCTGAATAGGTTTTGAGGTCTGTTTTGACAATACAAAACATATATTGTCATATCAACTGTATCTCTACATCCACAGCTAACTATCAGGACAGTGGATATACATCAGTGTTACGGGGTGTCCGTTCCACTCACACATCTGAAAGCTCCACTTGTAAACACGTGCAGCCCGGCCTTGGTGCTCCCGGTGGTGTGTGGGCTCGCTGTCCCCATGCTTGTACTTGTGGCCCGATGGGGGGGTCCTACCTGGGCACTTGGGAGAGATGGCTGGCTTCAGGTCCGACGTGTTGTGTTTGGTGGTGGGAGATTTCGACGCGCTCTCACTGACCGACTGGTCCTCACTGTCACTGCTGTGGGCTGAAGAGCAGTGAGAGAATTCGGTGACTTTCAAGTCCTACTAGACCTTAAAAAGGTACAATCCACGATTCTGGTGGAACGTTGTTGATATTTGAGTAATGTATTGATGTTCTGGAATAGTGTATGACATGCCAAGACTGTGTATGCACAAAGGAGATTTTTTTTTTATCTGACAGCTGTAGGACTGTAGGGAGAAATTGCTGAATTTGATAATGTTTATTGGAGTAGAATTGCGGAATGCACCTTGAAATAAAAGATTGTATGTCACATAGTATTATTAGCTACGTTTTGAATTATGTATATCTAACACTTTTAACACCATAAGTCTGAAAGATCATGTGACACACTTGTAAATTGATAACACCTGATAACATTTCTTTATTTGAAGCAGGGAGCCCAGAGCAGCCCTCTGTAACTGCTGGTGGTTAATCTACCCGTAAGGGCCTTTTTTACAAACCAGAGGCTCATTATGCTGCTCACCTCCATGCAAATCTGATCATTATCTTGCTGATAGAGAGGGAGAAAAAGCAAGCAGCTGGTGCCAGACATGGCCACAGAGCCAACAGCATCCCACATTGCACCCTGTCACTGGAGCCAGAAGGCTTCCCAGACTACCAGAGATTACACAGACAGCCACCCAGGGGCACGTGTTTACCTGCTTTCCGGCTCTTCTTAGGATGCAGGCCCAGGCTCTTGTGGCTTCTCTTGTGTTTCTTTGACATCACGCCGCCTTGGGATTCTTTGTGTCGTTTCTGAGTGGCCGATGCTGCCATTCAAAAAAGATGAAAGGACACGATAAAACATGCTGAGACGATAGTTACGCTTTTGTGTTACAAAAGACTTCTAACTAAATTGGACTACACAGCACATTTCTTGACAAGGGTAGAAGCCAGGTTTTGTTCATGCATTTCAATTCAGTTCAGTTCAAAGCACTATGAGTGTCTGCCTTATATCCGCCATCCTTACCTTTGGATTTCTGCTCGCTCTCCTGTTGACTGCTGTTGCTGAGCTCCAGGCTGCAGTTGCTGTTGCTGTTGCAGGAGAGGCTGGTGTCAAACGCTTTCGAGGGGGAACCAGCCCTCTCCTCCTGGGGGGTCATCCCAGCCCTCTCCTCATGGGGTGTCATCTCCTGCGATTCCCCACCCAGGCTCTCTACCTCTACCGTGCTGCTGTCCGACTCGCTGCGGCCCAGCCGTCCCTCCTCCATCTGCGGCCCTGCCGGTGAGGGCACTGCGGGGGAGCCCGAGGCTGGGGTGGCATGGGCCTGGGCGGGGGCCATGGGGCTGCTGCAGGCTGGTGTCCGACCTGAGTTCTCCATGGCGCCTCCGCCAGCGCCGCCGCTGTTCAGGGCGGGGGACTCGGGGGTGGTGGGTGGCGTGTTGAGGACGGAGTTGCTGCCGCTGCTGCTGGGGTACTCCTGCATCTTGTCCTCCTCCATCAGCTCCTCCTCGGCTGGCTCGTCTTCCTCCGTGTGTTCAGCCTCAGCTCGGGGCTCCTCTGGCGTCGCCACTGCCGGCGGAGGGGAGCTCTGGGCCTCCGTGTCCGAGTCCGAGAACAGCTCCTTCAGGGTCTTCTTGGGCCATTGAGCCTGTATGCTGGACCACACGTCCTTCTGGCCTTTGGTTCGGCAGCCCGCTTGCCGCTCCTCTGCGCCCCCTGCCGCCACCTTAGCTCTTTTGTCGGGGATCTCCCAGAAGGCAGAGGAGGATCGACCACCTTTTGACTTCTCCTTCAAGCCATTGTACTTCTTGGCAGGCGAGCCTTTGGCTTTCGGATGCCCCCTTGGCTCCTCCTTGGCCGTGGGTTCCGTAGGGGGGGGGCCCTCATCCTCCGAGCTACTGCTGGAGGCCTCTCCCTGCTCCTGTCCGTCCCCTGCAGTCCTCTCCTCTTGCTTTTTGGGTGAGCCACCAGGCAGCCAGTCTCCAGCCCTGGTGCTCCTGGATTTGTTCTTGGCCTGACTCTTTGGCGTACGATCCGCCGCACACTCAGCCTTTCTCTTACGTGGGCCACTTTCCCCCTCGGGCTCGAATTGCGCCCGGCGCTTGCCTGGTTCCGAGCCTTCCTGACAGCTTGCTTCTTGGCCATTGCCTTTGGCCGGTGAGACTTTAAAGCCATCTGATGGGGGCCCGCCCTCCCAGCACTCAAGTGGGTGAGGCGGCTCGGAGGAGTTCCCTTTACGGTGACTTCCGCGGCTTCCCACAGGACTGTCTACTCCATCATGCTCAGCCTCATCCTCCTCCTCCCTCTCACTATCATCCGTTGAGCTCTCAGAACCTGAGAGAGCAAAGACACCAGATGGGGTGAAAAACTATCAGTTAATCTCTATGCATTTGCTGAATCTCATAACAGCAAGTTACAAAAGCCAAATAAGCATTATTACTGTGTGACTAGGATATGTGCCAAGTGTCATATACAGCTGATATACCTTAAGGAATAGCGTTTAAGGCTTAAGCACTATTAAACTGTGGCTATGTAGCAATCCGAACAGGAGCTAGACTTGCCTTTAAGGCCATTGAGAATGGATTTGATTTCGCTGGACTTGACTGGAGTTTGTGGGTTACCTTTGGCATCACAGTCCTCCATCTTTGTGAAAACATCACTCCCAGCATTAGGTTTGGAGGATCGGCTGAGGCGGTTATTCTTAGAGGGCGACAGGTCATCTTTGTCACCTAGTCTCTCTATTCTGTCTTTCTCTTTTTCTGCTTTGTTCTGAAGAAAAAGAAAAGAAAAAAAGAATCAATGATCAAATACCCATCTTGATAGCTTAATCTTTGGTGGAAGAAAATGTAAGATGATGCACACAACCTACCTTTATTTTTTTACGATGCTTGATTTTAGAAACATTCTTGTTGGCTGGGCGCAAAATCTTGTCCGCTTTGACCCATTCGTCATACCTGATCGGGAAAAGAACAATGATCAACACTTTACATCACCAGCAGTTGCCAGAGGATTTACAAGGAACACACTAACAGTTGAAGCTACACAGAGACCACAGCGGTTCAGTCGCACACACACTCCAGATCCAAACCGAAATGTCACACAGAAAGCTTCTTTATTGCCAGAAAGCCCTACCTTAAGGGTGAAAATGGGATTAGAGCATATTTCCATCACAACAAGACAGCAAATAATAATCAAAAAACTAAATAAAAAGAATAGATACTTCTTCTTACTGGTTTGAAAAGCCCACAAATATCACAAAATACATCTACGTCATCCCTAAAATTTAACCAACAGACAAACAAGGCCGTTACAGTCCATTCAACTACACTTGAAGAGCTTGCAAAGTGCTTTCACAGCTAGAGGGTGATCTTTCCCTGAGAGTCCTGTGTCCTGCCTACACTAAAGAAACATCAGGGAGAACTGCTCTACACAACAGCACCACAGCAACACTGAGACAGGCATCATCACAGAGACAGAGACATGAGTAGGGGCCCCAAGCATGACCGAGACACATTATTGTCTCACTGTAGGTCCTGGCGGGGGAGATCAAGCCGCCAGCACTTAAATGTCACTTCATTTTCATTCATTCATTTTCTGTTTCAACCACTAGATGGCCACAATGCAATCTCATAGGGGGATAAAAATCATCGAAAAAACAGATCTGGAGGTAGGACTTATGGAAATAGCAATGATCAGGGAGATGTTTTTCTGGTTTGTAATTGACATCCATGGGGGCAGGGGAAACCCTTTTAAAAGGCATTTCCTCGTGTTTATTTTTTTTGTTTGTATTTTTTTTGGCGTGTTCACAAATGAAATAGGCAAGAGGCACGAATCCCCAGGTCCTGCCTTACCTGACGTTCCAGCCACAGTAGTGCACCAGGTAGAGCACCTCTCCCCCCTCCAGGTCTGACTCTTTCACAGTGGCTTCGTACGTCTTCAGATTGCGGCCTCGCCCATACCTCACCTGTACCTTCATCCCAGGAGGGTAACACTCAAACTCCTCCCCTTCCTCCCCCTCCTGACTGCTGTCAGCCCTGCAAGAAAGACAATTCAGCACTTTCCTAGCCCTAGTCCTCCCACAGAACACCACAAACCACCACCGTCACCACCACAAACTACAACCACCCGTCCCTCCCACCCAATGTCTCACCCCAGGCTTGCTCCCTAGCTCCCTAAGTCCTTCCATTGCTTCCTGCCCCCCCTCCCCCCCACCCACCCACCTACCTACCTACCTACCTATCTACCTACCTACCTACCTACCTACCTACCTATCCATTTTTTAAATGCTCAAGAGGTCACAAAGGGGTCATCAACCTACTATCTGACCTTTCCTCTCTGTCCTCGCTACACACACACGTGACCACACACACCCCACTCCCAAAAACTGGACTTTACACACTTTAAAAGGACACCTGATGGTGGTTGAAGAACTGTAAAAGTAGATTACCGGGATAATCTAGCATGAACATTTGTATGGCTATCATTTCATTTCATTCTGGTGTCCTAGATTTAGTCAATAGCTTACTAACCAATGTTTACAGATCTCATATAATACTGTTGCCTACGGTTAGGAATCTCTTTATCTCTTCTCCCTCTCAGAGTCCTTGTACATGATCAGGTTTTGGTTTGTTTGACCACTAAAGTCCACTACTATTGGCTTGCTGCAGGCGGAGAGTATGGGGGGGGGGGCTGGTTGGCACAGAGTAGGTCGGCACAGCAAAGCACAGCACAGCAGTTCAGGCCACTACACAGTGATGTTAGACAGCAGCACAGTGAGAGAGGCTAGAAGTTTCTAGAGGCCGCAATCTGAGCTTCACACACAGTGCGATAAAAGGTACCATGGCCGGTTCCTCGCGCATATCACAAACACTTGCACAAAGGCGGTTGATGCTGTCCCTGACACTACTTCTACCCTGTGAGGTTGGCTGGAGTTGAGAATGACCACTGCGAGTGTAGGTGCTAGGCAGGACCCAGGATCCAAGCTTATCGATTGCTGGCATAAATGAAGACGCTTAAAACAGGGAAAGCAGAGATCTACCACTGAAATGTCAAGTCACTCAGTGTCACACACTGTAATTCACGGGTGTCAGTTACAGCTACGAATGGGAAAAGTTGTCATGGCAAGTGACTGAAAACTAATGATTAAACCAACACAACACTTAAAAAAACAGACGAAACAATGATATCTTCACACACATGGAAGAAAATTTTTAGTTTAAGTCTAAACTCTAAAGCGCAAGAGAGACAAAGGACAACAAACATTTAAAACTCAAAGAGTAACCACGTTGCCTCGCCTCAGTAGCAGTCTTACTAAATGAACGGCCTCCTAAAAATGCAGTACTGAAAAATACACCGCATGGTATTCATGCTAGCTCAACAACAAAAACAACAGCAGCAGCAACAACAACCACAACAACAACAGCAACAGCAGCAATAGCAACTGATATCTGTGTAACAACCAGCGTTTTATTAGGCCTGACAAAAGATAACGAAATGAGGTGCCAAAAAAATAAAATATTTTGTTCACTGCAGAAAAAAAAAAAAAAACTCATCATGTCAAGTCTCATCATGTTTCAAAATTAATTTCACAAAACTATACACTAGAGTGGTAGACACCACTGCAGTGTTAAAGAAAGCCAACACCTTTAGTCAAATCACCAACATGAAGCCCCCTTCAAGACCTGTTGCCAAATCCAGACTACGGAGCAAAACGTAGAGCGTTAGAGACAACTGCTTTACTGCCAGCCAAAAAAAAACAGAAAAGCTGCAAGCAGGGAGCTTTGGGGAATGCCTCCACAGAGGAGGAGAGAGAAAAGCAGCAGCAGTATTTCAACAGGTTTCACATCTATGCTGCCTTTTCTGTTCTAAAGGCAAGAGGAGAAATAAAAGAGAAAGAGAGATAGAGAGAGAAAGAGAGGCTAGGAGTGAGAGGAGAGTGAAGTAAGGGATGGGTAGCAGAGAGAGAGAGAGAGAGAGAGAGAAATTGCACACGAGGAGCTCTGCAAAACATGCAGTTTAAGTAAAAGCCGTCATGCTTTGGCTCCCCGAGGTGTTCGAGCCGAGCGGGGCAGCCATGCAGATGACTGGAGGACTGAGGGGACGCAGTCTCTCCCACGGAGTACACAGCCACACACAAAGGGTTCCAAGGTTTAAAAATGCAGCCCAGTGAAACAGTACTCCTCTCTCTTTTGCTCTCTCGCTCGCTCTGGCTCTCCATTTCTCTCTTTCTCTCTTAGAGGGCCCACAGAGCCATGCACTGCACACAATGTGGAAGGTTCCCTAAAGGGGATCCTGCAAACGCACTAGTCCACCTACCCGGATAGGTCCTTGTTTTCCGAGTCCATGTAGGGTTCCATCTTCACGTCATCTCCCTCCTCCGCAGCGTCAGTCTTAAGCTGGTGCCCGCCTTCATCATTACAATCCATCTCCTCTTCATCGTCGTCTTCATGGTCATCATCATCATCATCCTCGTCCTCCTCCTCCTCATCATCATCATCATCATCATTAGCGGTAGCTCTGTGGTTGCTTTCGTCTTCCTTCTCGGCGCTTTGGTTTGGATCTCCGGATTCGGCATTCTCCTCCTGTCAGGGTTAAGGCAAGTGACACAAGTAATGAGGGTCGGCTGAGCCATATGTCTTTGTTTTTAATGGCTAGAAAATGTAACCACATCATTTGATCTCTCCACACAAATCCATGTTGCTTTGTGCAGCAGTGTGTGTGTGTGTGGGTGTGTGTCTGTGTGGGGGGGGGGGGGGGGGGGTTCTCTTCATTGTAAGTCAATTAGTCTTAATGCTATGTCAGCACCTGTGGCTATTTCATTGCAAAAAGGGTATTGTAAGATCTATAGAAATAAATACTTAAAATAAATAAATAGATAATGTTACATAACTTAATAAATAACTATACAAGCCCTCTCGACATTGTCTGATCTCAGGGTAAACATAAGGAGTGACGTTAACATCACTTGAAAGGGCCATTAAACAAAACATCTCTGTCAGGTGTAAACTCTGACAGTGATATGAATCAGAGCAGGAAATGCTGCTTTTGTGATGCTGCGCACTCAGAGCTAACGAAGCTCACTGTTGCCCATCACTCATAAGGGTGAGACCAGACGAAAGGCCTGGGGCCTCTGTGAAGGGAGACGGGTGGAGATGCGGACGGCCAAAGGGGGGATGGAGAGAAGGCAATCAGTCACTCACCTTGATGGCAGGCTGGGAGCTGCTGGGCTCTCCCTCTTTGACCATCTTTTGCTCCTCCCCGGGGATGTGTGTTGCCGGGGTAATACTCCTGGCCCCTGCTCCTGCTCCTCCCCCTTCCACCTTCCCCTCTCCCTTGGCACCTGGCTTCTCTGTGGACTTTAGGGGGAGGTCCATCCGAAAGGTGATCCCCGTGGAGGTGCAGTACTCCTCAAAGCCATTCAAGTACCTGACAAGCAACACCGAGAAGCAGGCTGTTAAGCGCACACACCACATAAACACACACTATTTATATAATAATACAAATCAGTGGTACTGTAGTACAGTAGTATTAAGTCAACCTCCACAGGTATTAACACAGATAGACATGAACTAGCTAATGTTGCCTAAGTAAGGGTGCTGGTCAGCCATACAATGCTCTACATGATCAGCAGTACCTTACAAGGCCAACAAATACATCCATAAATACAGACTTAAAGTAACTATGTAACATTGCTCTAGGGCTAATGAGGTTAGGTGTGGCCAGGGGAGAACTAGCTCAGACACACACAGACACACACAGAAACACAAACAGACACGCATACACAAACACACAAACAGACACACATACACAAACACACAAACAGACACACACACACACACAGACAGTAGGTGTTCCCTGAGGACTGGATGCAGAAGTGGTCCTCAGATAATCATTTGGCCAGTGACAAGCTCCTCTAGCTATTTTGAGACCTGTGGTTGAAAACACATTGCCACTCACTGAGCTGACAACAGCTAATGAGCATATCACTGTTAGCGTCAGTGTGTGTGAGTGAGAGAGTGTGTGAGAGTAAGTGTCTGGGAGTGTGTCTGTGAGTTTGTGTGTGTGCGTGCGTGTCCGAGAGAGAGGCAGAGTGTGCCTCAGAAATTGTGGGACCAAAAACGATGCTCACTGCTCCACAAATAGCAGGGGAGTTAAAATAACAGACAAGGGTTCAATAATCCTGAATTACGGGTACTGAAAGTGCTTTCCTACACCACCATTGTAAGTTTTCCTGGATGTGTTGTGTTGTGTGTCAGGTGTAGCTCGGGTATCTACGTACTTCCTGTAAGCACATTTCACGTTGTAACCAGCGGCAGAGTTGAGCACGGGGATCCCCAGGTTCTGGTACACCTGCTTCCAGACAGACCCGCTGTCAATCTGCAAGACAGACAAACAGACAGCAGGAGAGACCGGAAAGGTTTAGAGGTCAAAGCTTTGTCACGGAAGGGAAGACAGAATATGGATTAGATGGTAGCAGAGAGAACGTCTTACCTTGTCAAAACCTCCCAGTTTGTGCACAAGCCTGAAGAGCTTGAAAAGGTTGAGGTTTCTGTAGCCGAGGACTGGCCTCTTGTTGATGGGCGTCCCTGTGGGCGACACACGAGTGATTAGTGAATACCACCCAATTATATCTGTGGAGGCGCAACATCCTAAGATATCCTAGTTCTTCAAAATGGAGACTTCATTCTGCTTTCATTGCACTTCACTAAGCTCAGGGCATCCCATCCTTTAGTCATACTGGTGATGAAGGTAATGTGTTACTCACAGACCCAAATATAACTGTAGTTACATTCCTACACTTTTTATTTCTTTAAGTAGTATTTATTGTTACACTAGGTCTCTATTGCTCGTAGCTTGATCCTTTGTACGTCTCTTTGGATAAAAGCGTCTGCTAAATGACAAAATGTAATGCAAATTAGTGAGACATTATTCCTGTCTGTCAATACTGAATACAACAACCATGAAAAGCCCATCTATGGCCTATAAGCGTACAGGGTTGGTGGAATATCTTTTATGCCAGGCCAGGGGAGTAGTGAAGACTCACCTCGATCCTCCATAAACTTGTACAATTGCTGGAGAAAACTCTCTCTCTCCTCCGGGAACGGCTCCACCTCCTCCTGCAGAGATGAGGCGAGAAAAACTAAATAAGAGCGCTGTTGGAGCCAACACATGCAGAGCTGTCCCGTCATTCATCTTAAGAAAAACTAACAAGTTAGGATGCTGGGGAAATGGAGGCAGACAGTGGTACAATACAATCTCAGTAAGAGATGTAACCAAATACAGCCTCTGGCGAAGGCAGACGGGGGGATTCATACTCTTTCTGTGATTGAACGAGTTGTGATTGTGATTGAACACAAAGGCATCGTGGTGCCCGAGGTAAGAACTGTAATCAATATTGTAATGACTGTGTTGAACTTTATCGCTCAACCCTTCCAAGGAGTTGGCACAATAGCTCCTGGACCTAAAACACATTTTCACACACTAACCAAACTAGCTTTTTTTAAGGCCTTACAAATGGCTTCAGTTCTGTTTACCGTCTCTGATTGAAAAACTTTCCATCAAGATACAACATCCGTCACAGAGTGCAATTAAGGGATGTGATTTTATGGGAGGTAATAATGCCGTCAACACACACACACACACACACACACACACATGTATATAAAAGGCAGCAATGAAGGTTCCTAGCTGACAACTGTTTCAGTTCATAAATAAATAACAATTGCCAGTATTACTAAACATATCCTTTTTCTCTCTCTCTCTCTCTCTCTCTCTCTCTCTCAATATATATATATATATATATATATATATATATATATATATATATATATATATATATATTTCATCTGTGTGTGTGCAGGTTGCAAGTTGCAGGCAGTGTATGTTGCACTGCAAAGAGTGCTATAACAGATCTCGGGTGTGACATGCAGCTATCCTCACTCACCAGAACTAAAAAAGAAAAATTACGACTGATATATCCATAAGTACACTACCAAACTAAATAACAAATGCCAGTATTACTAAACATATCTTCTCCCTTTCTCTTTCTCTCTCTCTCCTTCCATACCATACCATATTGCTTATGCCTATAATAACACTGATAAAATAATAACTGATAAGCCATATTGCCTACTGTTAAATCTACTACCCAAATGTATCTCCCTATCTGTTTCTGAAATTGATGTCTACTAACATAACTGTTCTCTCTCCCTTTATAGCATGTTCCAATCGCTGATGAAAGCGGAACTATTACTCCTCACCCCAACCACTCCGCATCTACACACATGGACAGCTCTTTCCCTTTTCTCTCCCTACTAATCAGGACTATCTCCGCTATGGGACGCTGCTGTAGTCTCTCCACCTGGTCTACCTGGAGAAACCCTCGGCCAATCGCACCCACCGCCACTGCATTGCCGTACACCTACTCTACCCAATACCCTATGCTAGCATTTATATACAATTTACATTATTGCCACCACTGAAATGTTTCTCTGTCCCTACATCCCTTACCCCTGTAACAGTAACCCTATTGGTACAGTAATCTGGTCTTGCCTGTATCATGTGTTTACCACCGGATGTCTGTATACTTACTATGTCCAGCGACCAAATGCTGGCTGTGTATAACCCCTGTTGCTTACTTTCCCTTTCTGCCACACAACCCTCCCCATTCCCCCCTTCCCACCTTCCTGTCTCCACCCGGCCGACCTCAAGCAGATGGGTCCCCCCTTATGTGCCGTGGTTCTGCCTAAGGTTTCTTCCTGCCTAACAGGGAGTTTTTCCTTGCCCCTGTTGCCATTGTGCATGCACTAAGGGGGTTTAGGCTCTGGGCTCTGTTAAGCGCCTAGAGGCAATTGTATTGTTATGGCGCTATACAAATAAAATTGAATTGAATTGAATAAATACACTTATCATGTGGCAATAAATATACGCAATATATTTATTTATATAAGTATATAAATAGAAATAATGTGCAGAATGGGCAGCTGATATAATATTGAATACATAATTGAAAATTACTTTTGACTTAACTTTTCTAAAATAAAATCACTGTAATCTGTGTCTCCCATGAGCAAACAGTTCGCTGGGATGTATCCTACAATTCAGCTGAATTTTCATAAAGCATGATGATGTACTCAGAGACCAGTTATCTATAAGTGAAAATCTAAATAGAGGCCAGCTGTCAGATGCTCCCTGGCTTCAGAAATCCCAGTACCTAACGTGTGGAAATGTGATTAAACCTAATGTGTCTGAATGTTTGACCACACACACACGGAAACCTAACCAATGAAGTGGAAGTGACAGCGATGACCTACTTTCCAGTTGTGATAAAAAGTACGGACTGCAGGCAATGTGTAATTCAAACAGGCTATGCGGCATCATTTAAAAACTGAATTACAGGCATAAGCCTCTGTGTGTGTGTACAGTATGTATGTTGATATTACCTCTTCCTCTTCACTACTGCCTTCTTCATCCTGCTCCTCCTCCTCCTCATCTTCATCGTCCTCGCTGCTGGAGCTCTCGTCCTTCACCTCTGTCCTCCAGGTGGGGGGAACGGTGGCGTTTCGTTTGAAGTCCCAAGCGGCATCAAGAGCTGCAACACACATACAGCAGGTGATGTCTTCACAAACAAGCTAAGTGGCCGCATTCCTGCACTGACATGACACTGACTTACTTGAACTGTAATAACTGCTATTTGTGAGATTTGAAATGGTGAAAACATTTTTTTTTACTAGATTGATAAACAAATAGTCTACAACTTCAGAGCAAAGGTCATGTAAAATGTGAATTTAGCAGTAAAACAATACTTTAAAATCCTGAAGAGTATTTCAAGGTAAGAGCATTATAATGATTTCATGCGTTTCCCTGAATGCATTTTAATTGCATCCTCCAACAGTCCAATCCCTTCTGCCTTTTTCACAGTCCGATTCCAATTCGAGACTTTCAAAGCAGTCTCATGCCCAGGGTGCATAGCCTGAGCCCGGCGCCATAAAAACAGCCAAAAATACAATGCTGTTGACGGCGGATATTATGAATACTGTGAGTGGCCCAGGATGAGGGAGGAGTACATGACAGACGAGAGTGCGGTGCTGTTCTTACACCAGAACAGAACACACTCAGAGGAGCCGCTGTCCTTTCACAGCATCTCTCTACCGAGCAGCACACATGTTCCACAGCCTCCCACAAACACAGCAGGCTCCTGCGCGCTGCCGCCGCACCTCATGAATCTGATCACCTCGCCCGTTCACCCGTGCCCCCACAAGATACGGAACGACCTTTCAAGATCACGGACTCATTGCTTGATCTTCATATGAAAGGGTGCTGGTGATCTCTCGGTTTTCGATACGAATAAACAAGTACGGTATGTTGTGTGTTGAAGTATGGTAGAGGTTGTGATGAGGGAGACACATGTCTGTTATCTGATGTCTGTTTATGTTCTAAAAGGTAACGCCATGAGACAGAGATAGAAAGTAATCAAATGGAGATTTTCCCAGTGCATGCACAGCCTCCAGAACAGTGGTTTTAATGCCTTCTGTCACGGATGTGCCCTGATCACTGTGCTTACCTGCTTTGAGTGCTGCGTCTGCCTTTGGTGCCGACTCCCCGTCCAGTTCTTGCACATCCTTCCGTAAAACCGTGGTGCTGCAAGACGACAATAAAAAAAACAAAAAAACAAACAAAGTCAAAACAAATAACTTACTTTTATTCAAAACATATTGCCTAGCAAGATATTGCCTGGCTGTACAAGAGAGCAGAAGTAAACAGCAGGCCTGCCATATTACAGCTCAGCCACAGGTCTTATGTGTGGAGGAAAGGAGGGAGAGATTTGTGCCTGGCTCGCTAGAGTGAATCACTGGTAGTTGAAAAAACACTCACGTCTGGCTAAGAATGGTATTTACCGTATACATCTTCACAACAAGTAATACTTATTACGAGACTTTAGATTTTGATGTATGAGAAACAGTTAAAATGGGAAAAATGGCCAAACTCCAACTTTCTGGCTTCAAAGACCTATCTATGTACATTAGCTCTGCTTCTGATCGATTCTGTGAGCAGGTCACATTCAGGTCACGAGCATGCATCATTCAGAAAAAAAACCAGACTTAGAATTTGGTATTTGGACTAAAAATAAAATAAAATGTGGACCAAATATTATGGGCCAATTAAGAGCCCTATTAGAATATTTTTGTAGTTACCAATGTCTTGAAAAACAGACCACAGAATGAGAATTTCAAGCGTGCATTTCACTTAAATTACAGTATTTACAGACGCATCTGATTTATTTACTGTTTCAGTTCTCCTTTAGTGGGCTCTGCCTTAGAGCCAATGCATGCAGAGGTCACTACATGGTCCCATTGATTAATTAATGCCTCACATAACAAGAAGCAGGCGTGGGTTTTAAATGTTTTATTCCGATCCATTTTGCCCTCAAGAAAACATAATAATTGTCATAACAGATGTATATCTGAGCATGTCCGTGGCCACCTGATGGTTCCGCAGTGGTTCCAAAGAACTTTTCTCTAAATGAACCCGGCGACTCCACAGGTACAATGGCCCCAGCTGCGCTGGTAAGAAATCCATCTCTCCAGGGTCTATGCTCAGTAACAACATGAAATTACAGCCTCTATTTCCCGCCTCCTTACTCCCTCACCCCCACTGCTCTGGAAGATCCTGGTTTGAACACTACAGTGCAGTTCTCCGACTGCTGGGTGCTTGTTTTTGTGAGGGAGTTTCAATCAGACAGTACGACGCCATAAAACACTTGACACGCCGTGACACTTGACAAGTAGAGGTGTGGTATACCGTGTGTTCGGTTCCATTACAGGGAGCAAATGAAGAAACCGCAAGGTACGAGATGCAACTGACGAGATGCAACAGCAAGGTATGGGTGTACCAAGACATGAATTAAAAATCATCTGCTCCCATGTATACTTGTTTACAAAGGGCGAAGGGGTTTGTTTAGCTGGGCTCGTTTGAAACAGGCAGCCTCTCTGCAGAGCCAGCACACTTTTTATTTTGCAAACCAGCTGCTTTTGTTTCATCTCGTTAGCTAAGGTGTCAAAAGCATCTCGGCTGGCTAAACTTCCGCTGGCCTGGTCAAGAGGGGGTGTATGTGTGTGTTTGTGTATGTGTGTGTTTGTGTTTGTGTTTGTGTGTGTGTGTGTGTGTGTGTGTGTGTGTGTGTGTGTGTGTGTGTGTGTGTGTGTGTGTGTGTGTGTGTGTGTGTGTGTGTGTGTGTGTGTGTGTGTGTGTGGGGGTGGCTTACAAATACCTATATCTACTAAGACAGCATTCCACAATGCACAAACAACAAAAAGTATTCACTCCCCCCTTCCAATTTCCAAGGCAAACACCTCTCGAGCATCTTTAAAAACAGCCCAGTATATGGTCCAAGTGAGAGAAGAGAGAGCACGTTAGGTCAGTCAGAAGGCAAGGAAGTTATGCTCTTCCTCCCCACACAGCTCATAGAAGCGTGACTAGAATCCCTGTGCTGAACTATTATTCTCGGCAAAAAGATTCGGTAGACAGAGATTATTTGAGAGCAGTTTCTTCCTGTGCAAGACCTGGTTTGCCTGGTTGAGACTAAGAAGATTGGAGTACAAGAGTGTTTAAGAGAAGGACTTACAACTTTCCATCCTTGAAGGAACGGACGAAAATGGTGTCCTTCTTCAATGCCACATCTTCATGGCAGTCTGGAGTAATGACCTTATTATAGAAAGGATAAGGAGATGATGGGGGGGGGGGGGGTGGATGGAACAGAAAAAAGTTTAATATCAGGAAATATGCAGCACAGCATGATTAATTTATATAATCATACCCACAGAACAAAATAATATCCAATTAGAGTCCCAAATCTAGTGAGTGACAGATAGCACTGTCTCTCTCTCTAAAAGCCCCAGATGGCCAAGTGTACGGATATGTAATTCAGCTGATTATCACAGGGGTGGGAGTTATGAACTCGTCATATACAACCCCCTTATCAAGGCAGAGCATTGAAGTGTGTGAAGGAACAGTACAATACAAATCACTTCTCCCGCATGTACAGGCTAGTGACACTCCCCACAGGTCTACACACAGCATCGATGATTAATCCCAATCCCCACATACACAATTATATTTAATTGTTTATCTGAGAAATATAGAGAAAAACATACACAATCATTTGCGTTCCCTCATGCCCTCATTAGCTGTGTGTGTAATGAAGACACTCTCCAGCCCGCCCACCCCCCCTGTATCACTGGCCTATACTACAGGGTTGACGTCAGTCGAAAAGCCCCTGCCCACCCCCCCCCCCCACTCGGAACTCTCCGCTATGATTATGTCACAAGGCAACACGGTAACCAATCGGGTGCTTTGTTGTCACGCAGCTGTTGCACAGATCGGCCATGGGGAGGCGACAGAGAGCACATATCCCGGGCATGCCAAGAACAACAACCTGGAGGTGGAGTCACGCTGATTTCACCGAAACAAATAAAGGGACAGAGTCATGGCTTTCCATCGTCCCTGTTGCACTTTGGCTTAAAACTGTTTACACTGTCTAGATCTCAAAGTTTTAACAGCCATTACGGCTAATTCAAAATGAAACGGCACCCTTGAAAAGCCATCCCTAGAGCAAGAATCTTGTGCTGTGCTTGGCAACATTATACTTACTGTCATTTTAAATTCATGACATTGAGAAAGAGAGTAAACTTGCTTCTTAACCACTGAAGTTGACATTGACTCACCAGGGCAGGGTACCATGACGTCTTCTTTTTGTCCCCTGTGGCCCCCACTTCCACACACACCACCTTGCCAAACAGGTCATCATTCTGTCGCTGGTCACCCTCTTCTTCCTCACTGGACGACGATGACGACTCCTCTTCTTGACTGACAAAACACATGACAAATACAAAAATTCAGTAAAAAGAACTACAAAAAACCAATACCATCCCACGCCCCCTTACCCCTGAACAAAGAATATTTTGTTTCCAGAGTTAACTGAGAAGGCGTGTACATGTGAAGACAACACGCACTCCCAAACACACACACTCTAAACATGGTTTTCCATTTCAGACCAAACCATGCCCAATGAATTCATTCCTGTACACTCCTGTTTCTGGTCATGTAGTGGGCACTGCTGCACAGCCCTGTGTCTGTGTGAGCGGGAGCTTCAGACCGGGAGGCAAGCGGCTCACACTTCTTGAGTACTCCCTGTGTTTTACAGCGAAGGATAATGGCTAATTAAGGTCCATCCGCTGATAAGTCCGCTCACTTGCTCCTGTTCGATATGCTGTGTGCCTCACTGGCCTGCTTCAGTTATAATGCAGAGTTCTTTCATCCCCCTCTCTCTCTCGTCAATGACCCTCTCACTATGCCCACTCTCCAATTAATTTAGGTCATCATCGTCTGTGACCAACTACCTGTTTATCACCAAGACAAGCATCTTTCTCAGCCTCAGTATCTTCATTCAGTTAAAGAAAACAAACAAACACCTTCACCTTTTAGGTTCTAGTCGACAGGGTTATATTCTTAAAAAAAAAACAGAAGCTGAAACTGAAAAGAGCTTCACAAGTAGACACACTGGAGTTATCAGAAATTCCACTTTAAAAATGGCACAGTGACTGCTGAAGTAAAAACCCCTATGGGACTACTGAGTGTCTGGGATTAACTAGCTCGTCTCTAGGCTAGATAACTGCCCCACTTGTTCCAATACCACCGGGAACACTCCACTTCAAGCTTGAATCTCAATCATTTTGGAATACTAATAATGAAGACAAAAACATTGATTTTTCTGTGAATATCATCATGGGGATATACCACATTCCACGGCAGAAAGTGTCCAAGTTATCCAATCAGAGCCCAATTTCACATGGCCTCCAGCTCCCATCTGGATAGTTCCTTTCCCGTGGGGGCCGGTGTTGGGATCAACGCTTCGCTCAGACACAATATTCCAGGTGAAAAGTGATTTTGGGCCTGCTCTGGGCTGCACAATGTGTTGTCTGTTTTCAGAGCAGGCCCTCGCTACCTCGACTATGACTCCCAGCCCCACTCCTAAACCATACACTCAAATAGGGTTGCATGATCTACCAGCCAGTGCCATTGGAGAGAAATAGCATTGGGGATACCAGGTCCTTCACCAAGGGTCTATGGGGTGATGGGAGAGGCTTTAATTTAAAAAGAACTTTTAAAACATGTTTGAGATTTGCCAACATCAGTCACTTTTTAAAGCTACCACTTTTTGAAGTAGGTTTTTATAGCAAACTAGTTTAATTTATCTTAATGGTATTAAGTCATGTGAACCGCCAAAAGGTACCTGTCACTCCTCCTTGCTGCCCTGGCTATGCACTATGTAATTCTGTGGTCACAGACGGACTTACCCATGGAAATTTAAGAATAGCGTTCACAGCACGACATTTCCAAATATCAGCTAACTATCTTATCAGAGCCAACTGTGCTGTTGCTGTGTTTTCCAGTTTTTTTTGCATGGCTTTTAGGCAGTTAGCTGGCTAGTTTTAGAACTTCTTACTGCTACTTTAATACTGTTGGTGTTATAAATATTATGGTCAGAAATCCTTTTATTCCTCAAACAACTATAGGATAAATGTAATGGTCAATCCTTATACTCCTTATATTGCTAATTTGTTTTTTAGAATACTTCAACATCAAGGCTACTTGAACAAACCGTAGAAAAGCTACTGGCAGAGCTCGAGTGGTGGGTGGGCTTTGCTGAGCCATACTCACACTGGATTGGATCGTCGCCCCCTGTTGCTCTTTTTCCCAATGACTGGTGTCCCAAAGTGCTCTGGGTTAGTGAGTGGGAGCCTGTCCAGCGTCTGCATGGAGAAAAGCAGAGCAGAGGGATTACATATTAATCCTGCGGAATGACATGGTGAGCTAGCTAGACCTCATGGTGCTCAATCAACTAGAGCACGAAATGTCTCTAAAAAGAGTAAGCTTCACATTTGGGGGTTAGCAAAGGACATACACACACAAATATATACAAGTACATCTTGTCAGCTTGCTCTAAAATGGTAAAACACGTGAGGTGGAAGAAAATAGACACAGTAAGGACAACAAGCAGGCGAAGCAACACAAAGGACTTGCCTCACTCTCTGCAAAGTGGCGTGCTCCTTTCAGGCAGAGCGAGGAGCGCCTAAGGGTCTTCTCATCACCGTCATCGAACACTGCAGGAAAAAAAAGAAGCTTAGCCTGTGTTGCCTATCTCACTTTCTCTCTCTCTGTCTATTTCTATCTCTCTATCTCCCCCTTTCCTCACTCTCCCTCCCTTATCTCTCTCTTCCTCTTTCTCTGTCTCCCTCTCTCTCTGTCTCCCTGACACACACATATATAGACAAGCACAAACATACCCTTCTCCAGCATTATCTAAAACACTTCCCTATCTCTTATGAAAGAAGTCAGCAGTATGCACTACAACCACCCACTGCATTCACGGATTCTATCATAACAAATTCAGTGTGCTTCCCAAATGCAGAGCAAGCATAAACGACTGGCCCATCCCAAACACTTGTTTAAAAAACAAACAAAAAACAAAAGCATCCATTTTCCAACAATTATGATAAATAAAATGCAAACCATTTCAGAACAAGGATGGGGACACTTTTGTCCTGGAAGAACAAACACAACCACGACAAACAATTGCAAAGTCATGGCTAACTACTGAAACTGAATTCACAGGTTCTCTTATCAGCCCTTACCAACAGTGTACAGGCTTGCATCAGTCAGCTTGTTGATGGTGGCTTCTTGGTAAACTCCATCTTGGTTTTTCACCTCAACCACAGCACCCACCTGAAAGCCAAAGATTACATATGGGTTTCTCTGAGCACATTGTGTTTTTTCTGTTTTTCTTACTGAAAATGGAAGATTGTAGTGGCACTTGCTTGACAGAGTATAAGACAGACAACTAAAGCATAGAAGAATAATGTTTAAAAAAAACAATAGTTAATCGGAGCTGAAGAGATGACGACCTTCTGCTACTGTCGATACCAGAGTCTACTGATCTCTGAGCAGCTACGTACTGTGACGGTAGCCATAAATACTTACTGAAGAACCCTGGGCTTTTATGAAGGACCAGTGTTCATTTTACTGATTAGAACATCTTGCAATGCTTATTTCAAACTCTAGTTTCAGTTTCAGTGTGCTTCAATGTCTGCTCTATGTTCACGGCAA
Source organism: Sprattus sprattus (assembly GCF_963457725.1). Taxonomy (NCBI): domain Eukaryota; kingdom Metazoa; phylum Chordata; class Actinopteri; order Clupeiformes; family Clupeidae; genus Sprattus; species Sprattus sprattus. The sequence goes on along the minus strand of NC_137910.1, from coordinate 20,813,986 downwards.
GTGCTTGAAGTACTATTCCTGTCACTTCAGCAATGTCGCAGCTCAGAACACGTTTAAACAGCCTTACAGCAAAAACAGCGACACATACCTTCAGAAGTCCTCTGATGTGTTCATCGTGAACCTCTGCTGTTGATGCGTCTGGCTTGAAGGTCACCTGGAGAGAGAGGAGTGGGGGCGAGAGGTTAGAGAATCAGTAACCAGAGGAAACAAACAGACTCCTCATTGGCCACCTCTGTCGAGCTTTCCAGCCCTTGTGTCTGGCCTCCAGTGTGGGGGATGGGGATCTGCGATGGAGAGTGAGGGCAGGCAACAGACACCTAGCCCACAGGAGGTGTTTATTAGGGATGATTATGCATGAACTTCCACTTAATGGAAGAGGGGGGTGTTCGTTCAGGAAGCCCTGATCTTTCAGGCTGGACAACTTGCTAATGCTGGCACAGTTGGTGGAAAGTATGTGGCTCAATTAAATGGAATACACCCTGTCTTTTAGAAAACAAAAAAACAAACGATTCCTAACTTCCCATACAGGCACAGTAAACCTGAGAGTGAATATCACCCTCCCTGCCTATTGGGTCCATCTACGACTCCATAATCTACACTGCTGACATTATCTGTGCCATGCACATGTCCAGTTTTCCACTTCCTCTTGCTCCAAACGCAGAGACAATGGAACGTGGTGTCTGATAATATCTTGTGGACGTGTGCATTTCAAAACCTGGTAATGCAGGGTCCTTCTGCATTATGTCATGGAAGTCTCCAAATGGGTGTGGGGATAGTCTGACAGTAAGAGCCAGGATTGGCCTTTATAATCCAGGTCAAAGAAGCAACAACAGCAGGGGGAAAAAAAAATAGTTGTACAGTAGGAGTGAGTCGGGTCAGGACAACTGTGCATTCCTGCCTGCAGTGCGTTCCATTCTGCTGCCATAGTGCAGCCTTAGGGCTACAGGAGGGCCCTGACTCGTATGACACACCAGTGGTGAAGTGCACCCTTAGCCAAGTGTTGAATGCAAGCCCTGGCTGAAAGGGAAAATAACTACGAGCAACACTAGTGACCACTGCAAGAGGCACCGGGGAGGGAGGACAAACCGTTTCTGTGACTCCAAATGTGAAAGTGAAATCTAAGGTTCAGATGCTAAGTGAGAGAGTTTGGTTGATTCTGTTGTAAATCTAGCCAGCATATGGCAAAGCCAGAAGTGAACGTCTGGCCAGTGAAATATGCACCCTCTATCCGCAGATGAAAGTGAGCCTCAGTAGAATGGTCCAGTGAGAGCGGTCTGACACTGACACCAACAATAACAGCTGGTCTCAGTTTAGCCAAATATAATATGACTACGCAGAGGGGGGAACACTGGGTGCTTAGTATTTGTAGGCATAATTTGTCTTAATGTGGTGTGAACACAATTTTGAATGAAAAATTAATGCAACACTAATTAGGTTCTGTTAAACTGTAAATATTCCAGCATGTGATAGCATGTGTAATCATGCATAACAATATCAGGACATTTTTGGTGTTAGATGGAAAAAAGTCTGATAAGCACACGCAGGAGTACACAAAAATGGTCATGTGACTTTACAATCACACCACCTTATCAGATAAGCACTGAAAATACAAAAAAGTGTACATACTCCGTAGAGTTAAGTAATCTGTATGTTTAAGGATTTGTTTATGTTTAAGGATTTGTCTATGTTTACCTCTACAGAAGCAAAAAAAACACAGTACCAGGGTGGAAAATCTAGGGAATTTCCGGTTTGCTTTGGAGAACCCCCTACATAAACATAAGAGCTTTTTATAAATTAGCACTCAGCATCAAAGATGGATAAAAGACTTAAAGAAGGATTAATGACTGCAACAGGCAATTAAATAATCAGCAGGATGCCTTCAGGACCACATACGTGCAGCAAACCCACACTACATCCACACTAGATCTATGACACGGAGGAACCCCCTACCTTTACATCCACACTTGATCTAAGACATGGAGGAACCCCCTACTTTTACATCCACACTAGACCTCCACATGGAGGAACCCCCTACCTTTACATCCCCACTAGATCTATGACATGGAGGAACCCACTGAACACCTAAAGGTTGGCCAACACACAGTTAAATTGTTCTGCTGGTCCTCTCTTTTCTTGCTGGTGCTATTTCATTCACATGTAAGACCGAAGTAAGACATAGTGAATTGTAAGTGTGATTACCTGCTAATCCTTTTAACAAGGCCAGTCAAGCCACTGGGAATTTGGTGGTGTGTGGTCAATTATTTAAGTAGTATCCGTATACTGTATATATACCAGTATACCTTACTTAAATGTAGGGCTTTATAAGGATGAGACAATACTGTTATTTACCATTATAGTTTGATGTTGCATAACATAACCTGTTTTTTCCGTAAAGCCATGGCAGTGTTTGCTCCTCTCTCTCCTTCAGACTCTCCCTCTGCCTCTGCAGTCCCTCTAGACCCCATAGTGACCAACTATGGCAGTTCTATATTTCACTTTAATGACACACTGACAGCCAGAATGTCAAGTTGTAAACGGAATTGACTTAAATTTATACATCTAGATGCAAATATAAGTCATACTGTATTGAGTTATATAAGTAAATATATGTATAACTATTTTGATGAATTGTCAAGTCTTTAAGAGGTGTTACCTCTGCAAGTTACCAATATGAAAATTTTGAGGTTCTGTTTGGCATTAAACAGTGCACAGTATCCTGCCACGTCTGTTAACCATATGCCTACAATTTGTATCTTTTGACACAGTTTTCCTCTTCTCCGACTGTAACTGTCTCTCTTATAATATCTCAACCATCACCAAAATATCGTACCACTATTAATGCAGTTCAATCACAATTCAAAACAATATCACAACAATAACCAATAAATGTCTCATCATTAAAAACATCTGATGCTTATCTTTTAAATCAACCTGAACTTGCAATTTTAGCACAATCTTAGATAGATTTAGGTAAGTGTTTCAATATCCCCATGGTTTTCTCAAAATTCCCAGGAACCTGAAGTAGTCTATGGCGGCAGTGTATCACAAACAAATGGCACGCAATTCACAAATACAAGATGAAACAATGTTCCCAAATGTAAACGTTATTATTTACAGACTAATGAAGGTGCATTTACAAAGCGCTTGCCATTTGTGAACATCCCTGAATTTATTTTGGTCCATATCGCCCAGACCTACTTAACTGTGAAGAAATATACTGGATATTGATTGTTGGTGTAACTCTGCACATCACTAAGTTGATTTTTTGATGGCAGAGTCACATAACAACTGTGTCATCCACAACATTACCATAACAGGGGGTGTGAAGGGAGTTATGAGGTTTAATCTTCAACAGAAGGTGTTCTTAAGAGATCATAACAATTTAAACAAGCAATTCAGTCTTTAAAAATGAGTAATTAAATCTTTGAAACCTTAGAATTCATGAATGTTGAAAAGCAATTAAATGCACCACTGCCTTTAGCTCTGATTAGTCATGTCGGATAAGACTACTTCTGCCCAAGCACATGAATCACTCCAGACACAAGTAAACCAGTGCAGTCTGAAATCTTGTGCTACTTACAGAAACCCAGACACATTAGCAGTGGTATAGCTGTCTGCATCAGAATGTATGTGTCAATGCACGGGAATGTCCTCTCTCAGCTTGTGTCCACCTGCGGTATTAAGTTGCGCAGCAGGTGGCAGCTTGTGGACACAAAGGCTGTGCCGGATCAATGGGCTTGCCGTAGAGGAGCGGGGCTTTAAAAAAAGGAAAAAAAACCAAGACGCCTGACACCACGCTTTGACGTTCCAGCTGAGGGCTCAGGTGATGAGCTGCAGGACAGCCTCAACGCTTGGCTGAGCGTCACACCACACCGCACTCAGCCACCGGGCACGGTTACACATGCTGCAGGGCTTTTCCAGGCAGGGACGGGCCTCTTTTACATAGCATTAGACAGTGTAAAGGGCTGGGATGGGCCTGCGCTGCTGTTGCTGCTGCAACACTTCCATCAGTGTCTGTAAAGTAGCGTCGCACAGCACATAGTAATAATAATTCCCCTCAAACACAGGGCCACCGCTCTCTAAGGAGACACTAGCCGTAATAGCTCTCCAAACAGGAAGAGAGACAGGAGCGAGAGAGAGAGAGAGGGTGGTAGGGAGGGTGGGAGAGAGAGAAAGAGGGAGGGAGAGAGAAAGAGAGAGTGAGAGTGAGCAAGAGAGAGAGCGAGAGTCATCAACACTATTCATCCAAGGGAGATTGGATGGCAAGGAATGGAAAGCCTTGCAGTTATTTAGTCTTGTAAAAAGTGCTCTGTAGGGAGAGAGACCCAGAGAACAAGCTGCCCAGAGCCAATGATGTCATTGGTGCTACGATGATAAGAATTTGATTAGGTCCTTCAGCAGGGGTCCTGGTTTTTAGCTAGATTGCCTAATCCTATTTCTAACAGGACCACATCAGTTACACAGAGGAGGGGAGGGAGACACTGGAGGAAGGAGAAAGGAGGAATCGAGGGAGTGTTGGTGTGACAGTGAGGAGGTGGAAGGAGAGGAGCACCAGCTTCTACTCCAGACCTTATATAAACCTGGGGTTATAAAGCACACACGCATTTTTTTGGAGAAGAACTAACTTGAGGATGAAAAAGAGGCTAAACAGAATTTGCATTAAAACATAAATAAATAAAAATATCCAGCTGATGTAAAAACAAAGCAATATGAATGTGGAAACGCGAGCAGTCGGCTGCTTTGATCTTATTTTTAAAACCACACAGAGTAGAGCAGCACCATATGGCACTACCCGTTTGTTAAGCTTGCAGTAAAAAAGATTAATACACCAAACCACTGAAGTGGAATTCATTAGGTGGGAATATTCAAAATCACAACAACCCATGACTAATTGCTATAATCCTCTATTTGTGTAACACCAAGTACGCTTTTGCTGCAGTTATTCTGTTCCATGTCTACTTTGATCACCGCTATTCTGTGTCAACCCATAAAGCAATCAGTTTGCAAAATGGACATCTTATTCTACAGCACTTGACACGATTTACCAGTTTAAATTAGCCACATCTTTTAATAAATATCAAAGAGAGCAGTATTGCTCTCTGTGCTAAGAGACAAGCAGAGCACGGCCTGCTGCCGATGGTCTGTCTGCCTGCCTTTATGAAATATCCTGCAATTATCTTCAAGTGTTTTCAATTCCAAACAGCACAGTTATCCAGAAATGTCCATTGTTCACATGCTAACATGCATTTGTGTCTGAAAGGATATCGCCTGCATACACAGGCCCATTTCTCTTGGGCGCCCATCCACTGAAGGGTCAAAAAAAGAGCACAAACTTGAGGCTAGTGGCCTGTGTCTGCAGAGAGCACAGAACTCCTAGAATAGTGCAGAGGGTGGGAAAAATCAGAAAGCTAAGGATAGCAGGACAGCCTCAATTTCTCCAAACCTCTTTAAATCTCTCTTCACATCTCTTCCTTTATTTCTTCTTTTAGACTCAACACCTATCATACCAAGCCCAACAGCTGGAGACCTTAAGAGTACCTGCGCCTGAGTGAAACCCTGCCAAGAACCTCTCTGTTTGGCCAGTGTGGACGATGCCTCGCTCAGATTACTTAAGGCTTTAGCAGACTGTGGAAATATGTTTCTATCCTGAGGTCATTAGCCATTTGACTGTGGAACAGACTAAGGCTTCTCGGGTGGAACTGTGTTAATAATACAATACATCAATAAGTCTCAGTCACTTGAGCAAATGAGCCAGTCAGCATCAATATGGAGAGCTGGCTCCTAATAACCCTTCACAGCAAGAACTCGATGAGTAGATCGAGCCATATTACATGCAAGGCTAATACGACCGCAAAGCCGACGGTAAAAGCAGATTCAATGTCAGACTCTCTCCAGACTAGTTTAAAGAACCATTTAGGGATGTTTCCTGCGTTTCCGTATTATTTGAAAGGCCTGAGTTTCCCCCATGCAACTTAATGCTACAATCTACAATTGGCTAAATAAACCACTCCAGTAAGACATCATTGTCATGGATGTGCAAATCTATTATTCCTTTAGAAGCAGTCAGCTTTGGGCCTTTTTAACAGACAGCAAGGCACATGGGAAGCATTTGTGTGATTCTTATTCAAACAATAACAATTAGGAAAAATGCTAATAATGCTGAAATGTAAACAAACAAACAAACCCACACACACGATTAAGTTGCCTCTGCATTTCCCAGTCTGCTAACAAACAGGGATTCTAGCTCTAATTAACACAAAGATATCCTGGCATGGTGGTATCCATCATTGTCTACTCCTTACTGAAGGCTTGGTGTTCTGCCCGGTTGAGATAACCAACAGTCTCCCAGGAGTGCTGCTTACCTTTGCCTTGACCAGTCGCTTGGCAGTCTTGATCTTCGCCTCACAGAAAGCCCCTCTGTACTTGGCGCTCACATCTGTGCCCACCGTCAGATACGGCGGCTCCTCCAGGGTCTGCGAGAAGAACAAAGGTAAGGGTGAGTAAAAAAGAAAGAGTGAAAGTAAAGGGTAAGTGAGAGAGCGAGTGAATTACACTCACAGAAGACACTTAAAATGGCAGAGACCTCTGGAGCCAACAGCATGTCTCTGTCGGTACAAAGACTGTGCCAAATGGCAGGGGGATACATCACTTTGTAGCCACTTTTAATACCACATGAGTTTAGTCGGCCATCTTTAATCTAAGATTGAAAACGAGTGTCTGACATTGCGTGGCATGTACATTGTGACATTAATGTTCGAAACTTGCAAATGAGTCCCTAGTTCAGTTGACTGACTGTTCCTAACAGGCTTCCTGTACCGGAGGTGGGTGGCAATTTATGCTGTTAAACTGCCTGTGTAGATAAATACTGCCCTACGAACAAAATTAAACCGTGCAGGGTCATTCCCATTACATTCGTAACCCTGACCCTCAGTGTGATCTATGCCGTTCCTCTCCCTGTTAGCATGAGATGGACAGAGCCCACACACACTTATCATGATCTCCCCGCTTGGCAGCAATGGACAGTGAGAGCAGAGCTAGAAAGGCCACTTGGTCTAAGTGACCAAGGCACCCTTCCTGAAGCCAGCGAGGGCAACATTAGCCGTCTAAAGATACGGATGTCACCTGTCACCTCTGAAAGCATTTACCACATGTATGTCACAGCGGTTTTCACCCACGATGTCAGCTAGGCTTTGTGCAGTTATTTAGAGAGGAGTGTTGCATTAAAAACTGATTCGATGCTGGGAGGCACACTACATTAGTCTAGTGCTGGAGACTGTTCTCATACATATCTTCTAGTGAGTAAGGTTTTCCCTGACTCCAAAGATAGTTTCAGGGTTTGGCTTACATATTTGAACAAATAGCTCATCTCCCTGTTAAGGAATATTGTGAGGGCTGTACATGATTGGCTGTGATGAGTTTTGCTGATCAGATGATTGCAAGTAGGATGAGCGGAGAGGATGAAGGAGCTTTGGTTGATATCACTCAAACTGGCCCTACCGCCTTCCCTTGCCTATACACAAGCATCAGGACAGTCAGTAATCACGAGGAAACTGGGTTCACCATGAGCATTCAAGATAAAACAAACAGTTCATTTTATTGCAGTGAACACCGAAGGGACTAATGGCATCAAACTTATAAATATATTTAGTCATAATCAGCACAAGCCATTTGGATACACTCTGACATGTTCTGTGATTTTGAGCCATCTAAATCTACACAACGGCAGGTCTGAAGTCACTGTGGCAAAGGAAGTCTTGTGGCAATGTGGCAAAGGAAGCGCTCTTCAGCATCAATACAGGATACTCACATTTTAAATGCCTAGCTTGCTCTTTTAGAATCTACTTCCCAAAGAGCTCTACACGATTGCCTCGTTTCCCTGGCAACATAGAATCAGAGCACAACCACAGAGGCAGGGTGGCGATAATGAAACATGATGCTCCAAAGTACTCAGCTCTTCTGTCCTTTTCCAGAAGATAATGACAATCTAATCCAAGTTTCTCAGACTATAAGTGCTTTGAAATTCTGTCCTGGGAATCTTGTTAGACTGTGCACTGGATTTTACCAAGTGGAATTAATGGATGCTGATGTTCGCGCTCAAGACTGACAGGTCCTGGAAAATCAAACTTGAACATCCGGCTTCAGAATTCCTTTGGGTTCTTTGGCTCTCACAAGGTACATAAACTAAACCGAACAAAATGACACTCGACAAAAAATCATTTTCACTTTGTGTGATTGACTTTAAGAGGGAGAAATGTGTCAATGTCAGATCTCAATTGACCTCTTGGTTAAACAACATTAAAAAAAATCAGATACCAAAGCCTAAACTACTACTGTTCAATGCTGATCGATGAAACTGTCAATCAATAAAGACAGCAATTAACATTGCAGGCCAAGTCAGTATGATTTTCCCTTCAACACTTCAAGCACCAACACATTTTTCCAGGACCTTTCATCCCCAGGAGGGTTCATCCATATGTAATGGCATACCGTCTACTTTCTAAAATCGCTTTTCAACTAGAAATATATCTTTGAAGTCTTAAAAATGTGAAATGAATGAATAACTTTTTTCGAAGATGGATATTGACAATGGAGGGTTCTGTGTTCCTCTGCACAAGAGCGATGGCCTAGGGCCTCCCCCTGCCATGTTAAATGCAGTTCTCTCCGGCGAGGCATTGACCAGTACAAGCAGCTTCAGTCTCCCCTCCTTAGCTGAGCTGGCAGCAGGCAGCAGGCCCCGGCTGCTGGGCTGCCCTTTCACATCCTGTGGTTCTCAGCTTGACAGGCCATCAGCTGGCCATGGCACAGATGTTCATTAACATCACACACGAGAACAAACGGCCCTGACAAACCTGCTCCTCTGCTAGTGCCATCACTGCCCTTTCCGCCAGACCCACCAACAAACCACCAAAACAACCCAGGATCAGGACCACCCATGCACCCACCCATGCACCCACACACACACACACACACACACACACACACACACACACACACACACACACACACACACACACACAAATAACAAACCACAGCGCAACTAAACAAACCCCTAACACTCCTAATTACAAACAGACATCAGGGACAAAATCATCCGTTTGAGCATCATGCAGAGCAAGGCCATGGGTATCTGTGTCTGAGATATTTTTCACATTATAATGAGGCCAGTCCAGACATCTTCAGAGGGGGGGAGAGTATCTCAACCAACAACAATCAAATTGAAAAGTATCCAGACCAAAAAAACAAACAAACAATATAATACAACAAAATATTGTTGTACGGTGTAGCAGCAATTTCATCCTCTGAGTCCTCGAAGCAATCAGTCTTTCAATTCTTCTTTCAGTCATGTAATCAAATTATGCCCATACTCAAATGAGCAGACTTACTTTTGAATACAATATAATCAACAAATGCCAGACACAACAAGCACAATAATAATCCGGTGATGTAGAACAGAATGGAATTTGGCAACAGGCCACAGTCTAAAGTTTAGACTCTAAACCAACAGTCCACACAGAAAAACACAAATCTTTGTGTGTTTAGATTTACAAATTACATCCAATGATTGTGTTTCTGTTTTGTATCACAAGGTAGGGAAAGCATCCGCTTTACCTCAATCTATGTTATTAGTGCTACAAGCCACTGGTGCCTCTTAATTACACCGCGGCTGTTTTGCATAGGATATATATGCAAATATTTGGTACTCTGTTGTTGACATTAGCTTCTTAGCCATGGTTAATCATCGTGCTCTTGTGTGTTTGAATTTTAGAGTCTTTGATTGAACATCCACTTACAAAAACATGAGTGATTAATGAAGACAATGAGATGACCAATTTACTTCTTTCCATTATGCTTTTAGTGATTAAATACAAGTACCAGCCTTTGCTTTAGCTTGAATGCATTATATGGCTACCGTCCACAATGTGACATTTCTCAATTAATAAAGTGGAAGAAACCCAATCACTTTGGGTCAAACTTTGATAGATATTTTAGGACTACCGCTGAAACGTATACACAAACATGTACAATCTTTTGCAGACACTTGCTTAGTAATACCTTTCCAGTGTCCAATTAACCAGTTTAAGTCCAGAGGGCCAAAAGCTTTTAAGAAATATTATTCTGTCTCTCCCTGTCTCAACACCATTTTCACGGATAGCTGTTTGAGTATGGATCTGTTTGGTCATCCACCCAAACAGTGCTCACAATAGTGAAAGTGAAATTCAATCTTAGTGAAAGAGGAATGACCACACGGTCTTTAGTGTGGTTCTGATGGCATGCTGAAGTTTATCACTCATTGTTCAATTGTTATTATTGTTTTTTTCTACTGAGAAAATAAAAGTGCAATAAATATGTTTGCACATTATCCTTCTGGAAGTTGGTTTCCATTCAACTGACAATCACGGTGTCATGATGTAATTTCCTGTTAAAACCCGTTTTCTCTGAGATTGACTAAAATGAGCAGAATATGTTGTGAGCTGACAATTGGCCAGTTTATTATAATTGCTATTTCTGGGCTAACTGCCACGGCTCATATTATTTGCCATAGACAATAGCACAGAAATGAAGATAGCCTAAGCGCCCTTGCACTGATAATTATCAATGTTAGGATTTTGTCTCCTTCTGAGAATATTTTTGGGGTATTGAGGAAATATTCAAGAAAACTGCGATTTAAGTTGCCTACCTATAAAAAATAAAAATACATTAATAATTAGGCCTAGCTAGATACAAATACTCTGTAGTCCTAAAACAATATATACAGTCATCAAATCACTTCATAATATCGATGCTTTGATCCCTAGTCAAAGCTGGAAACTATGATTAGAGAAAGACTCACAGAAAACCAAACCATAAGTTCCTTGTTTTTTCGTTCTCTTGCATGTCATTTTTCCCTTCCTACTGGAGCAAGGGTGGTCTGCGGGAGCTTTACAGAGAGCCCTGGCTTTAGAGGGGGTATCCTGAGAGATAGGGCAGCCAGGCCAACAAATCTGGACAGTACTGGCATGATAACAGAGCAAGTGATGGATCTGCCCTCTGGCTAGGCAGACAGAGCTGTCAAGGCCTCTAATGAGGTACAAGGGAAGACGTGAACACAACCACCCCCCTCCCCCTCCCTCCCCTCCCCCCCTCACGCACACACAAAACCAGTCAGCTAGATTCCAACCAGCCTGGGTTAAGCCACTGCTCATATGTGAGCGGGTCAAAACTAAGAGGAGCCTCTCTCCCAGTCCATTTTGATCCTTGAAGAATCGATCGATAAATCCTTAGGATGAGAGACACCTCCTAAAACCCATTCATTCATAGGCTTTTGGAACGTTTGTTCTGAACCAATGACTGCTACTCTGCTGGGTAGGGGGGTTGAGTTCATGTCAGGTCATTTCACTTGAGAGGTCATTTGAAATGCTTTTTAACTGGAAGGATTATTACCAGTTATAGTCCTATAGTCTTTCCATTTTCCTTGGGATGCGAATGTACTGTTTCCATGAACCAACATTTATTTCAGTTTTTATGGTTCCAGGAGTTGTGTAGTTTATACAATATGCATAATGTTCTTCCCACAGGGTCAAAGGTAAGTAACACAAGTATGCATTGGGGTCACACACACACACACACACACACACACACACACACACACACACACACACACACACACACACACACACACACACACACACACACACACACACACACACACACACACACACACACACACACACACACACACCACACACACACACACACACACACACACACACACACACACACACACAGAGCCTTTCCAAGAAAAGAGGCTAAACTCTGACATGTCAACAGTAGAGCTGGATGCAATATTGCTCTCGTTTTGTCTTGTGTTATAAATCCAGCGCACCCATTTCCTTTTGAGCGGTGTGCTTTCGCTGTTCCCTATACGCCCAAACTCACTTTCAGCCAGGTTGTGGCATGTTTAGTATAGCTTGAGCCAAGATGATGGAAAGAGGTCATTGGTCAATAAAACTAAATGGTAAAACCAATTCAGCTGTAATCACAGCCACGAGTATATCTTTTACCACCCCCATGAATACACGTGTCATATTGCTTTTATACAACAGTTCTACTACCGACTACCTGAGTTTTAAAGACACCCGATTCTGTTTTCTTTTGTTTACTTTGATTTTGTTTATTTATTCTCGGCCCCCAAATATAGTTCCAACCTGTGTTTTTCGGGGTCAAGCGTTGCCAATTAATGAATATGGACACTCTCTAGCCAGGTTTAGTCAGAGAGGCATAATAATTTGTACAGTCACCTACACTTACATGTTACTTTGTACAATCCTCCTAGGCTCCTACCCCCTAAAATATCCACCTGCCATACTACTCTCTTGCTTTGAATTAATGGAATGATGTTAAAATACATCAAACACGGAGTGATTACTAGTGGTGAAGTGAGGTTGTTCCAGGATATCCTCATTCATGGAATGCCTTGTTCAATAAATGCATGATGTTTCCAAAGTCAATGAGTAATCCTGTTAAATAATCATGATCTCAATACTGACCAAAATGATCGTGATTATGAATTTCACCATAATCAAGCAGCCCTAAAATGTAAATGTTAATATACTCTAGCACTTGTAGACCCAAAAATAATATTATGAACATTAAACATTTGCATATTAAGTCTTCTTTAAAGTAGATAACATACATTTCAAGTAATGTAATATTATAAAGTCCAGAAACACTGTAGCATCTAACAATAAAATATCTTGAGCAATACAAATGATGGGTGGACTTTCTAGCTCTCTGTAACTTGGAAGAGGGGCTACAGAGAGAAAAAAATCAGTATTGCAACGTGAAGTCCACAAAGTGTTTCCAAAAATGCGCTAGTATTCTCTAGATATTTCGGCCCAAAGTTCTCTCACAAAGGGACAGAGCTGCAAGTGCATGGAAGCGGAACTCCTCCAGCCAGTGCAGAAACCGAAGCGATTGAGGACTTCAGGAACTACGGGTAATAAGACACTTCAGCCTTAATGAGCCTGAAATCTCCAGTGTCTTGCCAATACTCTCCTGTCAAAACATAGCTGGGGGAACAGAGAATGCCATGCTGGCCATAAATTCAAGTATGACATACACACAAAACTATCAAGTTTTTTTTTTCATAGGGTGAAAATAATGGCTCATTGACTGTTTTTAAAGCTCTTCGATTCACCTACCTCTGTTGAGGTGGAAAATCTTTCCCAGACCCTGTGCGGCCTGATTAAACACACATGTGTTTTGTTCAACTCAACAAAATGCACCCGAGAGAGGTGTGGAGAAAACACCTTTTGTGCGTTGTTCTGCTTACCTATTGAATAAGAAAGAGTTGACAGGAACTCTATGTCTCAAATCATTTCTGGGTTTTTTTACCAGACAAGCAGACATTTGTGTGATTCAGTAAACGTTAGCACGAAATACAATGTCACAATTTTTGTTTAAAAGCCCCCAGGCGGTAAATAATAAAAAATACAAAAATAATAAATGCAATTAGGTCATTCAGCATCTTTTTGGTTGTGGAAAAACAGCTTCCAGCAGAACTACAGCTCTTTTCCAGATGCAATCAACTTCAATGGCACATCTTGCTACAAGATCCATCAAAATGTAATTGTTGAGGCTGACCCAAACTCTATGGTGGATTAAAACACTAACTGCATAATGTACTTCTGTAAAATAGATAATTACATCCTACAATATCATAGTGATGAAAGTAAGAGATTAATATCATAACATAACTTTCTTTCCTTCTTACTTGATATCACTGGTGTGGTCTACTTGGCCTTGTTGCTCTTTGTCTTACAGAATGCTCAGTACTAGTAATGATTGAGCTGACAAACCTGTGTGCTTCAAGAGAATGCAAATAAGACAATATCTCTGTAGCAGACTATGCTGAATGTGTAGGTGGTGTGCACGATAATTTAATTCCCAACCGAGATTCCCAATACGACAGCCATCGTTAGTTTCTCTTTTCATAGCTCACAAAGTAATAGCAGCAGAGTAAACTGACAGCCGTTTTGTCAGATCTCCAAGGATTGCCTTAGCAGGCTTTGCAAATTAATGTGTTAACATCAGCCAACCACAATTTTCAAATATATAGACACACAGATCAAAGCAGTCTGGGCTGACCAAGCTCAGGTAGCAAAAGTTGTATAGTATTTATTGAGGAGGTGAAAGACAAAACAGCAAGCAGCCAGAATTATTATCTGTCTGAGTGGTGGAAGAGTGGATGTCCAGTGTACAGAATCAGAAATATTGTGGACCCCCCAAATTATCGCCCTACTACACAGGAAATTTAGCCATCCATGTGAGGATTGCCATATCAATACAGAGAGACTTTGCCACAACTACAGAAGAACAGTGTTTGGTTGGTCCATTAATCCACAGTTTAGCTGCGTTTAGCCTGCCTCTGGCTCCCACATCAAACACACTGATTAAAGGCAACTCGAGGCCAGACAGCTTCCTTTAAGCAACAATGAAATATGTGTCAAACAATCCACCACGAATTTGCGGGAAACACCACAGTCTGCTCCTGGCCATTTCTCACCCACTATAATGACAACACAGTGTTCTTGCATAATCTTCTCTGTGTATGGTCCCAATGCAGCACATGATCCCCCTTCTCAAACTACGACAAAGCGGAGATGAGTTGAAACACAGAGAGAAGATAAAAAGAATCGCTGCTCTGCGCTCTCTCTCATATCCTCTCGCTAACCCGGCCGGATGTCCTCACACGGTTCAGCTGTGGGTCAAAGCGCTCCTCTGGCCAATCGTGACAGGATCAGTCACTGAAGGCTGGCACACTGTGCCCACTTAATAGGCTGTGCGTGTCAATCATCACTGGAGAATAAAGTGTGTGCTTGGGTCTGAGACCTGCAGCTGCAGGCATGGCGACGTGCCTGAGGAAGGTCTTGTCACAAACAGAAGAGCCCCTGCACAAGTCAGAGTCAAACCTGGGTGATCACATCGGTCCAGTGTGGTTCATTAGGCACTTAACACATGTACAGCGCTGGGAGCTGGAGCGATTTAATCTGCTACGATAATCACTCTGGATATTTAAAGTTACTCATTAATGGCGACGCTTTCGTATTGGAGGGATAATAAACACAGCTGGCCGCCGGGAAAGCACCGCCCGACACACACAGCGTACACACACTTGCCTTACTCAGCCAACTCTTACCAGCCTAACATTCTCTCCAGACTAAAGGTGATCCTGTCTCAGCCTAATAACTATGTAATTACAATCGTCAGCTCGTTCCTGATGCAGAGTTTTTCCTTTCGCGTCCTACAGCTGTGAAAAAACAAAAACTGTTACCAACCTTTCAGGCTACATTCCTTGACAACAGGACTGAATCAAGTATCGACCCTCCATCACGGTTAACAATGAAACTGATTGTTTGCCAAACAAAGGAACACGGAAGGGGGATGTTGGAGAAAATTAAGCTTTTCCCAAGCTCACACGCTGTAAAATAATCCCACTTTGAATCCACTCTTTGTCCTGGCCTCTCGTCACTGCACCTCTCTGTCCAATAGTATTGCGGCTCTGGTTTAAATATGTGAACACATTTCCATTACCACCTTGTGGCCAACACACAAACATATTTTAATATTTTTTGGGTGAAAAATAAAACACAAAACATCCAGAGCCACTCAAACCTGCTGGAACAGAAACAGGTGCTGGTCAGATGGAAATTTAATTTTCTCTCAAACAGAAACCCTGGCCTATGCGAGCAGGAAGCCACATTTTTGCTTGTTTCATTTCCACCTGATTGTCCTGAATAAGACAAACGCACGGAGGAGATCAGAGAGCGAGAGAGAGAGAGCGGCCAGAAACAGATGGCACGATGACTAGAGTGTCTCATCACGAGCTGAGTGAGTGATCTCAGAGCCTGACTGACTGTACTGCATTAATGATCTATGCACTATCTACAAGGTTTCCACACCTCTCACTTTCTGAAGAACCGGGGTGTTTTATTCCTGTCATCAAATGACACTTTCTAATCATCATGGTCTCTAACTGAACTAGCAATCACTGGTTCTTCACAGTAATGTATTGCAACAACATTTCATGTTTGAGGAAGTAAACCTCAAATCAGTGGTCATATTTTTTACAATAATGCATTGCAACAGTGTTTAATGTTTGATGTCAAATGCATCTCAAAGTACAGACCAGAGGCAACAAAACTGTCTATGAAAGAGAGGTGTGCCACTGACTCCATTCTTCTTTCAGTGACACTGTTCTTTTTGATTACCTCCTTTACCCTACTGACAATAACTACTCGGCTATCCTGACAACTATGACTAAGTTGCGTGGAATAAAACGAAGCCTTTTGCTATGCACAGAACCTTAATGTTGTAATTCAAAAAACACATGGATGGAAAATTCAAGAATATTTTTATTTCACAACCAGCCGGCAGAGTTGGCATGTAAATGAAGCCATTTCACAGTACGGGTGCATTGTGAACGCAACTTACGCTTTAATCAATGGCAAAGGCAGCACAGCCACAATAAATCTCTCCTCGCCAAGATGAGAGCACACTGCACATAGAGGGGGCCGTCGCTGTGCAATATTTTTGCCGGTTTCCATGAGCACTGACTAATGTCACTGGTGAGAAACTGCGGCAGCAAACAAGCTTGACAACCACATGGGTTTCATTAGCTTCCAATGGAGATTGGACAAATCTTGACGGGTGAAATTATACTGGCTGTCAGTGTGAATTAACAGAGAGGGGAGCTGGCCTGATATCCCTTTATTACATATGCGTCTTGAAATGGCCTAAGCTTTATCGGGCTACTTTGGATGCGAGGCACCTGTGGCTTGCTGTTTTATGGGTTGTCAACATGATAACTATCCAGAAAGGTCACAACTTCGACATCATTCTATGTTTAGCATAGTTTTTCACAATTAAGGGGCACAATACAAAAATGAACACTATCAGAACAACACATCTAAGATCAACTATTCCCTTGTTCTCACATGTCACTCCTGTGGCCAATGGGACACATCCAGTGGGCAATAGCCCAGCACTCAGTTACCATGGAGACAAGGCAAAGCCTTTCACTGTCACATTCCAAGTCGCCTACTTTGTGGGAGACACAATGGTTCTAACTTTGCCAACTTCTTCAAGACAGTGGGAGCAATTGGACAACTTTGGTTGTAATTAATGAGGATGAAGCTCTTCCACTAGACAAAAAGCATTCCATCAAATCAATCAATAACCAATACAACTTTGCATCCATGCCTTGTCTGCATCTAGTACAAAATCGTGTCTTGGCATTTCTGACAAAGGAATGAGGCACTATTTCTCAATACTGTCTTAACTTATCTCAAGTAAAACAAAGATGGACTTAAATATTAAATGATTTGTTTTAAGCCCTGCATTGATTACCCCATACTATTACCCACTACACCTCTAGACCCCTAAGGTCCCTTAACCTAACATCCTAAGGGAACTTCTGTGGCTTTATTGATACCTAAATCCCATTAGGACACCCCCCCTTTTCATCGATCTGTGTCCAAATAAGGTCCACATGGGGTTTGACATACGTCATGTGCATTATGTCCTATTCTTTCATCTTATGGTTTATGTACTGTAGTCATTGTTTATCTTAAGGTTGTATTTAGTAAACTTTGCTGGGGGGTATATCAGGAAACATAATAGAGTTGCCTTGAGGCGGTCAGTTGCTACAAGTTAGACAGTCTACTCCTACAAAATAAAGTAATACTCCAAAAAAATCGTGGTACATTTGGGCAAACGTCTATTAACTACCATAACAAACTTTACTGCATTTAAATTGTATAGACTACCTGAGTTTTTTTTATTATTATTCTCTGAATACAATATACAATATTCGATATTCAATTGGCTTCTTATCAGGACAAGAGATAAGTCAACAGAGAATATCATTTTGTATTTTAAACCATATCTTACGGGACAATTTTTATAAACCATCAACTGAATGGACCACGTGATAGCAAGCAAATTCAGGTTTCAGGGGACTCACCTTCATCTCCGCAAGAGGCCTCGCTGGTCCGCTTCAGTGGCCGCTGTGTTATGAACCAGTAGCTGCAAACAACATGTATAAGCATAAGCGACATGTCCTGTATGTTATACAACCAGTATTGCAAACAATCAGACTAGTGGCACATCCTTCACTGCACAACAACTTGGTCGATGCGACAAAATAATCTTTTAAAAACAGGGCGAGGCTGGTTTGTATTATGAAAATATAGGATATTTGTTTCAGATGCAGTATAATAACATTACGATAACTCATCAGTGCATTCTTTCAGCTCCTCGACGCGCAGTAGTGAAACGGAGAATAGGAGAATACAATCGTTTTCCTGGTAGACAGCACAGCACCGCGGGGGTTGACTTTAAACGGTCGTTGACAACGTCCGCCCTACGATTTTTCTACCGTGAATTTGATGTTTCCATTCTGTGACAATCGAACAGACTTTCGCCAAGTTAAGAGCGTTTAGGTACAGGCTGATCAGATGAATGAGAGAACATTTTCAGCCGTTTATGTAATGATCTCGTGTGGCTCCGGTCTCAACGTGATTTATTTTGCCATGAGAGCATACGGCAAGTTCATCCCAGTTATCCACAAAAGAAAGTTAAACTTATTATTTACATGTTCGTGTAAATATGACAGACCATGCAGAGGGTATCGATAGAGAGACGGAATCAATTTCTTTGAACTTCATCAAAGTCAACGACGAAGATTTAATACAGTAGCCGTGCAAGGGAGCAGGTTAGCGTAATGTCTACTGCGCTACAGCATTCGATGACGCCATTTCTGTGCCACACAGCACAGACACATTACTATTCCATATGAGGATAAAATAAGCAAAACACACAAACAAACATTGTCGAACCATTCTAAACGCTACAGATTACAAACCATGTATCTAAGGACAAAGAAAACCTTCCAGTCAAGAAAGTAATGTTTGCTATCGTTGTTGGGTTTGTTCTAGGCTATCTCGTCAAGTGGGACGACACATAGTTTCTCACTGTAGCCCTCAGCGGGTGAATAAAAGCCCAATGACATGAACAATCCATTAATTCATAAAATAGACCGACATATATCTGACCAAATTGTGAGACATTAAGACACTTACGCAGTAGACCATTTGCAGGCGGATATAATATCAACGGAGGGCATAATTCTCCGTCTACGAGGAAAGGCTCTGATACAAACTGCTGATGGTTGAGACAGACTACATCGGGTGCTTCACACAATGGAAAAGCTGTCAACCCCAACGAACAAGGTCAAGCTGAACAAAGTCGCTCGAAACCCCGCACAAAGAAAACGATACCGCAATTATGTTAGATTACTGGAGAGCTTCAGAATGTCGTCTGCTAGATGCTAGTAACAAGCTTGCTATATTTCTTCCGACGAGTCTACTGTTACAATGTCACCCTCGACAATTGTCGGGCTATATTCTCTGTGACAGTGGTTCACAGAAATAGCTTAACATTTTTCGACTGGCATTAAAGGTTGCATGTCAAATTCTGGGCTAGAGAAAGGTCGCGTACAGCAAAATGCTTCAATATGGCTCAACATTGCTAACTGGTACAACTGAAGGAAAACTGCTTATGTTAACTAACGTTACAGGCTCAACAAGCCAGCCATTTCAGTTCGCTCTTGTAGGCTTGTCGTTATTGTAGGTTACATGACTACGCTGGAACAGAGGAAGTAAGCCCCGAATTTCCAGAAAAGACGGTGATAGAGTACGCTGAATTATGCACAGGCACACAGCGCGGTCGAAAATACAGTTCGAACAATATATCATCACGCGCTGAATCATTTCAGAATCTCTACAATGAGCGAGTTCTTTTGGGTGCTTACTTGATTCAGGCAAGCACAGCACAAATGCAAGATTCGATCGACCCATGAAACTCCAGACATGCACATGCTGTTTTCCAGAGTTGTAGTCCCAGCATTAATTCGAAATACTCTCTCAATCACAATATAGTGCACAAAGCCTTACGTAAGGGCTACCCAACAAGGCAGCATTACCCCATCATTTGGTCTATTTGGTGGCGAGGATCGCTGTTTAGTTTTAGCAAATTCCAACACAACCTTTGCTGTTTTATTGCCAATATACTTCGCCAAAACAATACATAACACGGATGGATAATGGGCCACGAAGAACGGTGCTCCTTTAACGAGCAGAAACAACCTTGCAAAAACGAAAATCGTGTAACGTTACTGCTTAAGTAAACAAGGTTGATGACAATACACGAATGCCTCCGGTTTTTAAACAACATTTTGATGTCTTTTTGTATTTCAGCCTTTCGATGTTGCGACAAACGTCTGCAAACTATCACTGTTAATCGATTTGCCTTTACTTCTACAAGGCGATAAAACATTAAACCATTTCTAACACGTAGCCTACTTAGCGTAAAACCTCAAAGTATGAGGTTATAAACAACCTTACCTTGATAGTCTGTCCAACTGAGACACTGAGCTCTGAGTAATCCGTTATGAAAAAAATCAGAAATAATCCATTAGATCTCAAAGGTTTGTCGCTCGACGTCAGAAAATGTTTAGACGAAGTCCGCAAGACCTCAGTCGGCTCTGAGATGTGATTCCGACAAAGTCTCTCCCCACTCAGGTTCTCTTTCTCTATGATCCCACTCTTTGGGCTGAAACTGACTGACAGATACACAAATCCACCCACGGAACAAACCTTGTTCAGTCATTGGACTAAAGCTTTGAGTGTCGGCCTTTTGGCTCCTTGCATTGGTCAATCTTAGACCGTTTGCCGTTACTTTTTTCATTGTGTTCTGGCGATATCGCTGTCATCGTTTCTGGGATGTGTATTTTTTTAGGTAGGTATTTACATTCATTTCAGAGTTGAACCATATGATATGAAGCTTAGTATCGAAACTTCAACTCCCATAAACCGCTGCGCGAGGAGCAAGAGAGAAAACAGAACGCCATTCCTGTCATCCCCTGCCCCACCTACTTGTGCGCGCTTGCTCCGTAGAGCGGCCATGGCGTATTTAACTTGCTGTGTTGCGGATGAGGAGGAGGATACGAGGTCTGGCTGTGAGGCAGAGCGCATCGAATGAGTTCGCGTTCTTTTCTTGAGTTATTGCTAACAATCAGTTTTCGAAGGCCGTTCAGAGCACTTTAATATCTACAGACTTATTATTTTGATCAGTATTTAGGACATATCTATGACATTATTGGATGAGTCCAGTTATGAAGCGCAAGCTAACGAGCTAATGTTAGCAAGGAAATCAAGAAAAAACGTTGGATAGCGGAAGTGCTGAAGTACCCGGATTTCAATTTGCCTGATACTGAAGGTGGGTGGGGTGGAGTGGAGTGTTTACAACAAGCAGTCACCTCTTGTGAATTTTTTTTTGGTAAGGTTACTGGTGAAACAAGGATATTTTGTACAACAGAGTGCTGCTACTGCCCATAAAAACCCTTACATTAGCGTCACACATGTATACCTAACATTTTAGCATTGGCTATAGTGACTTGTCTTTGAGAGGTAGGCCTATTTGTTAGTTTTTTCTAAAGAGACAGCTTTAATGTTCAGCAGGTGAAGCATCTAGGATACTATATCCACACTGGCATCTCTCCAGCATTTCTTCTGGTGTCCTCAAAGTAATGATTTATTGATTAATGTAGAAGTCTTGAGTTGTAGATGGACATTGAGGAGTTTAACATCAGTTTGAAGTCAATTAGAGTTAGATATGCTGGCTTTTTTCTTCTGCCATGGTTGTGTGTCATATAGTCTGTGCCCAATTTGATGTAAAAGGTAACGCTGTGCTCTTGAATTGCATCAACTTTTCCCAGAATATTTTTTCTGTGGTAAAGTCAAGTGAATTGGACATTAGTTCTATCTAAGTGTTCTATCTCTGTGTGTTTATGGGTACAGAGTGTACATCACTGCGGTGTGCCCACACATATCATAAGACATTCCCTCTTACATATCCTTTTTACATATAAAGCACCATTATAAAAATGTTATTGTTTAGTTTAGTTATTTCTTGGTGTTCCTTGCATAGGACATTTATGAACATTATAACTTCTGAAGCCATTGGTCTGTGGCAGTAGAATGGCCACAACACTCACTCTTCACAAGCATAGTGTAGTCTAGTCTAGATGTTGGTTATAACGGCACTCTGTGTGTGCCCTTGTGCTTTATTTGCGGATCCAAATGATATGTGTCCAATTTAACACAGTGTCTGTTCTTCAGCCATATTCTTGATTCCCATCCCCAAAGTGGACATATTGTATTCAGTATTGCGGAGACAGAAAGAAGAACATTCTTCAAGCAACAATTTGCCACTTCTTGAGGTGTATGTTATGGGCAGCTGGTTTTGGTAGTATTTCCAAATTCATTTTTATGGTAGGCGATGTGGTCTGGTCCACGGAAGTGCCGATAAACACACTTGTTGTTCCCAATAGCCCTCCCACCACGTGAAAAAGCCTTCACAGCATGACATCGTCAATCTTACTGCTGCTTTAAGGACTATTTTTAGAGAGAGTGGGTTGGAGTGTTGTCATAGTGTAGTATTTTTGCCATTCCGATCGCTCCTGTCATAGCTCTTAGCCAAGTGTCTTCATCTAATGTCATGTGTACTGCTAGACTTTATGACAACATCTCATAAGTTTTGACTAAGGAGCTAAAATTAACGTAAAATAAGCCATTAGGTTTCTTATGATATTGTTTGTTGTGAAATCTGCCAAAAGTATAGAAAGGGGAATGACACTAACCAGAGTGAACAAGCAGCTCTCTTTGGAATTGTATTAATTATTCTCCTTAAGGACATATCTCCGTTCTGTGGGAGAACCATGTATTTGTAAGGTACATTTGAGAGCGGTCCTCTGGTAAGGCCATTTCCACACAAGTTGTTATGTGGGAAGAGGGCTAGTATTATGGGTCTCCGGGGGAGTGGGAACTGAGATGAGTGGTGTGTGTTTTAAAAGGTGTTAAATTATAGCAGTTAAAGGCTGCAAAGAGGCCACATTGCCTCAGGCTAACGAGGCACTGTACTGAGGTTACTCATCAACATGCATTATTTTAGATCCCCTTACCTTTTGTTTGATGTTCTTTTTCCAGACCTTTTGAATACACAGTAAACAAGGCTCGTCATCAAATGCCTCTCTGTTTCACATCATTCTAAGACTCCATAACCACCATGTCATGTCATGGCTTGACACCTCTGAAGGATTGTTTGTATTGCGTTAGGTTTACTCCGGCGGAAGCTATGTTATTTTCCACATTTTTAGTCAGACACTGACTTCCCAGCTGGAATCGCATCCGACAGGGATGGTATGAGGATTTGATTGGGTGTGTGCAGATGTCAAAATGTAAGCAACCAGGCCTCAAACAAGAATGAAATCCTGGTAGCATGTTTGATTCAGAGGAACACTTTTATAAGTCTCTAACCCCAGCGCTTTCTTTTAGCGCATCCTTTTGCTCATACATTTTCATTATTCCCTTTGAAGTTGGGTGGGAAACCATCTCTTTATGTTTATTTGATGACTGTAGGGTTTGTTTGAGCCATCAGCTACTGTTATCCTCCTCTGCGCTTGTTAGCCCACAGTAGCAAAAAAGAGTCGAGCTTGTCATACACAGCAGATTTGATAGGCACTCCACAGCAAAAAATGCACCGATATGAAAGCAAACGAAATGCACATTGAGCAACCTGCCAAAAAATAATTGCTTGTGTCTGCCTGTGTCAATGTGTCCCGCTATTTCCAGCAGGGAAGAGAGTGCATATTTCTGTGCTTTTATTTCAGATCAGTAGAGCAAGCTCTTTCATTTGTTAAGAACACACATTAATATTCAGTCTTCGTCCCTTTTATGTCTCCCTGTTTCTGCCTCCTCCCTGCCTTCCCCCATCCTGGACCCCCATCAGGCTGTAGGTTTATTGATTCTTGGAAAGTACAAGGAATGGATCGGGACAAAGGAGCTACAACTGAGCGGATTCTTTTAGAGCCCTACCAGTATTTGCTTCAGCTGCCAGGTGAGGCCTTTTTATTTTACAATGTACATTCTGCTAAAGCCAGGGAAACACCTCAAGATAAACACAACAAGGAACACGGGCGCTTTGATTTTAAATGTGTAGACTTCAATAACACTAGTATTTCAAGGAATAACTCCTCTCAATACAAGGCTTTGTTTATCTCAGCAGTGGAGCATTCCACACACGTAGCAGAGGAGGATCAGTGTAACATGAGAAGCAGTACTGAAACAGGAAGTACAGAACAGGAAGTGTCATAGGAGAATTGGTTGTCTGTCAGTCTTTTCCCCCATTCAAGATGTGTAGCTGTGACAGGGGTGTTTCATGACGAAAGGAGGTCAAGCCATGATATTCAGCAGTTTTTGCATTTCATTGTTGAACTGAATCAGCTTGATTTTCCAATCCTATCGTCTTTCTTTTATTCTGTCTGTGCAAGCTTTGTTTACTATTTGTACACCAAATCCCCTTGGTAACAAGGTGAAGTGAAAAACAAATGGTGCCCCAGAATTGTAGTGAAAGCATAAATTCCTCCAAGCTCCTCCAAGCAGTGAGATGTGGAATTGCACAATAGATGACAATAGTCACATTCCATGGCGCGAGGTCAAATTAGGCTACGTGTGTGGGAGATTCTTTTTGAGCTGTTGTGACTTGAAGTTATTCGGTGTGTTCTCAGTTCATCTCACTCTAACCTAAACTTGCAATTTGATTTGAAACAACTCAATATCTGTAATTGTCATTTGTATAATCATACACTTTTTCTTTTGGCTACTAATATAAAGGACAATTTTGGTGTTTGTTAACTTTCCATCTCATCAGCAACATTGATGGCAAACTGTGTAATAACTTTTGAATAGCAAGTTAGGGCAGCCGTGCCCTACTGGTCAGGGTGTCAGGCCGGAAACCGTAGGGTGGCCGGTTCGATCCCCGACCAGTAGGAAAAATGTGGGCGGGGTAAGTGGTAGAGCACTGCTCTCCCATGCCCACATCCATGGCTGAAGTGCCCTTGAGCAAGGCACCTAACCCTGATCACTGCTCCCCGGGCGCCGCCAATGGCAGCCCACTGCTCCGGGTTAGTGTTACTTCACTTCACTGTGTATGTGTGTGTCATAGAGATGCGCGGTTGGCGGTTGCACCCGCGGACTCCGCGGTTAAACCGCGGATCGGGCAGGTGACGTGACAAAAAATAATATTTTAATTAAATTCGGGCGGGTGGCGGTTTACCCAACGAAATTCAAAATATCTACACATTGTTAAATGTTGTTACCTACATCCAAGCACATTTTTAAATAATCAAATTTTCATCAGGCAGTAAATTGGCCTAGTTCCGTGTATGCGATACAAAGCAAACAAAGGAAGCAAAAAAGTTCAAATTAAGTGACGATCCCTATCATGTCGTGTCTCTTTGCAACGCCGCAAACCTGCAAGCTATGAGTCAGCTGTCAGTATTGGAAGAAGCCTTAACGTGTCGTAGATGAAACTGCCTGGGTTATTTTGTTTCGTTAGGCTATTAGTTATATTTTAAAACAGCCAGTCATTGTAGCCTACCACTCGTGGAATAAGGAATTTCAAAGAGATGATGGAGTGATTTGACTCAGAAGTGACATGGGGCATTTGCAGCGCGAGATGTTCAGAACAAGTTAAACTTCTAGCTCAGTAACATCACCAGCTAAGAAAGAAGGTAAGAAAAATAGTCGGAAAACTTTGTTTTGCAAGGCAAGCAGGCAAGTGTTGGGGTTGTTACAGTATAAAGCCTACAATGCGGTGAAATTTCGGAATTAGGCTAACAGACTCGGCGTTTCCTTCTAAACTAAAAACAAGGCTATATTACCATATTAAAATGGTGTACCAAATTGCGTTTTATTACAATGATAAAAAAGTGTAGGCCTACTAGCCTATGGTAAGGTCAGGTTTGCCGATGTGCTTGGCTATTTTAAAGTTTCTCCCTGTGCATCGATCGGAGACAGACGTCATTTCACTGATAATATTCTGGGGATAGGCTACAACATAGCCAATAGGCTTCATACTAGGGGCTTTATCCTTTAAATATCTTTGCGGCATTGGATCAGTCTCCTTTCAAGAACAGCCAAGAACTTTCTAGCCTCGCGTCAGCAGCGCCTATACCTAAAAACAACAGGCGGATGGCGGGCGGGTGCGGTTTTGAAAATTGGTCAAAAAAATTGGTGCGGATGGATAGCGGACGGATCATGCGTTTTGTGATGCGGTTGCGGATGAAATAATAGCCCATCCGCGCATCTCTAGTGTGTCACTTCCCTGGATGGGTTCAGAGTGTGTGTGTCTACACCACCTCTGCCATAGAGAGGACTTTCACTTCACTTTCAAGTGTAGTATTGAGATACATGTCTATCCAGGAGGCACAGAATGGACAGAAACATGTATGTGAAACACTCACAAAAAAAATACTAAACAAGGCAAGAGGAAACATTCTGACTAAACTTCAAATAATCTTTAAGAAAGATAATAATCCTGTCAAAACACAGCTCCCAACCCCTAACTGTTTTGGGTTAAACAGGACCTAAGTTTTCATTCATTTTAAGTGAAAGTGATCATACATTGGAACTGTACTCAAGGCATTCTGATTTTCAGGGCACATTATTGGTAAAGTACAGCTAGAACTAAAGTCACAACTGTAAACTTTCAAGTAATGCAAGCATTAATGTAATGTATTTGGTGTTGGTGTAATGCATTTAGATTAAAACAAAGGCAAAGTTGTGAATGTTTGTTGATGACGGCCAAATGTATTTTTACACTGATGTACAGTATAGTTTCAGAAAGGAAGGTTAATATAGTGCTTTTATCTTTCTTATTCTTTTATAAGCTCTTATTTTTTTGTCTGAGTGCCCCTGAGCGGTTCAAAAATGTATTTTGTGTGTACAGAACAGGAACCTTGAGGTGAAAGTGCCCAAGGAGAGAAATCTATATTTAGACAGGTTATGCAGTCTGTCTCTTTCAAAGCATGTTTTCCAAAGGGCTGTATCAGGATTCCAATGTTGTATATCTATGTGGAGCAGCATACCACACCACTGAGAGAGACGAGGTTTGGCACAGTGACTCAAAACCTCCTTATTCCGTGCTAAGTATTGCATAGATGATTGATTAATTCGAGGGGGAACAACTTCCTTCACATTTTTAATAATCTACCTGACCTCACCAGAAGCTATTTCACATCCACAAATTGAATGTAAAGTTAGAATTAAATAATCAAAACTATGCATAATGGAAAATAAATGTCTGTATTGAGGGATCTGACGGTTCCTGCGCAGCATACCGATACCAAGGGTGATGTGCAGCAGTTCCTCCTGTCTCTAAGAATCCTGCTGACTGTGAGAACTTGGCCACATTTGTGTACCTACAGGGCGGATTAGGCTACATGATGTCAAAGAGGAAGCACATTTCCGTGTCATCTTACTAGTCATGCAACTGCCGTTGAAAATGTTGGAACAGGTGCGACTTTTGTATGCATTATAGCAGACGGCTTGTAGATTGTGTAAAAAGCTGAGCAGACAGTCGCACAGGCCTTTCATGAGGTAGAGGAGGTTATGATTAATTTACCCTTTGGCTTTCAGCAGGTTTGATAAGCTAGCTGTTGCCATTTATGTTTGACCTACTGTTTTTTCAGTCTTGGTGATGTGTAGCTATTAACAGGGAAAGCAGTTCCTGCTGTTATATCTATTTACTTGTATTTATTTGTTAGTTTGTTTGTTTAAGACTGCTGATTTGTTGTGCTGATAAGATGGCAACGCTAATGGACATTGCATCAGATCATAAGCCCCTTCATTTCCTCATAGCTTCTATAGCCTGTAGCGTTACCTTACTTGCTCTGGTCTTCAGAATCTGTAGTGTTACTTTACTGCAAGGCCACTGTGCTATTGCTACATCAGTTTTCGCCAGGATCATAGTCTGGAAACCCTTGTCACAAGATGAATTGCTGAACCATTCTGAAGTCAAGGTCCAATCAGCGACCAGTGGGGGTGGCTTAGTGCAATGAGCGTTTATTTGAAGTAAAGCGTTTGTTTGAAATGTAGTCACAACAATGATGCAGGTGCCCGAGCAAGACGAAGCTAGAAGTAGCAATCCCATAGTGGTCAGTGCAGAGTGGTTAACAGCTGGTCCAGTGGTTTCAAAATTAAACTGAAGTCTGTGCCTATTAGGATGCAACAACTGGAAACAATCCCAAATGAACCGTGGCCAGACCCTATTCATGAAGTGAGTTTGGGGCTGGTTATACCGGGCTAATCACCTGCCACAGGAGGAAGTTAATCTCTCTCTCTCGCTCTCTCGTTCTCTTCCTCTTTCTCTCTCAGATCTGTCTGTCTATCAATTATAACTCACATTCCTATATCTGTACTAAAACTAATTAAAAAAACTCTAAGTGCATTACATACAATTATGTGAGCAAGAAATCAAATCTAACCGCTTATCAGAAATTTACAAAACCCTAAACAGAAATATTAATGTCTATCACTATATCTAATTAACAGTCAAGACAGGCAAAAACGACACTGACACAATACAGAAGAAGTGACCACAACCTACAAAGAGATACTGTGTACAATCAACTGCATACGACTCCGTATTGAGGCTTATCTTATGCAGTTGATTGTACACAGTATCAGGAATGTGAGTTACGATGTTGATGTAATTTTTGTTTGATATTTGATATAAGAGGGCGTTCTCTTTGATATGGGAAACCAAACCAAAATAACCAAACTTTAGAGGCTCTTTTGTTGATGTCAAGGAGAAGAGGGAACCTCCTCAGCTCCGAGAGGCAGGCCAGGTTGGAGGATGTTCTTTGTATGTTCAAGATGTCTTTACAGAGTTGTAGGTGAAGGAGTTCTGCTGGGCTTTTGTCCCACTGTCTATTCAGGACCATGCAATGGTCCCCAGCTCTCACTACTGTGAAAGGAAATAGGTTCTATTGTGGAATCAAATATTTTAAGCCAAAATGTAGTTGGTTGGTTGAATTTCTAAAGATTTTTTTATACATATGATATAGAAGTATGTCCTTCGTGCCTTGTCAGACAGGTTTTTCAATGCTAGATTCAGTCATGCTAAACCTTCCCAATGATGTTATCGCAAGTCCTAAGTAGTTATATTGTAAACTTCTGCTGGTCCTATTTAGAAGATGAAACTAGACCCATGTCCTCTACAAACAGAAGGCATTAAATGTCTGTGCTGTCGAGTACAAGTGCAGGACCTGTAGACTGATTGATTGATTGCTACAGTTAGATTATTGATGAATATGTTGAAGTGCATTGGACTTAGGGTGCAACCCTGCATAACTCCTCTAACCTGTTTTTTTTTAACCACTACAAATCTTTAGGAGATCAGCATTGAAGTTTTGGTAGCCAAGGGAGAAGGGAGGTTAGGATCACCTTAGCTGTTGGTACTGTGTGAGGGTTTTCATTGCAACATGACTTTCGGCCATTCCAACATTTCTCATTTCCTGCTGTGAAGTCTTTATTTCCTGTGTGGATGAAGATGAGTGTGTGGCCTCTTTTAAGACCTCAAGCAGCTCCAGTGTGCTAATTGTGGTTTAGAACCGCCGTTTTATTGTTCTGTTTCTTTGGAGTGAGATGGTTTGTATTAAGGAATTTCCCGCTCGAATCAGTAGGACCATTTCTGGATTCTTTTGGTCATACAAATGTCTTTTGTGCTGGAGTCTCTCTATTGTGTTACACGCCTTCCTGTTTTGGAGTCTGATCACAGATGTCTTGTTTTGGAGCAGAGGTCCATTTATCCCTGAATGATGTTGTTTCGCTGCCGTTCGTTTGTGGGGGTTGCATGGTACTGAGTACTGCGAGGGATGGCTGAAGAGGGATGTGGTGCTGGAACATTATCATCGGACTTTGCCGAGCTCTCTCTCAGCCCTTCCCTCAGCTCTTCCCTCAGCTCTTCCCTCAGCCCTTCCCTCAGCCCTTCCCTCAGCCCTTCCCTCAGCCCTTCCCTCAGCCCTTCCCTCAGCTCTTCCCTCAGCTCTTCCCTCAGCTGTTCCCTCAGTGCTTGAAGGTCCCTCTGGAGCTCCTCGACATGTCTGAGGTTCGCGTCTCTGGGGCGATGCATCTCTGTCTGCAAAGAGAGTATTTACTTTCTTCCTGGTCCCTCATTGTGCATCTAATTCTAAGTGCTTTGAACAGTCCCATTATGATGTACATTTCTGGTGATCTTAAATTTGTTGGTTTGTCTCCCTTTGCTAACATTTTTATATGTGTGGCACAGGACTGTATGCCAAGCCTCTGGACCTCCTGGTAAAAAATAAGTCACATTTCACCTGAGTTCCTGCAATTAGTTTTAAGCCGGCAGTGAGGGTCTCTGGCATTAACCTCTTTAAAGTATGTATTTTCTCTTTTCCTTTATTGATTTAACATTTTCCAGGAATTGAATTTCAAGTGTGGTTGTTGTTAATTGATGTACTTTCTCAATTACTGATTGACAGTAAAGGTAATTTGGCAGCATTCATTGTTAAATAAAAAAAAAGGAACTTCAATTTCAAATCTGAATGTTTCTTCCTCTGGTTAAGTATTGCTTGTTCTTTTTATGAGGTTAGCTTCTGTTTAATTCATTGTTTGTCTGATTTCAAAAGGATTGCCAAAGGATGTTCTTTGCAGTCAAGCAATCTAGTTTCAGAGCTTCATTGCCATTTAATGATCCGGTGTTTCTTTTGATCAAGTTCTCTCCCACAGCTGAGCTTGTATTCATTTTTCTAGCTGAGAAGGCACGACTATGAAGGTTTAGATTTCTCTAAATATGCCAGTGATTTGCCTTTCTGGTCTAGTTACTGAACTTAGGGGTGTGAAACTAAGTAGCAAACAGCAAGTCAGCCATCATTGAGCCACCTTGTTTATGATGACTTTCTTTGCGTTACTTCTTCATGCATTCTTTTCCATTCCAAACAAAAGAATCATTTGTCACTGGGAGCAGTTTGTTCTCCAGCAGTTTGCAACATGCATCTTGTTTGTATACACAGTGTGACTTATACAGACACCATAATTGGAAAACATAAGCAGGTAATATGTTTTAGGACTTATTTGGTGTTGTGCTAGTTCATTACATTTTCAAAGAAACGCATATAAGAAAGTCCACAGGGGTTGAACCTTGACCGCATGTTTCACATGCACTGATGGCTACATGTTCCCACTAGACTGACAAGAGTATAACCTCACTTGTCTCCTCCTCTCAGGATCTGAGTTTAAATGCCTGCTCCTGCAGAGACTGGGCCCACCTCCAACTAGCCATGCAGTGCTTGAAGGGATATTTTAATTTCTGGTGTTTATCTTGCTCCCGTTGAGCTTGTCAGCCTTGAGCCGGGGTCTGCTCTCCGAACCTCTCTGACACGGACCAATCCAGGAGGGTAGAGGCTGTTGGTCCTGGCCAAGTCAGTACCTTTTTTCTGGAGCAACTTTTAACGATTTCCTTTGTGACAGTGGTGGGTGGGTAGGGAAGTGTTTGCAGGATGGTGGAGGGACAGCTTTTCACTTGGGTTAGGCTTTTTTCGGGACAGCACTAGAGGGGAAATCCAGAAAAGAACCGTAGAAGTGGAAAAACAAAAAGCTGGTTACAAAAAATGAATGGTACAGATTTCTCCTGCGGAATACAGCCATACAAATCATTGTAAGACTGTGGATTGGGGCTGGGTAGATGGCTAGAAAAGAAGATCATTGGCTCCAACGAAAGACCAAAAATAAAGCCTCGCGTGTAAGTGGAGGCGAAGAACAGAAGCAACTAGGAGGGAAATATGCTGCACTCTTTTGAATGGATATAAGAGGAACTGCCTCCTCTCTGCCACTCCCACCCCCTCCCCTTCCCTCGTGTCCTTGCTCCTGGTTTGATCAGAACAGAGACTCACTGTGGAGAGGAAGTGAAAATGAAAGTTGCTGCTCTCTGATGAGGAGGGATTTCACAGGATTAAGTAGCGGGTGCATCTCAGATGCCACGATCAGTGGTCTATTTGACCTCAGTGGCTGATAGATTAATTTACCTGTCAGGTGGATCTCACAAATGTGAAGGTGCCCATGTCTACATCTGCTAGTGAAAGCCTTCCATAATTGAAAACTTAAGATATTTTACATTCCAGAGGTGTGACCACTTTTAGGTTGTTATGGCCTAGGTGGTGAGAATTTTTTTATTTTTTTTTAACTCATATGCTTCTCTCCTTTTTGTCTTAAGGAGTTGTTGTCCTTTCTTGTAAATACTTAATGTTCTGCACACATTTCACATTTGCAACGAGGATGTGTTTTTAGTTAAAATCACTGTCAGTGCCAATTATGGTAATAGTTTCTTTTTTTTTCTTTTTTTTTTTCAGGAAAACAGGTGCGATCCAAATTGTCCCAAGCTTTTAACCACTGGCTCAATGTACCAGAGGATAAACTTCAGGTAACAGCTTATATTTTTCACTCCTTAAATGTCAGTTTTTAACCACCATCTTGAGCATATGTTCAGCATACACACCAATAACAGCTGATGCCTTCCTGTCATGACTACAACCGTACAAGTGGAGCCAACTGTGCATAAAGGTTAAATGTTAAACAGTTAGCTATTAAATAGTTAGCTGATTGAAAGAGATTGGATCCGCCCGTTTTGCAATAAGCTTAATGCTGTGCCTTTAAAGTTGTGGAATAATGTGCCTTTGTGTAGGTAGTTCTACACTGAAAAGATTATCAGGCAGTTCTTTAGTATTCTCATGATGATGTGTAAAGTCAGGGATCCTTGGAGGTATTCCAAGTATGTTGTATTCCAAGTATCAAAACCATAATGCTCTTCTTTCAGGAGGTTTACCACTTGAGTTAATTTACCCAGGTTTGTCACTAAACCACATACTGGGAATACATACTGGAGTACTCAAGCACTGTAGTGCTCTCTCAGTTGGTTAATGCTAAGGCTACGTCCACACAACAACAGAGTTTTTTGGAAATTATGTTTTGTCTTTGTCATGTGGAGGTAAATCTTTTTGAAAACGCAATGTTTTGAGGGCTCATATGCGTGGATGTAATGGTAGCCAGCGGGTACAGTGCTGTGCAGTGAGTAAACCTCACTCCCCAACATTTAAGAGATGTCCTAGCGTCGATTTTAGCCTCCTTACTTGCACGCCTGCCCCCCAATGTCCGGCATTGTGTGTCCGAGTCAGGTGTTTTTCAAGCCCGAAAATGCCTCTGGCGTGTGGGCGGAAGGCCAAAACGCAACAAAACTTCTCAGTTTTTCGCCAAAAAATCCTTTTCACTGCATTCGTGTGGACACCACCAGGGGTGGTGTAATGATACAGGTCTTTTTCAACGTGGCAAAGGTACTGCGAGCAGTGCAGATTACTTTGAGTAATGTCTACAGGATAACACTTGAGCTGATGTTTGGGATCTTTCAGAGTTTGTAGTGTCTATTCTTTTAGCATACTATTGTGTTTCTGAGTTGTGAATAAGGATTTCCTTTGGTTCATTTTTGTCAGATGTTCTTTGTTTTAAGTAGCCTATTTAATGTTGAATATCATTGGTATTTACTATAAAGGTGGATCACAAGTTTTGTAAACATAACTGTCGAGCTCCATTGCCCTGACTGGGTGTCTTAGAATTGTAGTTGTTACTCACACTTGGCTCCAGCTGTGGTACGATGTTTGCGCTTCATTAGCTTAGCGTTGCGTGTACCATGCTAATGGATTCTTAGGCGACAATTTTTCTGTCATGATAACAATTAACCATTTCTAATTGACTGGGAATCTCTCAGTCAAGCACAATTAACATTCTATGAGACTCCTCTTCATCATCGCATTGTAAATCACGGGGCATCGTGATCATTCTAGACAAGTAATCCATAAACCAGTGCAACCCAGCACATTCCATGTTTTTGTTTTTATGACAGCCCTGTGTAAAGTTTTCATTTCCTGATTTAGTGAGGCTGGGTTCTCATTTGGATTCAGGAAGGAGACGAGGATTTTTTTCTCTCCTCTCACTGTGGCCTTCTCTTCTCTCTGTCTGAATGTTAAACTGCCCTTGCGGAACATTCTGGGAAAAGACTCTGATGAGGTCCAGATGTTATTGGGGAGGGCACTTTCACATTCTTTGTACTCTGAATGCTCTGTGACTACAGTGCCTGTAGGTGTGGACTTGTGTGATCAACGCCCTGTGGTGACACACACAAACACACACACACACACACACACACATGAATACACACGCACATACACGCATTCATGCACACAGATTAGAGATATAGATGAGAGAAGAGAGTAGGCACATTGGTGAGTGAAGCAAAAGTGACCTTTTCCATAGATCATGTTAACACATGCTGTAAGAGAAAGACGCCACCATTAAAGCAGCCTCCCCTTTCCCTCAGGTTTACACCCTGCAGGCTTGGAGGCTTAATGCCAGGCATGCTGAAGAAGGCTACAAATGTAGTGAGCTGCATGTTCTTAAAGAGAATGCTTAAGAGGCAGGGGAAACTGACTTCATTGTTGTGATGCTTTCTGTCATAATCCTTATACATCATACCGAGTCGTGTCGGATGCCAAGAGTCTTGAAACATTTTCAAAAGTAATTAACAGTCTATTTTATGATTGTTAATTATTTGAGCAAAAGTTTTTTTTGTTTGTTTTGAGTGCATTTTTTTAAGCAAGTAAAATGCATCGTCCCAATACATCGGAATATATTTCAGAATAGAAATTGATTGAAAAATCTGGGTAAATCATGACTCAAGAATCATGCGCAATATCAAAACAATGGCAAAGGCAAAGCAAAAAGACGCACACGCTGCATGCACTTTATTTGTGTCATACACACACACAACCCTAGGCTATACATGCTTTTTCTCTCGCCACTCTTCCTCTGTCCTGTTGTCATCTTGAGGAGGGGGAAAAATCAATGCAAATAGGTTTTGGCACTTCACCATCCCATCATGGTCCATTTGCAGAAGCCTGCTGTCCAAATTGAGTTTTAGTCCTGATGCAGTCGTGTTGCGTTACCAGGAAGAAAGGACTACATGCACCTCTCCAGAACACACAATGCCCCTGAGGACTCTGTGCAGTCAGTGAAGGACATTAACATGGACTATTCCCAGTGTCAAAACCCTGTAGTTTGCAAAGATGGCCGACGGTTCTTTCATCAATAGACTACTGTGCAAGACTAAATGTTCTGGCAGCTTCACAAAACTATAGGCATTGGTTTATTTACACTGTCAACTGGTCACACAGCTTCAGGATGAAGTGCCCTCTATTTAAACAATCAATCAAATTAGCCTTGTTTGTTTATATATTTGTACGTTTACCTTCCCACTTCATGACCTTTTGAGATTATCAAGACACATGTATGCCTCAGTAAATGTGCAGTGCAGTCAAATAATGCCCCTTTTGTGGATCTTGATTTTGTGGATTTTGATTGTGGACCTAGCCTACATTTAGCACGGCCAGATATACACATTTGTGTTTGGTTTGGCAGACTTCCTCAGCGCTAGGACCCACACTTTGAAAAGGAAGAAAATGACTCTAGAACTAGCCTGCATCATTACATCAATCATCACAATCATTCCTCTTAAAATGTGGCCTGGTGTTCTCTTGTACTCAAGTGTTTAAATGTCTTATATCATGTTAGGCTTGGCTTGCTTATCCAGCCTCTTTCTGTCTGCGTTTGCTTACTTTTTACTGGATATTTGAAAAAGAGACTAATGTTGTATTCATATACAACATGGCACTGGATCTTTCCTGGTTGAAGAGGCTGTTGCCTAATGGGACACATTTGGAGCACTCTTGGATGTCATCTCTTGTGTCCCTCTTTGAAAGGGAAGAGCCTAGGGAGTCGAACCTAAATAATCACTGTCATGTTCAATGTAGCCTCCCGGGTTATTTAATAACTTCAGTAATGCACTTAGCTGGCTTGGCTTGATTGCTTAGAGCATGCCGGCAAAAAAACCTGTGGCCCCAGTGTTCAGAGATGACGCTACACTAATCCCTTCGTTCGTAAATCAGCTGATCAGCCTGCCTTCTTCCCCATGCTAAATTGCTAAGCCTGTCACATCACATTAGGCTTTTTGCTCAACAGGTCTCCCTTTGTCCTGAATATTTCATTAAACATTTCCAGAAAGGGAAAGTATGCAATTCCTAACAGTGTTTTTCAGCACTGAAGACAGGCGCTTTTCTCTTGGGGCAGGCAGAGGCTGACAAAAATAATCGAGACTCCCCTGTGGTATGTGGCTGCCTTCTCAGGTTTAGGCTTCTACATGTTTCTCACTTTGAAGTTCAAAGCAATTATCTGTTCCAGCAAAATTAAACTAAACTATTTTAGGTGTAAGGGCAGCCAGAATGTTACCAATGATAGAAAAGACTGGAAGATTTTTTTGTGTATGAAAATTATGGGACAGTAGAATGCATTGAAGTGGTATTGTTAGCCTGACGATGTCATACTCATAATTCTAGTCAGAATATGAGTCTGATACTGCTCCATTGAGCTGTGATTATGGGGCGTGTTTCAACGAACTAGGAAAGAAAATGCCCCTTCGCTCAATTGGATACCTAGAACCAATCAGAGCAACGTAGTATGACCATCTGATACATTCAACTATTACCAGAATGAATGCGCTGTCAATATCTGTGAGATTTGCATACTCACGTTATACTTATTAGCAGCGAGGCTAGATAGCTACTATGTGTTTCAATGGATTTTTGGTCTAAGCGTTAGCAATAACCTAACAATACATGTCTAGAGAGCTTCAGTTAAGCCCTACAATACTCTACAACATTCGTGTTGCACATACACAACTAACCGAGTCAATGTAGGCATAAAAAAGTCGAGTAGATAGCTTAATTCACATACAATATTTCCCACTAACAGGCTCCCGAGACGCCGCCATCTTGGTACGATTTCGAATCTACCGTAAATTCAACTCAAGCCATCTGTCCATCATCGTATAAAGCCCGCCCTGACAATTTGATTGGCTGGCATGTTTTCGACGGGGAATAATTTCTCCCCAACGGAGCAGTGCCAGACCGAACTTCCAGACCAAAACAAATTGTGGGCGGGGTTCGGTCTGGTATCCAGGCTAATATATTGTGGGAAAATACAATGAATCTAACATTAAACATTAAATTACCTACAGTATTACCAAACCATGTATAAGCCAGTTGTTCGTTGTAATGACATAGCACACAAGGATTTATATGATTGGTTAATGGATGAACAGATTATTAATACAATAAACAGTAATCTTAAATGTTACAATTATCAGTCAAACTGAAGGTAAGACATAAACCAAATGGATAAGAACAACTGTAAGTAACAACTCAGTAAACAAGTTGAATGGCAAATGCACTTAAATATACTTAAATGCCCAAAGAAACCTGATAAACCTGAATGCATGAGATGGAAAGAACAAGAAGTGGAGAACAGGGAAGAGAGGATCCTCAGGCTGCTGGTTTGCTTTAGCACAGTCTGTTCATAGGCAGACTGCAGGGCCGGATGCCGTCTTACACCTAGTACTTTCCATGCGGTCTGCATAACACAGACGACTAGTTCTAACTTCAATCACAGAGAGATTACCTTACCAAGCTGTGATGACGTGATCTCAGAGCCTAATAAAAGGCCTGATAAAAGGACACTATAAACCTCTGATCAACATCATGAACTCTTGAGTTGCCTCAAAAAGTGCAGGCGTTGATGGTTTCTGCAGCAAACTATGAACATGAGTACTGTAGGTCAGTGTGCTATCAATAAAAACACGAAGCCATTTGTACGAGGAGATCCGTGAGATGGTTTCATCATGGATGAACACAGGCTACCACCATGCAGTTATCATCACCCCATGCTACAAATCTTTGTATTTCTGAATAAAACCTTTAAATGAAGCTGTCCTTTTCCATTAAACCGAAGATGACTTTATCATCTGAGAATGTAATGGTGTAGTTATAAGGGTTCTGGCTCCTACACTCATTAGTGTACAAAGTGAAAAAAGGACGGGTAAATTAACAAACCCCTATGGAGTCCTGTGTTCAAGGTTTGGGGTGCAGGCAGAATACAATTAACACTGATGGTTGCTTGCAGTTGGTCAAGAACCAGTGGTACCATCTAATAATTTGGGGTTTGGCATTTCAGCTCATCCAGCTTCCTAACTAATAGAGCTTGCTGTACAGTGTTAAAAACTGAACTAAAATCTACAAATAAAAGATGTATTGTACATAAGAAGAAGCTTCCTCGAAGTGCATGGATTTAAAATGTACCATGGCTGTGATGGCATTGTCTGTGCCTCTATTACCCCGGTAGGCAA
This sequence comes from Sprattus sprattus, assembly GCF_963457725.1. Classification (NCBI taxonomy): domain Eukaryota; kingdom Metazoa; phylum Chordata; class Actinopteri; order Clupeiformes; family Clupeidae; genus Sprattus; species Sprattus sprattus. The sequence goes on along the minus strand of NC_137910.1, from coordinate 20,775,739 downwards.
ACTGATAAGGATCCGGTAAACAGTTCTACTTTCAATACGCTTATAAGGATTTTCTAAAAACATTTCATGACAACAGAAGGCAAAGCAACTCGTCAGTGGTCGTTACTTTCCTTACGGCACGTTTTTTTTAAGAACAGGAGTAACAATAGAATTTTTCCAGACGGAAGACGCAATATGCAAGTCCAAAGACTTCTGGTAGATGGGGCACCAGGCCTCTGCCAAGTCTTCACTGAAACCCATGGAGGCCTTGCCCTTCCATCTTTGGACCGTCAGTTGCAGGTAATATTAGCCTGACGATGTGATATTTCAAGTCAGAATATGAGTCTGATGCTGAGCCATTGGGCTGTGATTATGGGGCGTGTTTCAACGAACCAGGAAAAAAAATGCCTCTTCGCTCAATTGGATACCTACAACTAATCAGAGCAACATAGTATGACCATCTGATACATTAAAACTTTTACCGGATCCCGTAAGAAGGACGGCAAAAACATATTTTCGATCGGCAAATGCCTTGATCGCGTTTCTCTGTTCCTCTTTCAAAATGAATGCGCTGTCAATATCTGTGAGATATGCCTGCTCACATACTTATTAGCAGCAAGGCTATAGCTAGCTACTATTTGTTTCAATGAGTTTTTTGTCTAAGCGTTAGCAATAACCTATCAATAATGGTCTAGAGCGCTTCAGTTAAGACCTACAATCCTTGGCAACATTCGTGTTGCACATACACAACTAACCGAGTCAATGTAGACATAAAAAAGTCGTGAAGATAGGTTAAATCATATAAAATATGTCCCACTAAGATCCCGAGACGGCGCCATCTTTGTTCGATGTATAATCTATCTATCTAATCAACTCAATCGTTGGTTGGTCATCTGTCCATCAACGTATAAAGCCCGCCCTTACAATTTGATTGGTCAGATCACTTTTCCGAGAACTTGAATCTCTCCCAACTAGCTCAAGTCCAGACTGAATCTCCAAGACCAAAAATTTTGTGGGCGGAGTTCAGGCTGGTATCCAGGCTAAGGTAATGTATCTAGAGACACTTTTTGTTCTTGTGAGAAATCTGCTGTTTCAAACCTTGCTTAAAGGTCATTTAGTTCATTGGCCTTCACAGCCTGGTTTAAAACACTTAGAGAGGTTTTAACTGGAACCATGTTTGCCATAGATTGAATTATATCCCACTGTTTTTAGTGTGTTTCAGATATCTCCTTCTTTTCCTTTCCAGCCTTCCTTCATTTGAAGTTGTCTCCTGAATATCCCTCTTTTTCACAAAGTCTCCACTGTTAAATGCATTTTTTTTTCAAACTATGCACTTTGTAATTTCTTTAGAAATATAGTCTTATATAGTTATTTTCTTCTGAGTTAGGACTTTGTCTCTGCAGAATTTAATATAGTCTGTAATGGTGACTGTTGCCTCTTCTAAGTCCAAGCTGTGAGAGATCCCAGTCGTTACAAGAAAAGCAACCTTTCAGACCTTTCAATGGCGACATTGTCTCAGACATACTACAGTTTTTACTCGTGGTTTACTGCTGTTAAGCAGGGACTTGGAGGTGAGAATTAAATAAACAACATAATGGTCAGAGCTGACTAGTGGGGGCTAGCCTTAGCTGTGTAAGCGTCTTTAATGTTGCCGTAATATTTATTGAGAAGCTTTCCAGGGCATCAAGCATGTCGGGCACATTCCCCTGTAGCCAGGTATTTGTACTTGTATTCAGTGAATACAAGCTGGCACGGATCTCTCGATACTCGTGTTGGATTCAGGGAAAAGGCATGGCAGAGAATCATGGAGGGTAGAGGTGTCCTGTTTGCTCTTCCGGGTAGTCGCTGTCTCTCCCCTCCATGTTGTCCTCTCTTCCGCGGTCGCACCTGTTCACTCGGGATCTGAGCCTTTGCAGTCTGTAGCCTTTGTAGTCTGTAGCCTCTGCAGTTTGTAGCCTCTGTAGCAGGTTAGCGGTTGGGGTGGAGCAAGAGCAAGAGCAAGAGCAATAGCAAGAGTAAGAGTAAAAGAGCAAAAGTCAGGACCAGAGAGTGAATGTTACAAAATGCCTGTTTGTTTTTTGGACCCTCTGCCACAAACCAATACTAATGCCCTTTTGCCCAACTAAGCCCTTGATTGGTCCTGAGCTGGCGAGGAGAGAGGTGTCATTGAGGCTGATATGTATCAAAACTAAAGTGAGACTCTAGTCAAAAACAGAGTTGTGTGCAGATACTTTAGATTGTCATGAATACGATTTCCATTAAAATGATCAGACTACAGCCCATTTTGTAAGGATACATTTAAGATTAAATGTGAATGTTACATGCATACACAATGCAGTAACTGGCTTCTCCTTCACAGCAGGTGGTGTGACCTATTTCTCCAGATGTGTAGAACCTTTGGGGTTGCTACCTAAAATGGCATCCACATGACAAGTGTTTTGATAAAAAAAAAATTCTTCTGGGTTTTCAAAAAGATTTGTATCTGTACAATCCACGTCTACACGCAAACGCATAAATGGCTAGGACTTTCTAAAATCACATTTCTTGCGTAAACTATGCTGCATTTTAAAGCCTACAACTAATTGAGACTACGGTATTATCAAAGCAATAACACTATGATATACAGTACTGTGCAAAAGTTTTAGGCAGGTGTGAAAAAATGCTGTAAACTAAGAATGCTTTCAAAAATGGAAGTGTTAACAGTTTATTTTCATCAATTCTTCATAAATTAACAAAATGCATTGAAGGAACAGAAGAAAATTCTAAATTAAATCAATATTTGGTGTGACCACCCTTTGCCTTCAAAATAGCATCAATTCTTCCAGATACACTTGCGCAGTTTTTGAAGGAACACGGCTGGTAAATTGTTCCAAACATCTTAGAGAACTAACCACAGATCTTCTGTGGATGTAGGCTTCCTAAAATTCTTCTGTCTCTTCATGTAAACCCAGACAGACTCGATGATGTAGAGATTAGGGCTCTGTGGGAGTCATACCATCACTTGCAGGACTTTCTGTTCTTCTTTATGCTGAAGATAGTTGTTAATGACATTGGCTGTATGTTTGGGGTTATGTTCCTGCTGCAGAATACATTTGGTGCCAATCATACGCCTCCCTGATGGTATTGCATGATGGATTAGTATCTGCCTGTATTTCTCAGCATTGAGGACACCATTCATCCTGACCAAATCTCCAACTCCACTTGCAGAAATGCAGCCCCAAACTGGAAAGGAACCTCTACCATGCTTCACTGTTGCCTGCAGACTCTCATTATTGTACCTCTCTCCAGCCTCCAGCGAACAAACTGCCTTCTTCTACAGCCAAATATTTCTAATTTTGACTCATCAGTCCAGAGCACCTTCTGCCATGTTTCTGCACCCTAGTTTCTATGTTTACGTGCTTAGTTCAGTCACTTGGCCTTGTTTCCTTGTCGGGGTAGAGCTTTTTGGCTGCAACTCTTCCATGAAGACCACTTCTGGCCAGACTTCCCCGGACATTAAATGTCTGTACCTGGGTACCACTGGTTTCTGCCAGTTCTGAGCTGATGCCACTGCTTGAAATCTTCCGATTTCGAAGGTAAATAAGCTTGATGTGTTTTTCATCAGCTGCATTAAGTTTCCTTGGCTGAACACTGCGTCTACGATCCTCAACGTCTTCTTCAAAAGAGCTGGAACTGCACATTTTGAAACCCCTGTCTGCTTTGAAATCTTTGTCTGGGAGAGACCCTGCTGATGCAGTATAACTACGTTGTGTCTTGTTGCTGTGCTCAGTCTTACCATGTAAATGGATAAAAAATAAACATTTATTGTTTACATTTTTCAAAGCATTCTTAGTTCATAGCATTTTTTCACACCTGCCTAAAACTTTTGCACAGTACTGTAAATCCTATATATTGTTTATTTTTCATGGTGAAACATGGTTTCGGTGAACAGAATTCCAGAGTGAAGTGAACCTACCCTGCTTAAAGTTGCTAGCATTTAGCTGGGGTGACCATATTTGAGTTTGAGAAAAAGAGGACACTTTGTCGGGGGATGGGGCGTGGTAGTGTATAGCACGTATTGGTTTGGACACCTCCTTAACATCCTCAGTTGAGAGATTAGAGAGAAGTCCTATGTTAAATCGCCATTTGACTCTGGTCAAAGAATCTAAATTAATCATTGTAATCATAAATGAATCATTAAAAGCAACAGGTAGGCAGAGTTATTGCTGAGAAGAGTTCAAACTCGGTGTGTCAAAGTCTCATTTTTAAAAATTATTAGTTCACACTCAGTTCTGAGTGAGTTCATAAAAATGTATTGTGCAGTTCATAACCTGGTTATAAAAGAGCTTCTTTGGTTCTTATAAAATGTTCCTTCTACAAGAGATCAAGAGCAAATGAACACATATTCTTAGTCCTTTTAAATTATACTACACTAACCTTTAACAATATTGTACACACTTACTTGCCAGTCAGGATAAACGTGTGATATTTGCTAATATCTGCCATTTATTTGGTACCTGGAATGATGCTTGCCACGACAAATGGATTAGCCGTAAATTCCTGAAATCTCAGTTGCTGTTTTAAATGTATATACGTTCTCATGTTTTGGGTATGATTCGATGGAAACACTGTTAAAGACCCACCCCCTCAGTTCTGCGCCATTATTCTCTGTCTTCTAACGGTTTAATGGGGGAGAGAGAAAGAGGACCCTCTACCTTTCTGTAGTCACATAGAGGATGTGAAAAAGGGCCAATGTTTTTTTTCGTCTGTCCTTTCTTCCACCCCCCACCTCCCTTTAACCCAGCTCTTATCTTTATGTGTATATTAACTGCATTAGTATGTTGATATTTGAATTTGTCGAAGGAGGGGAAAAAAAAATGGAAATGATTGTGTAGGAAAGTTAACATGATTATATCGGGGCACCCTGCTGTGAAACTTAAAAAAGGGCAACGTGTTGGTGTGCTCTCCTTAATGTCGCTGCCACTAATTGGTCGCTGTAGGCCATGGACTACTTTATTTGTTGCCTGCTCCACCGATGGCAGACGCTGTTTTGTGTGTGTGTGTGTGTGTGTGTGTGTGTGTGGGATGCGTCTGTCTGCAGCCCACGGGCTGTGCCAGTCTGAAGGAGGTCACAGGGGTTGAGTTCTATGGAAGTCCACTCGCCAGCATAGCCTGTGTGCCAAACTCTGATCCCCCCTGCACCCACACACCCTCTCCAAAATCATCATTACTCAAGCAGTTCACTTTCATTCCACTCTTGTTTTCATTTCTCACTCCTCTCGTCTCTCCGCTTCCCATTTCTCTCTCTTTCGTTCCTCTCCCACAGTTTCACTCTCTGTCTCCCTCCCTCCCTCCCTGCCTCTCTCTCGCTCTCCCTCTCTCTCTTTCTCTCTGCGGCAGCGGCGGCGTTTTTATCTGGCTGTAAACTCCAGCTGAACCCGTCGCCGCGGTAGCAGAAACAGCAGCGTGGTCATTAGGCTGGGGGTTTGCCGACGAGCTCCCCGCAAACACACACACACACACACACACACACACACAGACCCCACCTCAAGACCCCACCTCACGCTAGTCTGCCATCAATCACCTCTCATCGCAGCCCATGCCACATCACTGCTTTGCCTTTGGTTAGCTAACGACCCCACACATCATTATCATACAGTTATGCAGCCAACGAGGAAGCATGGGAGGATATGAGAAAATGTCCTCTGCAGGAAAATTGGACCACATCCAAAAGCTGAGCTAAGCTAGGGCTTGACTGTGGCCGTCTGTAGCAGCACCAACCCCCTGTGGTGTTCCTGTGGCTCAACTGGTAGAACAAGGTGCTAACAACACCCAGATCATAGGTTCACTACCCAGCACACATCCTGATCAAAATGTTGAACTAGACTTAAAAAGCTGAAGGAATAAACTATTATCCAGACCTTTCCAGTCCTGGGATGTGTCACACACAGTAACACAGCCGTGTTGGCTTCATGAGCTGCCTAGGGAGAGGAGGGGAGAAGGCATTAGACGACAGAAGAGAATAATTGCTGCACGTGGTTCAGGTTCTGGCAGAGTGGGGCTGGCTGATTGTGAGTGACAGCAGCGGTGTGGGGCTGGGAGCCGGCGGTCGGGGTGCCTGCAGGGAACATGGAATGGAGACGAGGGATGAGAGGAGAAGGTGGGGGGAGGAGGAGATGATGGCCGCTGCTGATCCCGGTAAATCCCTTATCCTCCCCCTATCCTGTCTTCTGAATGGGCTTCATGAATTGGTGTCTGCTCCCTCTCTCGGTCCTCAAGTCATCTCTCCCTCCCCCCCTCGGTCTGTGTTTATAGGTTGCCATGGCTGGCCTGTGGTTTTGCTGTTTGTGAGAACAAGTGTGTGAGTTCTTCTGTGTGTGTGTGTGTGTGTGTGTGTGTGTGTGTGTGTGTGTGTGTGTGTTGCTGTGCATGTAAACGTCCTCACATTCTGTGTGCGCTGCCTCTGTTAGTCCAGCTGAGCCACACACTCTCTTTGTCTATCCAGGCCAGTGGCCAGACAAGTTTAGGAAGACGTCCCTCAGCTAAGATTGTGTGTGTGTATGCATGTTTGTGCGTGTGTGTGTGTGTGTGCGTGCGTGTGTGAATGTATGCGTGTGTGCCTGTGTGCATTCACCTCAGACTCGTTCTTAAGGTACAGACACTAAGTGGAGAGACTTTACTTTGTTCTCCTGAGGGAATCATTTGTCCCACTTTTCACATCCACGGTGCAGTAGAATCGTTAGAGCTGAGAGCCATTCCTGCAGAGCAGGGGGAAGAGAGAGAGATAGAGAGAGTGAAAGAGACGAGGAGAGGGGGAGGGAGAGAGAATGGAAAGCATGGAAAATAGATTGAGAGAGAGAGGATGGATAGCATGGAAAGGGAGGGAGAGAGGATGGAGAGCAGGGAGAGAGAGAGAGAAACATGGAAAGGGAGGGAGAGAGGATGGAGAGCAGAGAGACTTCCTTGTAGAAGGCAGAAGCACCCACACATCATAATAATCCTCCACCTCCTCCTCCTCATCATTTGCATGTAAACAGGAGTCCTCGGCCTGGAGGCCCCTGGTGTCAGCTTGTGCCGCTTCCCCCGTATTAGCTTTCATGAGGGTATGAATTAGGTCCAGTGACTGAGTGAGAGCAGGTGAGTGGATTTTGTCGGCGTAAACGGATTCAGGCGCTCCCCCCGGATCCTAGCGCGGCTGCAGACACCAGTCCACGCCTGGCTTCACCATGCCTCGAGGCCAGGCTCTGTGGCGCTCTCCTCAGACCTGCTTTATGTGGGATGTCACTCCTCTGTTTTCTCCTCCTCTCCCGTTGTTCCTCCAGGCACTTCCTGTCTTCCTATCCAGTGTTTGTTTATATTGCCTCTTAACGCCTCGGCTTTTCAGAATCGACTCTATTCTAGCAACAATTACGATGCCTCACTTTTTATGGTGTGGATGCCAAAACAAATCAGCAGTCTCTCTCTTTCTCTCTCTCTCCCTCCATCTCCCTCTCTCTCTCTCTTTTTCTTTCTCTCTCTCTCTTCCCCCCTTTCCATCATCTGTCAGAATTTCACCATAAAATCATTGGCACTCCCAGCTGTCATAAGTAATATTAGAATTGAGAGCATGATGCCTTATGTTTACTGAAGATCACACTCTCTGCACTGGAGCCTTGCCTGTGTAATGTGTATTCTCAAGCGAGGCAGCCATAGACATGCAGACTACTAGATGCTGCTGCTTCAGCTGCTGACTGGCTAATGGAGGCTGTGTGTGCGTGTGTGTGCGAGTGTGTGCGTTTGTTTGTGTGCGTGTATGTGCGTGTGTGTGTGCGTGTGTGTGCGTGTGTGTGTGTGCGTGTGTGTGTGTGTGTCTGTGTAGAGCAGGGCGAGCACAAAGGCAGCTTCAGTTTGCTGGGCGTGGGGCCAAGGCCTGAAAGTTCAGGCGTTTATCCTCCAAACACAACCTTTCCTCCGGCACGGTCCCACCCCTCCACCAGCCTGGCACACACACACACACACACACACACACACTCACACACACTCAGAGACTTACTCACACACCAAACACAGAGACTCACTCTCAGTGAGCGAGTCTATCCTTCTAGGCGTGCAGCACCACACCACTACTACATCGCCTTCCCCAGTGCCTCTTACCACAGCCCAGCTGATGAGGTTTTTATCTGTCTAACTACAGGAAATCCACGCTCACACACTTTTTCCTACTGACTGCTGGATGTGCACTGACTGCTGACTGTGTGTGTGTGTGTGTGTGTGTGTGTGTGTGTGTGTGTGTGTGTGTGTGTGTGTGTGTTTGTCTTTCTCTGGGCTGTAAATTGACACTGCAGCCCCCTGGCAGTGAAAGCACGCCATTGCATCACTCTGCTCTCTCTCTCTCTCTCGCTCTCTCTCTCTCTCTCTGTGGGCTCTCAGAAAGTGACTTGTGATTCGTGTGTGAGAGGGAATGTTAAGGTTTTACTGGGCACTTTTGAAAAGGGAAGTGAATGTTTTAAGAGATTGTAATTCCTGCCTGCCGCATGTAGCAAGTGGCCAGTTACAGCACAGCCAATCCAGTCTGAAGCCACCATAAGGAGCAGTAATTGGATTAAAATTGTCCTGACCTGATTGCTGAGATGAAGCGAAGGAGACTGCCTCTCACCCCCTCTTTTGTACTCTCTCTCTCTCTCTCTGTCTCCTACAAACATACATACACACTCACTCTCACTCTGTCTCACTCTGTCTCGGCCACTCTCTTTCTTTCTTTCTTTCTTTCTATTTTTCTTTCTTTCTTTTTCTCTCATCAGACTCAGGAGCAAAGACTTTTTAAAGATCAGTTTCCTCCTCTCTCTGCGCTCTGTTTCACTACTCCTAATCCAGTTATTGAGACAGCTCTACACACACACACACACACACACACACACACACACACACACACACACACACACACTTTTCACACTAGCCTGCACTATCTGACATTTGGACTGCTGACCTTGTTTGCTGTGGAGAAATTCTAACCCCAAACACAGGGCTGCCCCGACCTCTCCGTGTGTGTGTGTGTGTGTGTGTTTGTGTCTGTGTGTGTGAGTGTCAAATGAGGGCATGTTCAGCTTGCTGACACAGCAGAGTTCCCATCCACCCCTCCCCCTAGCTGCTCAGCTGTTTTACTAATCTCAGGCATGAGTAAGGCAGGGCAGGGGGGCATGGTGAAGGAGCCTTGAGCACCAGTGTCACCCCTAATTACTGTAACAAGTTACTACGTTTCCCAGCATCCTCCTCCCCATCCCTCCCACCCCCCTTCTTACCAGTCTGTCCCCTACATATGCTACCATTCAAAGGAAGGAGCCTGTCGAGCAGCCCTGGCTGCGCATATGCCTGTGTGACGGACCGAGCCTCGGTTGCCGTCTAAATGAGTGGGTTTGGCCCGAAAGCTCAGAGACAGAGTGAGGGTTCAGATTAAAGCTTTATTAGGCTTCAAAATATTCTTGAGAACTGCTTGGCCTCTCAATAGGCAGAGGACAAAAAGCAGCAGTCTCTCCAGTAACGGTCCTGTTCAGCCTCTCAATAGGCAGAGGACAAAAATCAGCAGTATCAAAACACTATTAATAAACATGCTAAGCCTCTAAATGGGGAAGAGGACACAATGCAGCATTACATACATCAATTAAAATACCTGCTAAGCCTCTAAATGGGGTAGAGGTCAACTATCAGCAGTCACAAAAAGGTCCACATACAAGACTAGACTAGACTAACCGAACTAGACAGAACAATGAACATATATACACCTGGCGGCCAGCACCATTTTTACACACGGGGGGGAAGACACAAACACTAAACAAAACACAATGACAAGACGGAGCCAAGACACGAACATAGTATTCCTTCACAATTATAAACCACATAATTCACTATGTAATAAATAATGTCTCAAAAGGATGTAAACCTAACCACTTTATCCAGGTGGTCTGGCCCATACCATTGTTTGTGTCCCCTCTGCCAGTCTAGGCAATAAGCAATCACCCCTCAGGTGGATCCAATTGCAATCAGTCGTATGAGTGTCCGTGTGTGCGTGTGTGTGCGATCCATGTCTGTTGGGGTGCGCTAGTGGTTGGAGAGATGGGGAGAAGTGCGATTTCATGTGCGGTCGCACCACGACCGTCACACACCCCCCCACCTCTGGTCTCACGCTGGTAAGCGGGAGAGGAATTCGCAGTGGCAATATTCTGTCTTCCATCTGAACTCCTGCTGTGCCGCCTCTTGCACCAGTCCATCCTCTCTGGTCTGCTGCAGTGAGAGATGGGCCCGGACCATGGCTCGCCTCCTGCGGGTAGACATCTTCAGCCCCACGGGTCAATTCCGGCTCTTTGCCAGTTTCTCCTCCTTCTCCTCGGAGGGTTTCTGCTGCTGCCGGTTCCTCAGGCAGCCCTGCTCCTGTCTTTTTAAGTCCCCATCCTCTGAAACAAGGGAACTCCACAAAAACAGGATGCAGAAAAAAAAAATACTGCCAACTATGCTCAAAAAAAAAATATATTATAGCCACCCACTCCTGTCCTGTAGACCAAATCCCACCACTGCCACCAATTGTGACGGACCGAGCCTCGGTTGCCGTCTAAATGAGTGGGTTTGGCCCGAAAGCTCAGAGACAGAGTGAGGGTTCAGATTAAAGCTTTATTAGGCTTCAAAATATTCTTGAGAACTGCTTGGCCTCTCAATAGGCAGAGGACAAAAAGCAGCAGTCTCTCCAGTAACGGTCCTGTTCAGCCTCTCAATAGGCAGAGGACAAAAATCAGCAGTATCAAAACACTATTAATAAACATGCTAAGCCTCTAAATGGGGAAGAGGACACAATGCAGCATTACATACATCAATTAAAATACCTGCTAAGCCTCTAAATGGGGTAGAGGTCAACTATCAGCAGTCACAAAAAGGTCCACATACAAGACTAGACTAGACTAACCGAACTAGACAGAACAATGAACATATATACACCTGGCGGCCAGCACCATTTTTACACACGGGGGGGAAGACACAAACACTAAACAAAACACAATGACAAGACGGAGCCAAGACACGAACATAGTATTCCTTCACAATTATAAACCACATAATTCACTATGTAATAAATAATGTCTCAAAAGGATGTAAACCTAACCACTTTATCCAGGTGGTCTGGCCCATACCATTGTTTGTGTCCCCTCTGCCAGTCTAGGCAATAAGCAATCACCCCTCAGGTGGATCCAATTGCAATCAGTCGTATGAGTGTCCGTGTGTGCGTGTGTGTGCGATCCATGTCTGTTGGGGTGCGCTAGTGGTTGGAGAGATGGGGAGAAGTGCGATTTCATGTGCGGTCGCACCACGACCGTCACAGCCTGCTGGATGTTGCCTGCAGTCTGCAGTCTGCAGCAGGACCAGGCAGACAGTGCCAGGCCGTGTGTCTGTGCACGAGCGTGGGATTCACCACGGGTGGACGAGAGCATTAGCCAGCTGTCAGCAGTTTGAGGCCTTTGCCTGGATCATTAGCTTCATGGCATGTATCATGAGCGCTCACACCGGTCCAGTTAAACAGGTGCAACAATCTAACTCGGCCTCAGGAGTTCCATCACCATGCAGAATGTTGATGTGACTAGCAAGGGGAGAGAGCCGGCGCTACCCCACCCGGCCTCAAAACCGGGGCTACGGGGTAACAAGCCTCCACCCTGCCGGCAACGCCAAAGTGCCAGGCTAATCTGGTATGGCAGTCAGAGCGTGTAATCAATTCTAGTGATGCCACTCTGTCACAGTAGCCCTGATTTGACCTCACACATCTACTCAAGCTCTTCTGAGAATGAGAAGCGGGTGTGTTGGAGGGGATTTATGTGTGGTTAACCCATATAGATGGGTGGGTTGTCAGCTGCAGTATTGCTTGAAATAATCTGAAAAGTGTCTGTTTCATGTGCCTGGATTCTGATTTCTGTGTTTACTTGGCTGTTGCAATGAATGGTGGTGGTGAGTGCGCCCCCTTGTGTCCGCATGCTGTTACTGCAAGGCTCGGGCCACTTGCAGAGGGACTACTGAGCTGAAGCTCTCTGGCCCCTCGCCTGCCTACACTGAGCAGGAAATGCCTGGGACTCTGCAGGGCAGGGTTTGACACTTAACAACACACACACACACACATATGCTCACACAGCACCATGGCACTCCCTCTCTCACATGGTGAACCATTCCACAGATGCAGCGCAAATGCAGCGCTGCCCTCTACTGAGTATATCCTGAAGCACACCACAGTACAGCACAGCAGGATCACTGAGTTTGTATGATGATATTGTGTTAAAGAGCTCACCTTAGACTTATTGTCCTGCTGATAATATTTACTCTATTCATCCCTGAATCAGAGGCATCAGAATCATGTTTGAGTGTTCATGGTTGGGGGAGACTATGCTTTCCTGCATGGAACTGAAGATAATGCTCAACCAGATTTGCGAGTTGTGCATCATATACCTCTGTGTATGTGAATCAATTATTTTTATATCTAAACGTGGTTGCAGTGTGGATGGTTGGTCCCTTGTCATTAATCAGTGCCTTGCTACCATAACTCATAGTAGGTAAAGGACATGATGCTTGAAGGCTAAATAGGCTGGACTTCCTGCAGTTCCTAAATTGGTTCTCTGTACTCTTTTAAATGAGTGTTGTGTTTGAATTTTTTTTTAAGTTGTTGACGAATGTTGTTCTCCCCTCAGGTGATCATTGAGGTGACGGAGATGCTTCATAATGCCAGCCTGCTCATCGACGACATCGAGGACAGCTCCAAGCTCCGACGCGGTTTCCCAGTGGCGCACAGCATCTACGGCGTGCCGTCCGTCATCAACTCGGCCAACTACGTCTACTTCCTGGGCCTGGAGAAGGTGCTGATGCTGGAGAACCCGGAGGCGGTGCGCGTCTTCACCCGCCAGCTGCTGGAGCTGCACCGCGGCCAGGGTCTGGACATCCACTGGCGCGACACCTACACCTGCCCCACGGAGGAGGAGTACCGTTCCATGGTGCTCCAGAAGACGGGCGGCCTCTTCGGCCTGGCCGTGGGTCTCATGCAGCTGTTCTCCGAGTGGCGGTGCGACCTCAAGCCCCTGCTGAACACGCTGGGCCTCTACTTCCAGATCCGGGACGACTACGCAAACCTGGCGTCGCGAGAGTACTGCGAGAACAAGAGCTTCTGCGAGGACCTGACCGAGGGCAAGTTCTCGTTCCCGACCATCCACGCCATCTGGTCGATGCCCGAGAGCCGACAGGTGCAGAACATCCTGCGCCAGCGCACCGAGAACATGGACATCAAGCGCTACTGCGTGGACTACCTGGAGAAGGTGGGCTCCTTCGCCTACACGCGCCAGACCCTGCGCGACCTGGAGGTTGAGGCCTACCAACTCATACGCGACCTGGGTGGGAACCCTGAGCTGGAGGGCCTGGTGGAGCACCTCAGCCATCTCTATAAGGAGGCTGAGCCCACGAGCAGCAACAGCAGCAACAGCAACAAGGCTTAGCAGCGAGCAGAACAGACAGTGGGGTGCTGACCTGTGGCATTGCAGACATGTACTCCTATTGTGTTACTGTTAGTGCTTAAAGTTCTGTCACTGACTGTAGGGGCATTCAGACCAGCTCAATCAGTGGCCTGACCTATGACCTATGACACGACAGACATGTACTCCCTGCAGGTGTTTATTGCTTTAAGTTGTCAATGTCGTTGACTTCCTGTTTAATATCACTTTGTTTGTACTGTTATTTTGCTGTCTACAAGAACAAAGGTGGGGTGTCTACTATAACTATTGATCATAAACAATTCCTAAACAGGAATTCCCAAGAGTTAAATCCCGACCCCAAATGGGACTAAGCTCCCATTACCATATCAGCAAATGTTGTGATGTTGTGTTGGTTATACTTCACTGCTATTGTGGCTGTTCCTCTCCTAGCAGGATGGTTAAGTAGAGAATATTTTACCAGAACAACGCAGGATGTCTGCGTATAAAATTTGGGAGTTGGGAGTGAAAACTGCAGTGCTTTCATTCTTCAAAGCTCACCGCTGAACCTCGTCTGAACTTCCCTTGGTTGTTCTCAAGGTCCGAAGCGAGTCATTTCTCCCTTCCTGCCTCCCTTTTTTGATTTTTCTTTCTGTTTCTAAAGACTGTTCTGTGCCATGACTAGTAGCCAGAGAGTGCCCGCCGACTCGGATTTCAGCTTCGAGACAACAGATACTTGAACAGTCCCACTCCCAGTTCCCTTTCAAAGAGTCGATGCAGAAAGAGAATCAGAGTGGCTGTGAAGCACTGCCGAGCCTTACATTGTGTCTGTGTTGATACGACTGGGGGGGGGGGGGGGGGGGTTCACCCCGCTTGTGTGGATGGATGCTGGTGTTGGACTACAGTAATGGAACTCTTAATAATTACTGTAGTCAGTGCTGTAGTGCCTCCGCTCTGGAAATGCTCTGTGACCGGGATCTTGAGCCTCTTCCACTGAGACGGAAAACTGACCTCAATATGTCTAGTTTGTCACACGAAAATGCTCCAATGTGAAGTTGCAGTGTATATTTTTCAGGGACTCTTCTGTCCGGTTGTGTATTTGTATCTTTTGCTACCCAACTGTTTCACCTCATTCATACTCCTGTAATCTGAAAAAAAAATACACTTATGTTACAACGGCCACTCCTAACATCAACAGGAAGGGATACTGAGTGTTCCTGCATGTACTGTCTCGGAAGAGTATGTGGTTATATAAGTTATATTAGTTCTCAATAAAAACTCCACGAACCATCTGAAATGAAAGCTTCTGGTGTGCAGTCAGACTCATTTCACGTAATCAGGTGAACTACCAGACCAGTGTCAATGGATCAAAAGGCGGAAAATGATGTTAGTTATCACTTTATTTGGAGGCACTGTGTGATGAGATGTTCACTTGTAGACTTGTAGCAACATTCAACACCACCATCTTTTTCATGTAGCAGCCCTTTCCGGATTGTGAGATGTTGGCAGTCAACCTTTCTCTAATTCCTTGCTGTCCTGATTGCTTCCAAAGATGCACCCTGCTGACGTAAGTAAGGCAATATCTGCCTGAGCGACTACCTGCTGCGCTCAACCCTTACTGTGCATCTCTCTGTTTCGCTAGGGGAAAGTGCAACAGGGTTTTTTCTACCAAGCAGATCCACTGTGTTGGACAAGATGGCAGAGCTGTTCTATTTGACACCAGGTTAGTTGTGAAGGTTCTTGTGTGAATCTGGCAATTTACATTACAGTTCTGTGTAAATATGCTTGCACCTAGGGGTGAAGACACTGACACTGCAGAAATCTTGCATTGTCAACCTGTTTTTATATTATAATTAAAAAATTATAATTTAACTGTAGGGCTTTGCATAATTAGCAGTGTAGCAGTGAACAAGCTAAAGGATGAAGAACACCCTTGTTGTTTGACCAAAACATGTTAGCACCTTAATTTAAATGGACATAATGGCAGTTGAACTCCTTAACTAGGAGTCAGTTCAGAAATACTACAAGAAATGGGTAGTCATAGTGTTTCAGTTGATTTTCAAGTCATGAATAATTTAAACATTACAAATCCCTTAAACGTGTCTTACTGCTAGACTATACCTCAGGTCAGTGTTGTTAGAGATTCATGGTCTGGAAACGCTGCAGAGTAGCCACTTCCATCAGTATTTTATCAATGCCTATAAAGTCATAAAGAGGACAGGGTCTTTGGTGTTAATCATCCATCGCAACATCCCACGAAAACCTTCATTCTATTTAGTGTTTCACAACATAAGTAAAGAACATGGTTTAAAAGGAAATCAATTGGTACTTTATAATGTAATTTGTAATATGGTTTACTGACTGCCCGCATTAGGCTACTATCTGTAGTGTTCTTGAAGAGTTCATGAGATGCTAATAGAATGCATGTTTACATTGTTGTGCTAAACATGTTGCGGTCTGGCCTGGAAATCACTGATAATGAGGAGGCAAATGTGTTTACGTTATCAAGCTCTGCAGGGTGTTGGAGCACAACTTTAATGAAGCGTAATCCTCAAAGTCGGCTCTCTCTGTGGACTTGCCGTATGTGGGGCACGCACTCACAGCTTTGAGTTCATTCATAACCAAACAGCAAATCTCATCCATTTGCTTAGCATGGTGTTTCTTTCTTTCTCTCTTCGTTTTTTTAACCCAAGTGTTACACAAGCCATCACCCCTCTGCTGAATTTGTCATCTAGCCACTCTTCCTGTAAACCCTGCATGGAGCCCACATCAATTAATGACCATGTTGCCATGGGAACAACAGCACAGCACAGGAACCTGGTGCTGAGAGTGGTGTGTCACTTATTTGCTCTAGTGTGGCACTCTATTGAAACTGAGAGCAGTTTATTATTTCAGCATCATATTTTTAGACACTTTATACATGTGCAGGCGTCGACATTTCAGTTATGTCCTTTAAAGGCACAGTACATATACTGTACTATTATATGATTTACATATTTGTTTTTTCTCTCTTAGCCTACTAAATCAATGCACTTTTAAAACCAGTATCTTCATCTCAAGGCAGTTAACCTTTTTTCAGTGAACCTTTCTCCTCATTTAATTTTCATCAGACATGTATTCAATTTCTTTCTCATTTTTCAGGCCCCTAAAATATAACCGAAGCTATTACTAAAACGCATCATACAGATACAAAAGATGCATGCGCTGTTCCGTCAGAATTTCGTCTTTCTCGCTGTGCTTTAACGTTATGTAGGCCTATACATACTGTTCTCACCTATGGAACTGTTACTGGAACACCGACTGCTCATGCAGCCTTGAACTGTGTGTACTTCTCTCTTGACACAGGTGTGTGTGTGTAGGAGACTGAGCACACCTCCCCCGCATGAAGTACACACATCATTGTACCCAAAGGATTTCCTTTACCTACAGCCTGCGTGCTGTACGTATTCTTTACCGCCAAGCCAAGGCGTCTATTCCAACCACTGTTGGAATGAAAGACTCTCATTCACTGATTGTAATATCTGTCAGTCACAGTATTCAGACTCATTTCATACGGCATGAATCTCATAAATACAGGGAAAGATGAAATGGTCAACATGAACCAGGGTGCGTTTGATAATGTGTATTATACAAGTATCATAGGATTTAAAAGAAATACAAGGTAGAGCTCAATCTCTAAATAGTGTATTTACCCAGCTTACCCTCATTTTCACCCTTGTCCAGTTATGAATCTTTAATGAGTAAAATCACACTAGCATCACAGCATAAATAATTCATTGTATTAGAGGTTAGCTTCTTCCTAAAAGTGAGACGTTCAGAACCCTGTATACACAAGAGGGATTTGGTGATCAACTGCAGAAAATGGCATTTCAATGAACAACCAGTTCTGCTCTCTGTGTTTAAAGTATTACATTTTTGGCTGCAGATGGGTCAAGGAAAGCATCAAAAATCAATCAAAATGTCATCTCACAGTGAGCCCTCTGTCTGATTGGAAATCAACCGTTAGGTGGAGCAAGCTCACTGTTGTGGAGTTGCAGTTGTGGCTGTGTGAGCATAGCACTCCGCACAGTGCAAGGTCAACGTGAGCAGCCTCAAACAATATCTCTCACAACAGACTCAATGAAGCCACAGGGCACAGGCATTTGAAAGCAAGCTTCAGAATCTCTGAGCAAATGCCACGGCAGACCAGTCACTGCCAGAGGACAACAGGAGGTCCATAGGTTGGTTTCATTAATTTACAACCTTAGAGTTGCAAGAAGGCCATGGTTTTCTTCAGTGTTATTGTAAAATATTTCCTTAAGCTCAGAAATCTAGGGTTAGCTAACTTTTCAGTGAGCTAACTAGATAATACATATATAATAATAGCCTTTGTATCGTCTGATTCTAGATCGTTTCATACTGGAACTCAGGCTTTTAAAGGTCCAGTCCTCAATTATAATCTCATACACTTTTTGTCAAATTCAGTGAATTTCTCTTCATGGTCTTCCAGCTCAGTATGCGCACTTAAAAATATCCCCGGTGTTCAGATTGAGTCGTACACAATTCCAGCGAATCAACACGCTGCGTACGGCACACAGAGGGGAGTTGTGTTGATTGGCTGTCGAGCTAAAACATACCTTTCACCAGGCTCGATGGTTGCACCTTTAAAAGCATCACATACCTTTCACCAGGCTCGATGGTTGCACCTTTAAAAGCATCTTGTGTACAAGCAATTAATTATAATACCCACATTGTGCCTTTGCAAATACAAAACTGCTATCTTTCTGATCCAAGTTTTCCTTTATCCATGATTCCATTCCCTTAGCCCCATGAGAAGAGCATCACTTCATATTTTTTTACAACATTCCCAAACTACATCAGGCAATAAACACAACCTTTGATGTCAAGCAACTGCTGACACCGAATAATAATCAGAATTAAATATAGCCGTTGCTGGGAAGGGGTGCTACAAATACCCTAGTCACCCCAGACATAGTGTTGCACAGCTACCCTTTGCATATATAAAGAAAAATATAACATTAAACCAAAAATTACAAAGGAAGCAAAATGATGTTTTTTTTTACATCAAATATGTGTAGGTTAAAATGGATTATAAAGATGATATTGGAGCGCACTTTAATTTATGAAGCAATTGGCAACATGCTAGCAGCACTAAGATCGTGGGGTCAACACCCATGGGTTTATCATCTCAGTGCTGTAGTGCTGCTGCACAGACTGTTTCACTCGGATCTAGCATCTAGCATGCATTCCTCCTGTTTATTTGGCATATATGTACAGCTACTGTGTACCCTACCTACAGCCAAGAAAGCTGCAAGAAGCATCTATGGTTATTGATTTGAACTCTTTACACACTGATGAGCTGTGAAAGCCCTGCTACCGTGTCCCTGATGGAGAGAGATAAGTCTCTCATATGAAAGTGTTTTATTAGAACCGTGCACCTTATACATGCCCTCTCTGGCTCATCTATACCAGCTATACCTTCTTCTCCTCCTTTCTTCTTCTTTTCTATGCCTTTTACTCTCTCTTCTCTCTCCCTCCAACCTTCTTCAGCATCCCCTAGGCTTCAGATGGGCTTACTCTCTGAGACGGATTCTGCTCAAGGGTCCGTCCTGTTAATACTGAGTTATTTCCTGATCACCGTCGTTGCCTATGCTTTTGGCGTCATGAATTCGAACTTTGGGCACAGAAAAAGGCTCTGAGACAATGTCCATTCATAGTAGTGGTTGCTGAATAAGTAAAATTGAATTGATTGTTCTTGAGACCCACCCTGTTGCCCCAGGGATCATTTATCAACCTGACTCACCGACTCTCGGACCGGGTTTATGTCTAACAGACTTACAAATGCAGGTCCTCTCCCCTGTTGCAGTATCCTTTCTTTCCTTGACCTTCACACAGTAGTAAGATGCTGAAGGGGACGCATTGACAACCTTTCAAGAGGAAGAATACATATACTAGCTTTTACTGCAAACATACTGAGTAGGAATCTGTTGGCTGATCCTAAGCAAGCCAGTCATTTTATTGAGTAAAAAGTAGTGCTGATGCAAAACTCCCAGAGCCTTTCAAAATGCAATTGCTCATGCTAGGCCAGTGTCTACGTATCTTGTGCAAGCATCAGATATTTCGCAGTCAAGGGTTTGTGAAAATGAGAATAAAGGAGTAGTTTTCCCACACTTAAAATTATGCTGGATTTACCCCCTAATTGAGTCCTACTCAGTATGTTTGCAGTAAAAGCTAGTATACCGGTATGTATTCTTCCTTTTGAAAGGTTGTCAATGCATCCCTTTCAGCATCTCACTACTTTGTGAAGGTCAAGGAAGGAAAGGATACTGCAACAGGGGAGAGGACCCGCTTTTGCAAGTCTGTAAGAAATAAACCCGGTGGAGTCATTTTGCCTGTAAATTTAGATTTTTTTTGCCATGCCAACAGCCTCATCAACCCTAGGAGTTGGGCCTAGGGAGTTTCTGTTAAGCATTACATCCCAGCATCGAGATCCATGATCAGGACATGCACCCTTACTTAGATATGCTACTGTACATTGCTCTTTTGTTAGTTGTTGATGGATTGTTGTTAATATAAATTATTATAAGGTGTTAATGTATTCATTTCCATACAACACCAGAATTGATGTGTTTCATCTCAATAGTCATATTATTTAGTTTACAGCTCAAAACCACATTTTTTTTGTGATCAAATAGCTCAAAACCACATTTAAGTGTGCACCTCTTTTAGGTGGAATGATGTGTCCATATAAAAACTGAACTATTTGGAAAATATTGTGTTTGGTATGCTATGCTGTGGGAAAACTGAAAACTGTGTGAGATTTAAAGGGATGTAGAAATCGCAGCATTCCCATTTGGACACAAGGTCTAATAATATCCCTCTCTCACGAATCTACAAGCCTCTGCTTCTTTCAATGCACACTGCACAGCATCATGAATAAATGATTTCCTCTTTTTGGAGGGCGAGGCTGAGTGGCATCGGGAACCTCGAAAAATGTTCTCTAAGCATCAAGGATTCGGGAAATTTGACTGAGGCGGCATTAATGTCAGTCAGTCGAAGGGTGGCAGATTTATCGCCCTTGAGTGAGGGAAGCGTGTCGGCAGCCCTATTAGTTCTGAGGTGTTGAACGACAGAGATAAGCTCGTCTTGGCCCTCCTGTCAGCCTCTCGGTTTGGCACAGGCTTCCTTCCAGCCCCACCACGACATTTATCTGCCAGTGTCTCGGACAGGTCGGAGCCCTAGACACCAATATAAGGACTCGCAGGTGGGTCATAAAAAGATAATTGATTTGTGGAGGTGGACACATATGCCGCCTGAAGTAACAAGTTTATATAGAATAGGCTACCAATGGGGTATTACCACATTGAGGCTGAAGTCACTGTGAATTCAGTATGCAACATATAGGTTACATGACAAAACAAACTGCCATCCCATGTATAGTATGCCTATTCTTTCATTTAATCTTTGGCTACAGTGATGCCATCATAACGCTTACTTTGCGATAAACAAATAATTCTGACTCCACTACATGTTTGTGAAGGTGTTCCATGTTCATATGCAGCACTTGAGATTTTATACGATCAGCAGAGATCAAAGAGACTCGGATCTCTTTCTTGGTGAAGAAAAAAAACTTTATTGATTAGAAGAACTGACAGCTCGCACAGCATGGGCACAGAATCCTCTATCTGCTGACAGTGTTCCCATGCATGGCACCCAGCCGAGAGAGCAAAGGCAGGAGACAAGCCCACAACTACACCAAACGCGGTTAAAAAACGTTGCATACATAATTGATTTATTTTTCTTCTTTTTTTCCCCCCAGATGAAATATGTGATGTGATACAAGATGGACTGAGCTGTAACACAATTACAGGTGCTTCTAATGCTTCTTTCATATATATTTTAACCACAGATGACTATGCTGTGCTACTTCTGTTGTATAACCAATCCATTAAGTAAGCCTCACAGTTCGAGCCGGTCTATTTCATTATGTCCATAAACACGGAGAAAGCCTTGCAAATTTGTCAGCAGCTCTCATATTTATTCTCTGTAAAAAATGTGTGGTGGCTTCTAAGTAATTTGCTACCCTCTCGTTATGTCTGGAGCGGTGGAATAGGGCTGTGTAATTGTCAATTTTGGAAACCGGAGGCTTTCGGAGACGAGACAGGCTGAAGAAATCCAATTTTAGTTCTCAGTCGCTTAAAGTTAGCATCAAACAAACACATAAGACCACACTAAGAGGATAGGAGAGTGGCTCAGTAACTTCACAAATGTAGTGTTTCCTTTCTTTTCAGACGTGATGTGACACTTCTAGAAATAGCCGAATGAGCAGACATGTAGCAGAAAGAAGACTTAACAAATAGAAAAAGAGGAAGAGTCAAGTCAAAGTGCAGCCAGGGATTCAGACTGAAAGCTGTTAACATTCGTGCAATACAGATAAACCTTTCACTCTCACAGCCACCCATCTCCGGATCCTTTGAACCCTCGTCTTTGTCCTACAAAAATAATTATGTCTTTAAACGTTGAGCGAGCCGACAGCGGTGACGGGTGAAAAGTAGCACCCTGCATCCCGACCTGCAATCTCTCTCAATCGAGCCGTTCCACTTGGCTGCTCTAAGAACTTGCCCTCGTTTTTTCCAGTGCACACAGAACCTTCTAGCAAGAGGAGAACAGCTGGTCGTCTCAGGTCGTGTTCCACAGTGAAGCAGAGTGAAAGAGGTGTCTGTGGCGGCGGGGTGGTAGATGTTGGGGTGGGGGGGCTCAGTGGTAGCCCCAGGGACATCCACAGGGGTCTCCGCAGGCCCGCTTGCGATCCCAGAGGGAGCGCAGCTCTTCGGCTGTATGCTGGGGGGAGGACAGCATGTCCACATAGCACTCCTTCTCACAGAGCCAACCGGAGTCCTGATCAGGGCCAGGGAGAACAGAACAGCACAGAACAGAACAGCACAGCCATGATCCACTCATCAAGGGTAGGGGAGTTATTCATCATTCATCACCTATTCCATTGGGCAACAGGATGTGTGTGTGCCTAATGTGTCAAATATTTTTCAGTTAACTAGAATCCCTGCACACCATACTATAAGTAATATTATATTCCACCCAATTCAACATCATTAAATTTCACTTGTCGCCAAACTAATTATCTTGAATGGTGAAAAGATAGAGTTTGAACAAAGGAACATTTAAATCCATGATTTTGGATTTGTGATAGTGTAGGACAGAGTGCAGATAGAGTGTGGGGAACTGTGCTGTAATGCATTTTACCTGGTATTTACGAGGGCCGACAGCAGCCATCCATATACCCATGCTCACATCTTCCCCCTGAAACAGTGCACACACGCACACACACACACACAAACACACACAAACACACACACAGTGCTTTTAGGACATTGCCCTTGGTTCAGTTAGTTGCTTCCCATTTGCTCATCTGAACTCATTTGTCAAAAGCATCAGCTGTCCGCGCCGAGTGCCCAGCTAGGCTTGAAGTGGGAACACAGTGTACCTGATAGGCTTTGAGCGTCCCCGCATTGCTGGCCAGCCATTCCACCAGGTCTCTGGAGACCACGTACCCAGAGCCACAGGCGAAGGCTGGGTACGCCGGGCTGGCATACTCCAGCTCCTGCCACTTCCCCGTGCGGTCCACTGCCCAGCTCTGACGGAAACTGTGAGCAAGGACAGAGCAGAGGAGAGAATTAATGTGAGGGGAAGACCCTGCAAACCCTGCCAAACACTGAAAAAGCAGTGTGTAAAGTCTGTAACGTCTTTCATGCCAACACTTCTAAAAAATGGCTCAGCTGGATCCACTGGTGTATAGAGCACATTTCTACAGGCTGAAATGACTCAGCAAAGACCTGTTGGTGTCTAAGATGTGGGCTACTCAATGGGACAGGATGATACAGTACACAGCTGTGTGTGTGTGTGTGTGTGTGTGTGTGTGTGTGTGTGTGTGTGTGTGTGTGTGTGTGTTTCACAGTCTTAGGACCCATCTTAAGAGACAGTCAGTGTACTTACTTTCCCCACCAAAAGTTGTTTCGTTTTAGGCCCTTGTGGTCAATCTTCATTAATACAGCGTCTACATCGATGTAACAATCATCATCTGTCTTCAGGAGGAGACTGAAGTCAGCGTTTCCCACCGACCTATCACAAGAGGGAGTTTTCAGCGTTAATTAAAAAATCTCACCCCAGATCCTCTGCTTTTCCCAAAGTGGATTTACTGTCTAATTCCAACCTGAGGGTAGGCAAGACAGAGAGAAACAGAGAAACAGAGAAAGAGAGAGAGGGAGAGGGGGAGAGAGGGAGAGAGAGAGAGAGCGAGAGAGAGAGAGAGAGAAAGAGAGAGAGAGAGAGAGAGAAAGAGAGAGAGAGAGGGAGAGCGCAAGAGAGACGTGATAGGAAGTAGACTTAATGTACTAAAAAAAGTTTAAAAAGACACACTACAATGAAGTGTTGTAGCACTCTATTAGAGCCGAGTGGGGCTCACCACTTGTAGAACTGCAGCAGTTTGGAAGGCACGTTCCTGTAGGTGTCCACCACGTCCACAAACACCAGGTCCCCATGCTGCTGGCTCTCCTGCTCCAGCGCCGTGTCCTCCGCCCTCACCGTGTCCAGGTGGGAGCGCAGACGAGCAGGGCGGCCCCGCAGCAGCTCAGAAAGGGCCTCAGAGTCTGGGGGGGATGTGTGTGTGTGTGTGTGTGTGTGTGTGTGTGTGTGTGTGTGTGTGGAGGAGGAAGGGTGTCAGAGAAGGAGAGCAAGTTTGAGGAGGGTGGAAAAATGACAGACAGAGTCAGAAAGGGACAGATTAGAGGGGGAGGAAGAAAGAGATGGGGAGGAAAAAGAAGGACGAGACAAGAAGATAAAGAGGGGAAGCCGCAGGTGTCTTCAAGAGAGATAAAATGCACCATACTTTAGGGATGCAAAACGACTCGTACTAAGGTATGAAAAATATGGTTTCTTTGCACAGGTAGGCAAATCATTAAATATTAGTGAACCCCTACCATACACCGAGAAAGTGAAGCCTCCAGCCAGTCCTGGGAATCCAAGAGCACTTCTGTGAGGTAAGGTACCCTCCTCAATCTGCAGTACAGCACACAAAACTAACTCAGCAGATTTTCCACCTCACCCAGAATCTCTAATAAGGCTTGCTTTTAAGTCACAATAATAACTAGTACAGAAACAAAGAAAAGCACTGTGTCTGTATTCAGATACTTACAGAGCCTAGTCTGAGGACCCCCCCGCCATCGTTGAGCTGGACTCTGGACACATTGACTATGGTCAAGCCAGGCAGATCTTGACTCTCCCACAGTAGAATGCCCTCAAAGTCCTGTGTGGATCAGAACTTAATGTGATATAGCCTTCCAATTACTTGATGACTGAACTATTTATTTTGGGCTTCGGAAGATAAAAAATGAATCCTTATTTACTAGAACGCATAGGAGTAAGATAAAAATTATAACTGATAGTTTTTAGGTTTTTTTTAGCAAACATTTTCAGTAGCTTTAAGAGTGTGTAGCGCGTGGATGATGCAGTACACTCCATCTCTAGTTTTAGTCCTTTGACATGCACGACTCCGGCAAGGTTACATTTCTACAAAATACAGATACAGAATGTGCAGCGCTCAATAACTAATGTAATCACTGCCCTGGAAGGACATTATGTCAAAATGAGTGATACATTTTGGACTTGGTTAAAAACGTTAAAAAAAACAACAATGTAATGCATAACGATAATAATATCTTTACCGATAAAGTAATACTTTATTAGTAATACTTTTTGAAATGATGGTGAAAGAATAGTATGCGAGAGTTTATCGTTTCTAAACAGATCATTTGTCAGTCTTCACTTTGTGGTTCATATGATCTACCTTAAAATGCCTTAAAAATCTCAATAATATTATTATCTATGGTGTTGTTATAGTATTATAACAATATCAGTTAAGGCACAGTTAGTCCAAGGGAAGAGTTTTGGGTTGTTATATTATTGGGGATTTTTTTTGCATGGTTGGATGCAACAGCATGCTTTTGTTGCCCCTCAAATGATGGCTTTGATGAAAGCTAAAATGTCTAACAAATGAGTGTAAATAGGCTTCGGTGGTGGTGTTAACATAATGGCACTCATTCAGTCAGTTTGGTTTCAAAGCACAGGTGTTGGCTCTCTCGTCAGGTTCACCTTGGGCAGGATGAACTGTTCCACAGGCTTGTAGCACACTCTATTCACGCACGTTCCTGGACTGGCGGTGTTGAACCTGGCCGTGACCACCGCCTCCTGCACAGCGGGCACACAAAAGCTGAAGGTAAGCACTCACGGTCTGTGCCAGGCACCTCTGTCTGATGCTACCCAATCCTAGCTGTGGGAAAATAATTAACCCCTTACTAAAATCCTCCTGCCACAAGTGCATTAGACTAATCATTTAAACTGACAGTAGTTAATTGTCAATCATCTTGTTTCCTGTGATGACTGGGAAATGAATTTGACATTTGTGGCTGATCATCTTAAAGAGTACACACTCCCTTCTCAAGGGGGAGCGGATTGTTGATTTTAACCTCGGGCTGTAATATAAAATGCAATCCATTCTGCTGTTGGAATGAAAGGTTACGTTTCAAAGACACAATCCACAGAAACAGACGGTTTTTCTCTCCTTCAAATCACACCCACATTAATGCTTTATAAATGAGCTGGCAGGCGTGTTACCACAGCGGTCCACGGCTCAGCCTTGAAGACCATTTCTATAACTTGGACAAGTAGCACATGTGAGTGGGCTCTTTCCCAGAGCACAAATACTGTTTCTCTTTGACCTTCAAACACACACAGATGATTATTACAAAGCACGTACTTTGCAAGAGACTTAAAGGCACAGTCTGCGATTCTGGCAAAAGGTTGTTGATCTTTTAGCTCAACAGCCAATCAAATTACACCCCCTCCCTTTCGTGCTCCTGAACCAATGTGTTGATTGGCTGGAATAGTGTATGGCTTGGTCTGAGCCCCTGTATCTGTTTCCTATTTACAGAGCCAGGACTGTGTATGAACACCTGCTTGTTTTTGAGGGCTAACACAGAACAGACAGCTAGAGGACCATGAGGAGCAATTTGATGCTTTTGACAAAAACTGTATTGGATTAGAATTGCAGACTGGACCTTTAACCCAACGAGAGGCGTCGTCGTTTTTTTTTCTCCATTTCTCCCTGTTGCTCCCTACCTCCTGGTCCACCTGGAAGAGCTTGACGGTGACGTTGCCACGGAACTCCTGGCGCGGGCTGTTGGTGAACACGCCCAGCTGCGTGATGACCACCGGGTGCCACACCTTGAAGTCCAGGCTGACGGCGGAGATGTCCGCGGCGGGGGTGAGGGCCGAGGCCTCGGGCACGCTCAGTATCGCCATCTCCTCCCCTGCCGCTGGGGGAGACCACATCAGTTCAGCTCCAGTTAGCAAACACTCCGCACGCGCTCTTCTATATCCCACTCACCCCACTCTGCCGTCAGCATCCTAACATGGGGATTATACTGCTGACAAGCACTTTCACTGCGGAGTGGGGATTACAAGATGGCTGTGGGAAGGTAGCTGTGAGACTCATGAAGAAAATATCAAGACGGGAAAGATAATGACATAGAGAAGAGCGTACAAAAAAGGGCAGATATCTCACACTGATGGAAACATTTCCAGCATGCCTCCGCATAACTGTAATCAGCAGTCAGCAGTTTGCTTCCAAGTCTTGGGAATGAGGAGTCCATGGGGGGTTAGGGGTGGTTGGATGGGTCTAGGGGAGGGCGCATACAAACTCACCAGTGAAATTTTCAGTTGTCTGCTCTCGGAGATCTTAATTGGAAAAGGGCCGTTTATTACCCGAGAGATCAATAAGATGTACGAGGCAGTTAAAAGAAATGTGGGAATTGGGCTTCTCATTTTACCACTGGTGAGCTGCTCCCTTAACTCTCCTCAATGCAGCCGACAAAAGCCAATTAGGCACAGAGGAGGTTGGGCGTAGCAAATGTCTGTGTTTTTTTTATTTTTACCACATCACTTTTGCTGCGGGTGACAGGAGATTGAGGCCCTTTTAGCGTTGTTGTACACAGCTGGCTAATTTAAGTAACCATGTCTGAGGTTAAGTCAGTGGGGTGATTCAAAATAATAATAAAAAAAACAAGAATGTCAACACAATACTGCCTTTCATTCCAGATGAAAATCAACACTCTGATGTCCACTTAGCCAAAATATAACAACAACAAAAAACCTGCAACCAACACCCAGCGTTAAAAATGTAACTGTGTTTAAAATACAGCTTTTAGAATGACTCACTCTATCGTGCATAAAGCAATTGATGAGATGGTTTCCACCCCTCTCCCCTCTCACTCAAACTTTCTGAAGGCAATCAAGAATGCACTTTGAGTCATTAGCATGGACTGCCGTAGGGAAAAGCTAGGGAAAAGGCTGAACAAAGTGACTGCAAAGTAAAGGATTGGCCTTGATGCCCCTTTGATAGACCACTTTAGATTTTGTAACTGTTTTTGGTAAGGCATAAAACAAACAATACAAAAAAAAGGGAGGGAAGAGAACATCTTACCAGCCGGAGGCCAAAAGAAAACAAATGAGGGAAACGCACAAACAAGTTTCAAAGTAGTCATTTTTGAGAGGTTCAATTTAAAGCAGAGAACAGCCCCGGTTGAATTACACACCACCAAACAACTAAATGTTGCTAAATTACCGACTTGTTGGAATCAACAACAGCTGCTTGCAAATTGGAGGAAAATGTGAAATTGTAGATTCTGCTAAATCCTTCATTAATTTACATTGATTGATAACATTTCTGTCTTCATAATCCACCACATAATCCACCGTATCTATGACTGCACTCACACAACACCATGGGCAAATAGGAACATACTTTATACTGTTGAAAGGTCTTATGTATAGTACATAATGCTTTACACATCATATAATTATTGAGTTGCTATAAACAAATACTAATCTGAAAGCTCACAGAACAACATACCTGTATATGACAGAATTCTAATTACATTTCAAAAGAATTCAACATTATATTGAGTGATTAGTGTGCCTGGTTGTCTGACAATGGAGTGTCTCGCCTGTATTTATGAACACACTGTACCTTTCTCTGTGAGATTCAACAGGGAGCAGGAGTAAGGATCCTCCCTGTCCTCCTCTGGTATTGGGCAGCCATGTTGCCCAATGATGAACTTGACCTGTACTCTACAGTTCAATAACACCAACAAAGACGAATTGATTGGATGAACCAGTACAGAATACCTTAATAGCCAGCATAATGTAACCAACAGTTGTCTATGTGTGCAGTGCATTATTTGTGAAGTTATCCTGTATTGTAATTATGTTAACTTGTTCACTTTGGAGTAAAAGAGATTGGAATCAAGTGTGGAGATATATAACATTGAAACAGGTCTTAACACTGAAAGTACAATAACGGTAGAGGATGAGAGCTGTAAGCAAGAGGTTTGTATACAAATGTGAATGAGGAACAGGTTAAACAGAGCTCATGTTTGGGTTTCAAAAAGAGAGATCCTCAAGCAGGCTACTCATGCAGCTGTCTCAAAATGGGTAGACAGACATATTTTTTTTTCTTTTTCAGCTCAGCAATGATATGACAGAAGCAACACACAAGATGTGCATGTCATTCAGGAGCCTCTATTTGCACAGGCAGAAATGGCACGGAACCTAGAAACCTAGACACCAGAGATGCCGCATACATACCGATTCTGGAACTGAGGATGTTCCCTGAGGTAACCAGACCAAGTGTCCCTTATTGCCTGCCTGAGGTCATGGTGATGCCTGGCAGATAAAACTCCCACCAACACCTCGTGAGCGGAGGCTTCATCTGACAGAAATACAACAGGTACGATAACAAAGGATGTACCGTTACCAAATGTGAACAAGACATATTGCATTGCTGTTACATTATTGCGTGTGTTAGTTTGAAGTTGGTGATATATTGACAATAATTGCAAACACGCCTTCAGCACGCATTAAGACTATATAGCCAATACCTAGTCAAAGATCATATGGCATTGTTCTTCATTTATGACTTTTGCGCTGATTTCACTGTTCCGACTTACATAGTTATACTGATTTATAGCTGTCAGAAGTCATTGGCTAATACACGAACAGTCTTTAATTGCAAAACTTGTTACTAAATATCGACGACTGTTGCCAGGCAAATCCCTCCGAAAATGATTTGGTTCATATCGTATACTTAAGATAGCCAAGCTATTACTAAATTTAATGGGCAATTATTTAGTGAGTGAATTAATTTCCCAACCTAATGCTCAATGAGAAATAGAGCGAACGATGGTAGCCTTCCTATGCAAAAGCCCAAGAATTGCCGAACGCAACCTACAACCAACATGTAGCCTCCTTCCCCACCCAATACGTGTTTAAATCGTTCATAACACTTAACTTATCATTCTTTAGTAAACAAAAGATTCTGGGAACCCCCTTAACAATCCTCAACTGTTGTAAACTGTGTTTATTTCTTAAAACACTAGCAGAAATATCATTCTCAGGCTCAGCGACAGCCATAAAGCAGACGATCCAGCCTTTCCCGTTAATACTGTTGTGGTATACAAAGTTAAGAAACTGGTGAACAGTTAACTGTACCTGAAACCTTGAAATCCAACAAGAAGGCGGCTCTGTCTGTCACCAGCAAGATATGCACCACAACCGCGACAACACACGGAAGTAAGAACAATCCTAGGCTTAGCATGGACGGACTCCTTCAGAAAAACAGTCGCTTTTAACGGGTTAGACGCAGTGTGCTGTCGCTTGACTGCATTGCATTCCCCCAGCTTTCCATACATTTCGAATGTGACTACTTCATGTCTGATCCTGAATGCGATGAGGGTTGATGACGATTCACATTCAGCCAATGATCTCGAAGGGGCGTGGCCTACAAGGTCTTCTGGGAAATGAAGTATTGTGGGATTCGATAATATTATCTTTATGTGAGTGTGTGCACTATTTCTCATTCAAGATTTCATTCCACTCAGCAGTTTGTATAATATGGTCCCTATTGTTCAGTCGTTGTAATGGTAAAAAAACGGATAAAAAGGGATGATTACCATGTCATACCACCCTATCCTGTTTTAATTCCTAAATCACACTCAATTAAATTTGCATATTAAGTTCTTATTGTCAAATGCTAACGTTTACTCAGGATCATATATCTTCGTAATTCCAAATTGACTGCATGAGTTTAACATCGAATCAGTGGACGTCCGTCCACCACAAGGTGTCTCTATTGTCGGACATTTTTATTCTGTGACATTAACCGTCTTGGTATCCCTACATTACTCTAAGCGTTGATTCTTTTTTATTTCTTCATAGCATTTTTCGTTATTTAAGACATGATAGTACTTAAGCAATAATAAGCATGTCTTTAATGATGAATTTATTCATTTGTACTGCTGCACATTGTCTACACATCCAGACTTCTACAAAAGAAAAGTGCAGATAAGCACCAATAAACCATATACTTAAAAGGCAAGTGTTTTCATCACAAGATTTCTTAATTTTCTAGATTATTAACAGGGATTCAGTACATGCAAATTACTTTTCTGATATATAAAGGTTAACACGTCTCAATAAGATATGAAATCACCCCTCTAGCTCAGGATTATTGAGACGGGTGATGCACACCTCAGAAGGTTTTGCAAAAACGCTGAAAAAGCATTATTTGTGATTCAGGCACCATTCACTTCAGTTCATTAGCCTTTTCAGTGACTTGGGTTAACCAGTTCTGAGGGCTGTGGATATCTTAATAGGTAAAACCTCAAAGGTATGAAAAGTAAATGTATACCAAGATTTAAATTAAACAAGGATATCAAACATGTCAAGCAAAGCATTTGTGAGATCCTCCCAAATCTTCCATTCTGGACAAAAAGAGGATTCAGAGACAACACTTTGATGAGTACACTGCTTAAGAAAAAGTCATTCTCTACCTTATTTATGTAACACTTTAAATTAGCCAACCCTAAGTACAGAAGAAATGACTGAAACACATCACGTGATATTACATCATACTCAGTGATGTGCCTTACATACACAGACTTAAGAATAGAGTGAAACTTTTGTAAAAAAAAAAAAAAAAAAAAGAAGCCCTACGCTAAATCATACCAGTGTAAAGGAAATAATTGACATTGTGCTTGTTTCAAAATAATATTTTTTTTCTCAAAAAGACTGTGAAGTAACAGTGTAGAGGATACGCCGTTGGCACAGTACTTGGCACTGATATCACACTCTATGGTAATCCAGCTTCTTCTGGGGGGGTCAGAGCAGAATGGGGAAACATGCTGGCCTCCGGTTTGGCATTACGATCAAAGGCCTCACAGTTCAGTTTAGTTCAGTTCAGGACAGGCAAAGAAAAAAACTAAAACAAAATCGTGACAAGGAAAGGAAATCAAATCTAGAACAAGAAAAATCCAGCCATCAGAAAACATGCCCAGTAAATATCGTAAGGCAACAGAGAAAGTAAACAACGGAATGAAAAAAGTGGTGAAGACTTAAGGTAAACGAAACGAGCCTGTGATGAAATGCAACTACCAAAGGTGTGTGTATGTTTGTGAGTGTGCGTGTGTTTGTGTGTTTGTGTGTTTGTGTGTGTGTGTGTGTGTGTGTGTGTGTGTGTGTGTGTGTGTGTGTGTGTGTGTAGTCTAAAAGGGTAGCATGAATGTGTCCTCTTATGTCAGTGTTGTGTTGAGAGTGACATGAGAGGTGATGTGGGGGACACGAAATAGTGCGCCCCTGCCACTTTGATAGCTTCTGTGTGGCAGATGGGGCTGACTATGGTTTCATGCCAGTGAAAGTTGTTCCTCCCCCAGCCTAATCTCAACAGATGTACAGTGATTAAATGTTTGGCCATAACAAGGGGGTAAAAGTGTCCGAGCAGTCAACACCACTCCTTTAAGATCTACTCATTCAAATTTACATTTCAATAATTAACCTTTTACATAAAGCTTACAATTCAGTAATGAACTTGGGCAGCCCAAGTGCACATAAAGCAATCAAGCTGGGCCCTGATGATAATGCAGTATTCAAGAGATTCTAAAGTAAAGTACATAATACAAAAACTGAGATAAACCTCCCTTAATCAATAATTGGGGAAAATTTGACTTTTGCATTATATACAGATAAATAATCAGATGTTTAATACCTGACCATTTCTGTCATAAGGCAAACAGTAAATTATAATATTACCATTTAGTTATTTTTTTAAATTTACCAAATGTTTTCATTTCAATGAGCATGTCTGTCAGTGTTTTAACTAATAGTTGAAAGTGGGAAACACATCCAGCTGCGATATTAGAAAATGGAAAATGCTCCAGGTTATTTATACTTCTGAATTTAAGATCAATTAAATAGTAAATAGGTGCAGTGCTCACACAATGATAATCAGTGTTTGGATTGCATTTTTTTTCCTGAGGCATGTTAATGTATAGCAAACAATCAGAAGGATAAAAAACGTGTAATAAAAGAGGGGGACCCATAAGCATCTCATAAGCAGTGAGCAAGGCGGTTCTCTAAATACAAAGCAATAACACATCTATTGAAGGCGCAGAAAGTAGTGTTTGTTGTCAAAAAGCGAAAAATGCTTCTGCGCTTACAATAATGATGTATAACTCTGAAGGCATGATAAATAAAAAACATTCCCCACTGTTACTGTGTGCACTTAATACACTTTGGTCCTCTGATTTTATGCATTTGTTTACATGTCTGGACCTCCTAAATACTCAACAGATGCATAAAAAACACCTCAAACAAAATACCAACATGCATAGGAAACATCTGATCCTGAAAACACAGGAACAACTGTCAACTATTGTCCTTCAGATTTGAGTCATTATTGTAGGTCTAGAAGGATTTCAAATTTTCACAACAAAAACCACTGACTACACCTTTAAAGGAGACATGTGACACTGAAGGGGTTGCCAGATCCACAGCTGACTCCCCCATTCCCAACACCACCCCTCACCCCCTCACCCCCTTTCTCCCTAAACCCCACTCACCCCACCCAACCCCACCTGCAGCCACTTCAGCCAGGGGGGGGCTGACCCAGTCAAGCGCCTGGGCAGCGGCCAGGAAATCTTAAGCCAGCCAGCCGGACGCTGGCAGCAATATGTGTAGTCTCTCCTCTCCTCTCCTCTCCTCTCCTCTCCTCAGGGTGGAGTGTGTGCACGTGGGCCGTGGCGCCCAGCGCCGGCCTCAGAGGATGGTGCAGAAGAACTTTTTCTCCCGGAAGGGGTTCTCTGAGGCAGGGACAGGCACAATGAGCGGGTCCTCTCGTATGTGCGCATCGCAGTAGGCCATCAGGTCAGCGGCCGCCTTGGACACCTACACCAGCACACAGGCAGGAAGATGGTAGTGAGGTTGAGTGTGTATATGTGTGTGTGTATTTGTTTATGTGTCTGTGGGTGTGCATGTGTGTGTGTGTGTGTGTGTGTGTGTGTGTCTGTGTGTGTGTGTGTGTGTGTGTGTGTGTGTGTGTGTGTGTGTGTGTGTGTGTGTGTGTGTGTGTGTGTGTGTGTGCGCGTATGTGTGCGTGTGAGTTTGTGTATATGTGAGTTGTGTTGGTCTTCCACATCAGTTGAACTATTAAGGTGATGATACATCGGGCTGCTTTTTGAAGTACTGTATGGCGCAAGGCAAATACATGACCAGTTCCTAGTGTTCTGATGGGATGATTGCCCACCGATGATTTTCCAGATAAATATTTGTTGCTCAGTATCAATGGAAATGTGCCAGAACAACAACGCTCTGCAACACTGCCTAGCAACATCGCTGAAGAAGTTGCCCTGTGTATCATCACCTTCACGCTGGGTAATTGGGCAGACCTTCTTAACCAAAGCAACCAAAGAAAGCTTGGTATGACAAGAAACACATTCACTTTGTAAACCCAACTGATTTGGGACCAGCAGGTACGTGGAGCAAGGTTAAAACATAGACAGTGAAAGGGTGAACATTTTCTCAGTGCTTCTGTGCCTCGCTAAAAGGATTGCCTTTTCAACGATGCAGCCTGGGCTGTTTTGCATTTTCTGAAAGTATAAACAGACTAAAGTAGCTACACTCTTAAGAGTTTTGGCAGTGCAGAACAAGAGACTACAAGGAGCCAATGGGTTGATCACTGGGCATGGCTGGAAGGCAGCGTGCTGCCCTGGGCAGCTGGAGCAGAGCTGGCTCTCTAGCCCTGGGGTAGGCTGATAACCACCACTCTAAACACAGTAATTAGGGCAAACATTTCCTTCCCAGACACAGGCAAACATACACACCAAGATAAAGACACACATTACAGACCGAACGACACAGAAACATAAATTCGCAATCACCCCCCATGGATATGCAGACACACACTCCTACAAATACACACGAACACACACACATGCACACCCAGCCTTGAAGAAGTATACATGAACATACCCCCGCACACACACTCCTACAAATACACACAAACAGACAGAGAGAGAGAGAAAGAGAGAGAGAGAGAATGTCACAGCGTTCATTCATTTCCCTCATCCCCATGTCTGTGCTACCCCAGGACATGTCTAAAACACTGACCTTCACGACAACTCTCACGTCACAGTTCTACCTCAGTGCACACACCAGTAAAGGCATCAATCATTCAGTGATTCAGTTAGAGTCCATCCATACCCCCCCCCCCCCCACCCCTCCACACACATACACCAACATCTGTGCCCCACCCATACTCCACCCAACACACACCCATGTTACACCCTAGCTACAGTGGGTACTCAGGAGAGCTGCAAGCTTGCAGATGCACGGCCCCGCCAGTGCTCACTCAAGCAGCTCCAGCTCCACCCTGCCTGGCCGCCCGGCAGGCTCTCCGGCAAATCAAGATAAACTAGCGCACACAAACAGACAAGGACAACGCACAGACAGAGGCAGGAGGCGGAGGAGGAGGAGGAGGAGGGAGGGGAGGGGAGGTATTCGAGGTTAAAGTAGCATCTGTGCTCTATAAACGCACACACAGCACAGTCTTAGTAAAAAAAAATCACATCATGAATTATGGATAACACACAGCACAGCATTGGTGCTTCATATTAATTAACCAATTATTCATTCAGATAACAGTCGTTCGTTTGGCTGACTGAACAATGGTCTGTCCGTTCTGCACTCTGCACATGGTACACAGCACATGGCATTATGCTAGCCGCGTCTGCTAAGAAACCTACCATATTTGTGGGCTTATGCGTGGGCATGCAGGATAATTTAGCATGGATTACAGTCGCTTCGTTTACGGATGAGAGGGGCCTGTTGGTCTGGCCGTCTCTGAATGTGTCCGGGCCAAGGTATGGGGCGTTTAGGTGGGGGCTTGCCCAGCGGAGAGGGGCCAGGAGCAGCTGCATGGGAGAAGAGTGGCGGATCACGCCAGCTGCCCCACCCCCTGTGCCGATGACCCACCACATGCACACACCACAGAGGCTCGAGGCTACCAGTGGCTGCTCAGTCAACTCTGCGTTACCCCACGTCACTGCTGTCCCAGGGCCTCAGCGGAGGCAAGAGAGTCACCCAGGCTTTGATGTGTGCCAAGGGAGAGAGGACATGACTGTTAACTGGGAATTAAAATTCAATCACATAAAATGAAATCCACTCAAATAGAGTGAAGAAATAAATAATGTAATTTGGCACTCTCTCCCCAATGAAGACCAATCCAATCATCATGACTCTAAAAAGGCTAAGGCATTTCTAAATCAAAAACTTCAGCACGATGACAGTATCCACAGAAAGCACAAGACTCTCTCAGACTATTCAGCGGTTCATTTAACCACTGAAAAGGGTTTCATTAACTCCAGTCCCAACAATTCATGTTTAAGCATTCACCTCTAAATCCCCCCCCCCCCCCCCCCCCCCATTACCTAAAAAAGTGTGTAAAATACAAGCAAAGACGCCCCCTTGGGAGCTTGAGTCTCACACACACACACACACACACACACACACACACACACATACATACACACACAGACAGACACACACACACACACACACACACACAGACACACACACACACACACACACACACACACACACACACAGACACACACACACACAGACACACACACAGGCACACACACACAGACACACACACACACAGACACACACACTAGCACACAAAGGGGAGAGTGGAAAAGCTGCAGTACTCTGGGGATGAGCACTTGTTATGGCAGCTAAAAGCTAGCGGTGGGGAGTGGTGGCGGTGGGGAGTTGTGCCTGTGTCGTGCTGTGCCTGAGTCGTGCCTGTGTCGGGTGTCATCCATCCCTGGCAGAGGCGAGCCGGTGTAATTACAGCACATAAGACTCTGATGAAGGAGCTGCCCACTAATTAGGACACATCACATTCTAGCCACTGATTGAGGGATTAATGAGGAAAGATCCCTCTCCTCTCCTCTCCTCTCTCCTCCTCCCGAC
Organism: Sprattus sprattus; assembly: GCF_963457725.1. Classification (NCBI taxonomy): domain Eukaryota; kingdom Metazoa; phylum Chordata; class Actinopteri; order Clupeiformes; family Clupeidae; genus Sprattus; species Sprattus sprattus. The sequence continues at coordinate 20,738,885 of NC_137910.1, read as the reverse complement.
TCCTCTCCTCCTCTCCTCTCCTCTCCTCTCCTCCCAACTTCTCTCCTCCCCACTCCTCTCCTCTCCTCTCCTCTCCTCTCCTCTCATGATACCATCCGCTCCCTGCCTCTGGAGAACACTCCTAATTAGATTTGGAATATGGGTGGTGGATCCTGTACTGTTGCCACATTCCCCACCCCACCACCTCCCTCCCTTACTCCCCTGCAATGAGGGTAAGAGAGAGTTATGTCATGGCAACGCATCAGTTAAGGGCTCTAGCCTACAGGAGGCCAGACGGGGAAGTGTCCTAAACCACAGATGCCCACAGATCAGGTCAGATTCCTGGGTGGGACTGGCTTCAGCTCTCTGCAAGCTCACAAGGAATAAGCACCAAAAGAGCGCTTGAGTGACTGCTTGTACCCCCCCCGCCCCCCCCGCCCCAAACCAACACCTCCCCTCTGCAGTATCTGACTAGAGCTTCCTTTCCTTCAGCTTCAGAGAGACAGACAAAAAGAGACAGAGACAGGAAAAATAGAGAGAGGGAGGCAGAGAGAGAAAGTGAGAGAGCAAGAAAGAGATAGAGTGAGTGAGAGAGAGAGAGAGGCGAAGGGAGTCGGGGGGGGGGGAACCAGAGACAGAGAAAGGTCAGAGGTGGTGAGAGAAGCAGAAATGCAGAGATGAAAGACCAGAAAGGAGAAACTGAAAGAGAAAAAAAGAGAGAAAGGAGGAGGATGATGAGGTGGAGGAGGAGAGGGCGAGATAAAGCTCTGTGTGCTGTAGACACAGACTGGGATGAAAACAGGCTTTGTGCACGGCGAGCGGCTGTGACGCGGGCTGGCAGGCCTGCAGGACAGGTCATAATGCTGGGCACACAGCCCCGGCGCTGGAAGGCAAGCCTTCCCACAGCACATGAGAGCCATCGCGGATCAGATGATCACCACACCGCAGCGGCAGGGGCAGCAGCCAGGGCTGGGACAGGGCCACCCCGAGGACAAGGCAAGACTGGCTCTCACACAAACCTGACGCTCTCTTTTTTTCTCTCTCTCTCTCTCTCTCTCTCTCTCTCTCTCTCTCTCTCTCTCTCTGACTACCTTATTCTGGTTCCTACTGAATGAAAGGGAATAAGTGTGAGTGTGGAGTTCCAGATTCTCAGGGTTAATACAAATAAAAAAATTGATGAAAAAACCCAGACGAAATGAAATGTCTTTTCGCTCGCAGCGCTCAGCAGATTTCAGCTATCACAAAGACAAACACGACACCCAAAGCTCCGCTATCGAGTGACAATGGCATTAATCTACACGTCTCAGCGGGATGAGGCCCAGATGAAAAAGTGCAAGTCAAGATGAGGGGGCTGGGGGTTGATCTCTTTCGGGGAAATGTCTGCCGTCTGCAAAACGATCTTATGCCCCGTCTGCGAGGGAGATTAAAAATAGAGGGAGCGGTGGAGTGGAGAAATATCTCCAGCGAGGTCCCCTCTTTCTCTGTCTTACTTCCTCTTATTTTCTCTCTCTCTCTCTGTCCCTCATCTCCCCTCCAAGGTACAGTACGCCTGTAGCGGTCCATTTAAAGCAGCGCTGCTCCTGCTGGCCATGTTGGATGCTCAGTCTGTGCGTGATGTGATGTCTGACCTGCTCTTTTTCTGAGCCTCTCGTTCTCATGAAATGCTCTGAGATGTGGGATGCTTTGTCCTACAAAGGCGTGTTACCATTGAGTTGTCCACAGTCTCATTGAGATTTCAGGCTGTCTGTTCACTTCAAACAAACAAGAGAATGGATGTATGGCCACTGCGTATACTGTAGTAGTAAAGCAAGTCTGCTGATTATTTAGAAAGTATGACTGAGTTCTTCATTATGTGTTCTTTTTCTATTTTTGAAATGATGGTTAGCATACCATGCGCTATAAAAGGTCATGGAATATGTAAAAGGTCATGGAAACCATATTCATGGTCACGAACCACTGGCTGCAAAACACCAGCATCTGGATATGTACCTTTATCCTGTCCATGCAGGCCTCCATCTTGAGCTGCTCCACAGCTTTCCTGGCCTGAGAGATGCTGGCTGTGCTGTTGTTGGCCATGTTGTCCTTCATGGTGGCTTCCTGCAAGTCGTGAGGAAGACAACAAATGATCCCTTTAGCTTAAAAAGTGATCACAGTCATCCCTGAAGATCTTTAGTCTGTGTTTTTTTTAAACTACTGTAAATGGCCACATTCATAAAGCGCTTTTTCACTCTGAGAGTATTTAAGGCTCTTTGCATTTCTCTACCTCACATCTACCTGGCGACAGTGGAGGCTGACAGACAAAGGTCCTTTGTGAAGGTGTTGGGGTTCGGTGTCTAGTTCCAGGACACTTCCACACACAACAAAGAGGAACCACACTCACACCAGGAACTACCAGTTCCAACATGTCTGTTCTACCTTCTGAGCCACTACCATTGTCCATAATTATGGGCAGTAACACGGAGGCTTGTTCATATTATGTTATGGTGACTCTGAGCCTGACATGGCATACCTTTCTTTTGTACACATATTGGATAGCTGATAGCAATTTGGTCACAAAATACTGTATCTTCATGAAACAGTAAAATGTGCTAGTAAACAAAATAGTGGAACAGAACACAAGAACTTTTATATACCTTTTGATATATGACCATGTATGGCTTTTCTTATATGGAGTATCTGGATTCATTGCAGGCTAAACATTTCTGAGGGTAAGGTTTTAGTGTACTGTAGATTTGCACAAAAATACCCTGTTGTGCTGTTCATCATAGTACTGCAAGACATCACCACTGACAAAGCTTAGAGAAAACCCTATATGTAAATCTGTAAATGAATAACGCTTCTAAAGCCTAATAGTTATAGAAATGGTCTCTATCCCTTTGCCTGCTAGAATACAAAGTGAACACAAGCATAGGGGACAGACATCCTTCTGTCTGTACAATAAAACTTTGACTGTGTGGCCTTTTAACCTGATACATATGATCAAGTCCAAGATATTCCAAAGTCCAAAAATTTCACTCCATTAAACCGGCTCACACACAGAGAAAACTCTCTTGGAATATTCCGTCTGTATGTCTGTCTCTCTTCATGACATGAGTAAGGCAATAGGTCAAGGGAGAAAACATGGGGTTAAATAGGCGTGGAGCTCATTTAACCATGGTGAACTTCACTTAGAGTCAAGGTTAACATGTTACAGTATCAATCCTGTTCTAACCATGTTAACAATATTTACTGATATGATATATCAGTTATAGAGTTAAATACAAATATAATAGTATAATAGTCAATAGTATAATAGTCAATCATTGAATTAGGCTTTGGGGAGATGGAACTGTTACATACATAACAAAAAGATTTAGGGTTTCAAAGTGACTTTAGCCGTAGTGGCCTATCCACTGACGATAAACCCCATCTCCCTTGGTTACATCAGTTATTCTACGTTGTTCTAAATGTCAAAATGGTTCAGGAAATCGGCTGATGATGAACATACAAACTCAGAATTTGGAAAAGCATACATTGCGCATACAGCCTACTAACTGACTAATCTACTGGGCAATCTAATGCATGTCCCTCCTAGGCCTCCCTTTCAGCGCTGTACGAAGCCCGCCTCAGCTTGACGGTTCATGCACAAATGCTTGTCCACTCGTGTAAAATAGCCTTTCCGCCGAACCATTCAGTAAGAGATATCATATAAGGGTTTTTTTTGTCGAGCATTTGGCAAAATGAAAGCGCATCCTTGGCTAGAACCCAAAGCCGTTGGGCTGGGTTGGTCCCGCTAAGAATGACACATGGTGAATTTACTATTTACAGGTGAACCCAAGAACTGAATGAATTGCTTGCTTAGTAGGAAATACGGGCTTGAGCTGCTGTCGCGTATTGCACTGGGCACAGTCCATACATTGCGTTGCCACTTAATTGCAGCAGCCATCTATGCCAAGCTTATCGAATTCTCTGCTTCACTATTTAAGTAGCAACAAGCAGGAAATTAATTTTTATTTGACAAAGATTCGCAGTTTATGAAAAAAACGTTTATACGGTTAAAATATGTTAACGTTACACTGTTTGCAGTTTTAGGCTGTATATTAATGGGAGGCACGGAGAAATGCCTCTCAATAATTCAAATGGATATACGAATCTGTATAATGAGAACGACTGTCACGCACGCCCATTTAGTTGCAAAAACAGAAACGAATAACAGACACATAAACCTACCTGAAGAGTGCAAATGATTAGGCTGTGTGATATTTAGAAACCGGGGTTGACTCCACCCTACAAAAGGTAGTCAAATTAGGATTCAGAAGGAGGAAAACCCCGCAACTACTCAGGCTGAGCCCAGTCGCCGTGTAAACCAGATTATTGATGACACCGAGGATTCTTCCACCGCGCGCAGAGCCGAGTCTTTCCCCAATTTACGTCGTGCATTTACGCATAGTCCCCTTGATTTTGAAACAGTCGAGATGTGCCCCACGGCTCACCGTCGGTAGACCTGGAGAAAAAACGGATGCCAACTGTGGGAGACCTCACTGTGACGCGGACAATACAGTGCAAGATGGTGCACAGACATCAAGGGACAACCCCTATTCCCCCACCTGGTAATACTGTATTTACGAAAAAAGACCAAGAGCGCGCGTTTCATCGGTCTGCGCTTGAACGCCTGTCTCTGTAGTTTACTAGAAGGCGAAAATGGCATCCGCCGCATTCGCAATTTGCGTTATTGCAGTAGTGCGCTTTGGGGACGTAGAAAGGCTTCCCTGCTTAATTTTACATCACTGTTGACATCACTGGGTCTCCCAGTTGGTCCATCGTGAAGAAGCAGAAGCGGGGAGCTGGCTGGCAATAGGGCCGTCAACCTTATTGTCAGAATCTCAGCTCATTTTCTGAAGACCGTTGTTTATTTATTTAATTTAACGCGCGCCGTGGTCAGTGCTGTGTAGGCTATGTTTAGGTGTGTCCAGTACATCTCTGGATGGCTTCACGATGACTGCAGAAAGGGTTGCCTACTGTTGAGCTCATCCAGCTAATGAAACCTACAAAAGCCTCTGGTGACTAAACTGTTCTTGAAGCGCTTAGCTGCTCTTATATGAGATCATCTCACCTCAGTCTAGAACAAACAGATGACATCATACTTATTTTTAAAACGGTAGAATATTCAATATATTTAGGCCTAAGAAATGATTGTCTCATAGGAAAATGAAATAGCCGACATAGTAAAGGTAAAGGGGGTAATAATAGGCCAACATATTAATAAAACACACCAAACACAATATTTCTTAAATATTCATATTTGTATGTATTTATATATATATATATGTATATTATATACTGATCACTTTTGTCCGTTCATAGATACAAAATATAAGAAATACATGTTCCATTCAGGCTTCTCCCTCACAACAACAATCAGGGTGGGAGGAACGTGGTCCGTAGCACGTCTTTCACGGAAACTCACGGACCGCTCAGTCTCTATACAAAGGATCTTAAATTACGTAAAGCTCTATCAGTTTAACAAACATAAACAAAAAAAGAAAAAACATTGTGAGTTCTTTCGCCGTAAAACGCAAAACATTTTCACACTTGATCCTGAAAGATTCACTCAACGTCTCACCCAGTGGCATTCCACAACACGTCTCAGACAATGTAAAGAATCATACAATCATGCATCAGACACTGTACACATACGATAAAAAGTTGGACTAAGCATCAGATCAGAAGGAAAATGTGCGTTAACACTTGGAAAATAAAGCACAAGACAAATGCAAACATTGTAAACGTCAGAGGCACTATCCCTATACGTATGCTAAATGGAAGAGCCAACATGATTGATCAAATATGTTTCAGTCGATTTGGACAGCGCATTTGAAATTGGTTAAATTACCTTTACATTAACAGAAACGCAATAGGGGTAGAAGAATCAAACAAAACAAACGTAGTGAACTCTACATAAGAACGATGAAATAACTTCCCTTTCTGTAAACATGATTTGCAACAGGACTGAAATCTTACCAAAAAGAAATGTTTTTCATTTTTTTTTTTTTTTTTTTTGAAAAGGCTGTCAGTGACAAACATTCAGCAAGGCAAAGATAAAACAATTCAACACTCCTTGAACCCAGTCATGCTGGTAGAAAACAGCCAAACTGGAAGCTGAACATGGCTTATAATTTCTTAATTTTGATAGTGCTCAGTTTAATTATACTTCAAGGGAGTTAAGACCTCCAAGGCCAACTATAATTAGAACTAGAACCAGGAACTGTAGGGAGATATCTGGGGCTTTCACCCAAGGGCCATTCCATGCTGTGATTCTGATGCCCAACAACAATCTCAGTACAGGAGTAAACCTTCCTGACTTTAAGACATAACATTTCATTCTATTTAGCTATATTACAATCCAATACAATGACATCTTTGAATGGAACAAAAATACAACTAAACAAGCAAACACAAAAGGTTCAAACACTCTTGCGCTCAAATAAAAATAAAACAAGTATCTCAGATGTAAGGGTGACTGAGGCTTAGATTAAGACAGGTGGTCCACACAACAGAGTTTAACACACTCATAAAACACACACTCCGAGGATTACGCCGACTCAGTCCTCTCTTCAGTGATCGCTGGGCTTTAATCAATCAGCCACCATACTCTTGATTTCCATAGGACAGTTTGGTCCGAGTTAAAGGTTGGACTAGACTAATACATTCTGATCAGGGGGAGCAGGTGGCCCTGAAAAAATACTCTTCATAAAACAGTGCGATATGTTTTTACACAATGCATGTGTTTGTAGGTACCATGCACATATCTACCTGCTTTTAGCAACACCCAATATAGGGATGCATTAGGCAACTCTCTCCGTGTGTGTGTGAGTGTTTGTGTGTGAGCTCGTGTTTGCACTGGGGTGTGTGTGTGTGTGTGAGCTCCTGTTTGCACTGGGGTGCCCGCAACAAGGGTTTTGTGGCTGCTGAGCCCCTATACGGCGCGCATACAGCTTCGCCCGGAAGATTACCAAATCAATCCCTGGGATTAGCGTCCCTGAGCAGCCTCCCGGTGAATGGGATCTTCCCGTCGGTAGCGGCCTATAAGCCTCACACAGCAGGAGTGTGTGTGTGTGTGTGTGTGTTTGTGTGTGTGTGGGTAGAGGGCTGCTAGCGCCCAACTAAATTCATTACCCAAAGCCACACCAGCGTCCCCCCTCCCCTCCTCTTCCTCCCTGTGTTACTCTCCATTTTCCTCTCTTTTTCTTTCTCCTTATTTCTCTCTGTCTCTCCTCCCTCTCTTCATTAATGCACTAGCGAGTCCTGGGCCTCCGCTAATGTAGTTAGAGAAATGAGAGAAGAACAGAGAATGATCCTCCAAGCTGTTAAGACATAAGACTGATTCAAATGAGAGTGATGAGCTGGTGGATTCACCTCGAAGATCACTGTGCACTCCAGACAGATGGTTCTGTTTTCTCTTCCCCGTCTGTGTGTGTGTGTGCGTCTGTCTGTGTGTGCGTGTGCGTATGTATGTGCGTGCATGTGCGTGCGTGGGTGCGCGTGTTGAGGGGAAGGTATAATGGAAAAAGTCACTCTCGCTCAGAAATACAAAAGAAACATAATTAACATCAGTTAATGCATACAACATGCACATGGGTTACGGACGACTCAGTGACCCGCTCACATTCAAACATGAACAAGCTGGATCGGGAATCAATCAATGACACAGTCATATGAGCTCCACGTCTCTGCTGTTTCTCTGCTCTTCTCCTTCTCTTCTCAGTGACACAGAGTGGTGTGGGAGAGGACTGGACTGGACTGGACTGCTGGACTGGGGACTTTAGTGTTGAGCACAGGGGTAGAGGATGGAGGGGCTTGGGGGTAGAGGATGGAGGGGCTTGGGGGTAGAGGATGGAGTGGTGGGGGGTAGAGGATGGAGTAAAGCAGCTGGCTGGGGTTCTGGCAGCAGGCAGAGAAAGGTGCAGTTTCAGCAGGGGTTTAGTTTCTGAGCTTCGGCCGGGGCGGGGGGACAGTTGGTTGTGGGGTGGGGGTGTGGGTACGATTGGCAAACAAACCACGCCCGCCACGAGGGTGGCAGAGAGATGGCGCTGTTCACCCTTTTGGTCCGTCCGTCCCACCCAGCCTGGCCAGGAGCTAGCAGCTTTCACGACAGTAGTCAACAACCACCAAATCAGAAACAGTTCAAAAGACCAAACAAAAACAACAACAAAACAAAAACACTAATACTGGAAACAGATTAAAAACAACACAGCAAACAGCCAGTACAATAAGTGACAAACGAGTCACAAACCAACAAACCAACACATCAACGCTGGCAAACAAAAACCCAACTCTCCTCAAAAGAAACCAACGCAACTTGACAAAGCAGGTTGGGAAAGGCCTCCATTCATCTTGCCCTGGCGTTACCCAGCGGCCTTATTTATAAATATATATATTTACATGACAGTGTGTGAGTGTGTGTGTATATGTGTGTATATGTGTGTGTGTGTGTGTGTGTGTGTGTGTGTGTGTGTGTGTGTGTGTATGTATGTGTATGTGTATCTTATTTGTACATAACACTATTTTGTTATTGTAGCTTCCAGCACTCTATTTTCATTGATGCGTTTAGTTCAGTTCTCTGTTCGGGTCCTCCTGAAAGGCCAGTGTTGTATATTTGGTTGGAGTGTTGGGGGGAGGGTGGGGGGGTGCTGGTGCATGCTGGCACATCGCCTCTCTGGTGGTGGTGGGTGGTGGGTGCGTTGGGGGTAGGGGGTCGTGAGGTGGCGGGGTCATTCAGGGTCATCCTGAGACGAGGATGAGATGAGCTGCTCATCCGGCAGCGTAGCTGCTGAGGAAGGAGTAGAACATGGGCAGCTTCATGCGCTGCTGGTCGCGCCGGCACCAGGCAATGACCGTCCCTTCGCTGTTGGCCGTGTACAGGTGATGGCCATCGCATGAGAATGTCAGGCTGCCAGGGGATAAGAGGAAGACGGGCAGGGCCACAGGGAGGGGTACGTTTTAAATCACTTGAGGTTAAAGCATACTTTTCATCATAAACATGATATTCACTGTACAAAATAATACTAAACATTATACACACTAAACATACATACTAAACATACATACATACATACATACTAAACATTATAAACATGGTATGGTATGAGATCACTGAAGTACGGGAAATATACAATATACCAAGAAAATCTTTAATTTTAAACTGCCCTCTAGGCTCAACACTTCTGTGTTTGTTTGAGGAAAATGAAACTTGGGTCTCTGTTGCGTCTCTGCGGAGGATCAGATTACAGGATGTGAGGAATGAAAACAAACATCAATACCTGATGATGGGTTTGTTGGACTTCGGAAAAGTGATTTCTCGTACAGGCTTCAGATCCCACGTGCTCCACAGCCTAGGAATGGTGTTTGTTCGTATGTATGTGTGGATGAGTGTGTGTGTGAGTGTGTGTGTGTGTGGTTGTGTGTGTGTGGTTGTGTGTGAGAGAGTGTGTGGATGAGTGTGTGTGTGTGTGTGTGTGAGAGAGTGAGTGAGAGAAAGAGAGAAGGGGGAGGGGACAGAAGGTGAGAGAAAGACACAAAGAGACATCAGAGAGCGAAAAGAAAATCAAACAAACCACAATAAACACAAGCAAACGTTCATAAAAAAAACATTTGAGAGCATGTGATCCATTTCATATGAGTTTGCAGGATATGTGTGTTATGTCCTGACTGGAGGCACAATCATACCTGACCACGCCATTCTCCAGCCCGCCAGCGATGACGTTAACAGACACGCCCTCCGGCTGGTTGGAGAAGGCCACGGAGCAGATGATCTCTCTGCAGTGCACGTGGCCAATCAGGTCACCGTTCACCGTCCACAAGCGCAGGTCACTGCCACCACCCACTGGAGAGAAAAACAAAAACAAAAATAGTTGATTACAAAATACATAAAACATTGAAGACATGCACTATATGAATCATTGGCCCAACTATGCAAAACACGTCAACATATTTTTATGTGAATTGCATTACTGAAATTAAAGTAATTTTAACTCATTTTGCTAGTGCTAATTAAACTTCAACATTGGTGGACATGTTTTTCAGGTTTCAACAGCCGTTTCATACAAAGGGCTAATTCCAAGTGCTAAACGAGCATTTAATTCATTGGAGTGAAGTTAGAGTTGCTGACTGATGACTGTCTTTATTCCACCAATTCACATAAACCATTGGACAAAAACTGACACGGCACTAGCTCGAAAACATTTTAATGCTTTTGGATACATCTGAGAAAGTAAAATAAAGCCGAAACATACTTTAACAGTCTATGAAGCTCTTGAGAGCTCTTCTAAAGCATTGTGTGTTAAAATCAATACCAGAGAGACTTCAAGCTGTGATTAAAGCAAATGTTTTGATGTTGAGCACAGACTAACAATTTCACTTTTGTTTCTAATTTATAATCAGAACAGAACATATACAGTTATGCATATACAATTTAAAATCAGAACACACACACAGACACACAAACACACACACACACACAGGGAATAACTGCAATATGTAACTAGACATTTTAACACAAGGGACACTTACCGGAGTCACACACAGTGGCTATATCTCCTGTGGTCTCGCTGGCGGAGACCGCATTGACAGGGCTTTTGTGACCAGTGAGGCTTTGAACATAGCACAGTCTGGAGGAGAAGAGAGCACAACACCATGAATAGTTATGTTGGGGTTAACAACATTTAATATTTCATCCCTCCTTCAACAATGGGGGTTTCTAGAAGACAAAGCAGCTCTCTCACAGACCTGTTGAGGTCCCAGAGGATGCAGGTGCCGTCTCGGCTGACGCTGATGAGGATGCTGTAGGGCTTGCAGACGAACAGGCCCGTCACCTCGTCCGTGTGGCCGTACAGGTGCACTTGCGACTCCACCTCGATCTCCGACGGCTGCAGAAACACACACATACAATATATAGTGAGGCCATTGAATAATGCGGAAAGGGGCAGGGATGATGATGGTAATGATGATGATGATGGGAGAGAATAGTCTGAGGAAGCACTGTTGCTTTCACCAAGGCGAAGAGAGAGAGGAAATTCATCAGATGGTTTCCAGGCGCACATGCACACTCACACACATACACAAAAAGACCTTGAACAGGAACCCTACAGTCTCAGGAAGCCTTTGTGTATGAATCAGTGGGGACTGAGCTAGCAAAGGAAAACCAAGAAGAGAGGGAGACATGACAGAGCTAGCGAGAGAGAGGGGGAGAAATGACAGAGAGAGAGAGAGAGAAGGGACAGATGACAGAGAGAGGGAGAAGGGAGGGGGGGTGAGAGAGAATAAGCAAAGCCAATATGAGTTGAGTAAAGCCACTAGACTGGGAGAGGTAGGCTTTAGGTGAAAAAGGACAGAGAGAGACAGAAAGATACACACAGATGTGTGAGGCTCAAGTCATGTGGAGGCCAGTACAGTAGAGGGGACTGAAAGCAGTTTGTTTGTGAGAATATGTGTGTGTGTGTGTGTGTGTGTGTGTGTGTGTGTGTGTGTGTGTTTGCAGTGGTGAGTCTGTTGGGCAGACATAGGGCCACCTGTAGGTTGAGGGAGGGAAATGTGTTTCTAGGGCAACCCGGAGATATGACTAATGAGGCCACTACACACACAACCCAGAGTCCTCCTGCACAGAGAGGGGTAGAGAGAGAGAGAGTGAATGTGTGAAAGAGGAAAGGGGATTGGGAAAGGGGGAGAGAGGGAGAGAATGTGGGAAACAGAGGGAGGGGGATTGGGAAAGGGAGAGAGAGAGATGCATGGAGTCGCTACGCGCTACAGGGAGCCATCGCAGACGTGGGCGTGTGGCTGGGTGGGCAGCGGGGGAGGAGAGGAGAGGAGAGGGGAGAAAGGGAGCCGGGCGTTGCCACGGCAACCTACCGTGGTGGCGGTGAAGCGGTTGCTGTAGGCGGTAATGACTCCACACTTGCTGCCCGTGAACAGCTGGCATCCGTCCGGAACCCAGGCACAGCTGGTCACCTACAGGCAGGCGCAAGGAGTAGGGCGAGAGAAAGGAAGAGAGAGAGAGAGAGAGAGAGAGAGAGAGAGAGAGGAAAGCAAAATAATGAATAACAATAGGAAAAAGTGATTCACAAGTGCTCTGACTATATGGCAATGTAGACTCCGGTTTTCTAAATGGGTATTGGTCTTAAGAATGAAAAAGCTTCTGTGTTGCCAATGGTAACAACAATGAGTAACAGCTCTGAGAGGATAATCCATCAGGTGGAATACAGATTGGACAATATGCACTTACTCCCCACCTGAGGTCCTCTCTTTCAGAAGCAGATGCATCTGACCTCCCCCCACACTACTGGTGTGGGTGGTGTGTGGGTGTTGGTGGTAAGTGTGGCTGGATGTTCATGTGTGTGTGTGTGTGTGTGTGTGTGTGTGTGTGTGTGTGTGTGTGTGTGTGTGTGTTAGTGTGTGTGTCTCACCTGGTGCAGTGGGGAGCACTGGATGAAGTTGATGGGCGGTTCGCTCTGCTTGCTCTTCAGACGCAGCATGTTGTCAGCGTAGCCCCAACTCAAGATGGCCGACCACTGGATGTCTGTGCTGTGCATACTCCTAACGCCTAAAAGGGCGAGGTGAGGTTAGTGTGTGAGGGTGTGAGAGTGTGAGATTGTGAAACAGAGGGTATGTGAGAGAGAGAGTAAGAAAGTGTATGTGTGTGTGTATGTGTATATCTGTGTGTGTGTGTGTATCTGTGTGTGTGTGTGTGTGTGTGTGTGTGAGTGTGTGTGTGTGTGGTCTTCATCTGTAGGCATTTGCTACAGATCAAGAGTGTCTGGCAGTAATGAGGATGTCTGTGTTTATCTCTGCTGTGACGCACCAGCGAGGGGAGGCCTGTCAGCACAGTACAGAAATCAATGTGTCTGTTTGTTCGCTTGAGAGAATGCCTGCACGTATGAGTGTGTGTGTGTGTGTGTGTGTGTGTGTTCATGTTTGAATGTTTATTAGTGTTTGAGAGAACGTGCAGGTGTTTGAGCTTGAAGCGTGTGTCTGCCCCCGAGAAACAATTTACCTGTATGTGTATAACTGCATGCATAGAGTGAAGGTGAGAGTGAAGTGTGAATGCATGTGTACAAATCTGTGTGTATATGTGTGTGTGTGTGTGTGCGTGTGTGTGTGTGTGTGTGTGTAGGTGTATATGTGTAGAACTGCATGCATGGACGGAGCGTGAGAGTGAAATGTGAATGCATGTGCATAACTGTGTGTGTGTGTGTGTGTGTGTGTGTGTGTGTGTGTGTGTGTGTGTGTGTGTGTGTATATGTGTGTCTCACCCTGCTCCTTGCTGTAAATCATCATGAGGCAGAACTTGCGGGAGAGGCCGCAGATAGCGCGGGTGGGCAGGGCGAGCAGGGAGCCGAACCTCTCCCCATGGGGCTGGCTGAAGCACACCACTGGGTCTGGAGCGCTGGGGGAGCCCACGTACTCCCCCCACTTCAGACCTTTCACCCACGGCAACGGACTCTGAGCAAGGAGGGAGAGAGAGAGAGAGAGAGAGCTTATAGCTTATAGTATAGTAAGTATAGCTAACTACAAAAGCATGACCTATGTGTATATGTAGTGTGGGTGTGTGTGTGTGTGTGTGTGTGTGTGTTACGTATTTCTTTCCATAGTTTTTCCAAGCTGCTTCCGAGTTTAATTTGCACAACACTGGTTTGGCCGCAGGTAATCAACGAGTACCATCTAGTCTGTGTAGATGTGTGTGTCAGCTTGTCTGTCAGTCAGTTATAGTCTGTACACATGTGTGTGTGTGAATGTTTCAGTACCGGGTGTGTGATCTCTTTGGGCTGCTCGCGGTTCTCCCTGAAGGCTAGCTGCACCAGGAGGCCCATGGCGGCGGGCAGCTCCCCCTCCAGCAGGAGTTTGGGCGCCGCACGGCCGATGTGCGAGGCGTTGAACAGCTGCCGTGGCGTCTGGCCGTACGTCTTGATCATGGTCTCCAGTGCACGCCGCTGGACCGGGTCCTCCACTGCAGACACGTCCATGCCAAAGTACGTCTGCAGGGGAGAGAGGGAGGGGAGGCGGGCAGAGGAAGCACCAAAGGGGTTAAGTGCAATCTATGCAAAAAACCTTGGTCAATAAGCTGGATCTGGATACTCTCGAAACATCTTTATTATCTATTCTAAGCTCAGGGTCAGGCCTACTACAGTATCAGCAGGAGAGGGCGTGAGGCTCACTGACCGCGGGGTGGAAGACGTTGATGGCGTGCACAGCCGCCTTGCCCTTCTGCTTGAGGCCAAACGTCAGGTCGATCCACTGGCACAGCGTCTGGGACACCTGGTCCGACTCCAGAGCCTGCCGGTGGATCAGGACGAAGAGGCGCGGGTCGTTTCTCGCCCACGGTGGCAGGTTCACGTGATTGACCCGCTCGCTGTTCTGACGCACTCCGAAGTCAAAGCCTGGGAGTGGAGGGAGGGAGGGAGGGAGGGAGAGAGACACAGAGACAGAGAGGGAGGGAAAGAATATGTTAGAATAGCTAGAACAAGTACATTTGTGTTTTTCTGAAGCAGAGGAGTTAATACAAGGAACAGAGAAATATTAGTTGAAATTAATTAAACCAGAAACCACCTGAAGTAGAGAAAAAAAATTGAATCAACATCAACATTAATTAAGAAAAAATGGCATTTTTTCAATATCATGAAATCATGTCCAATATTTCACAAAAAAGTGCTGTGCTATCTGGTAGCCAATACACTCCCAATAAGTGTATTACAAACACATGAAGCTCCATTCTGTTCTGACCTTCCCTGTTGACCAGGAACTCTGGCAGGTAGAAGAACTCAGGGATGAGCTCCTTCACGTCAGTCATGGACTCAAAAGAGGACAGTCTCCACGTGGTGTTCATGGAGTGGAACGTGCGGTCAGGAATATCAAAGCTCTGATCTGTTTGGGCCCAAACACAGAGAAACAAAACCCTTTCATCGACTACACACAGCCTGAACATCAACAGCAGGAGAGGGAGGGAGGGAGAGAGAAATGAAGAGAGAGAGAGAGAGAGAGAGAGAGAGGAAGGGGGGGGGGGGTAGAGAAGGATTGGGAAAAAGAATCAGACTTCAAAGGAGTGGAACACCTTTTTTCATGGCTAATTTCTCGTGTTGAAGGCCTGCCGCTTTGAGATCAGACCAGACACTTCAGTTCACATTAGTGCCCCTGTTTGAAGACCAGGCCCATTCCAACAATACAGGGGTCATTACATATTATTAAATATTTACAACCTCTACCATGCGAATAGCTGCCTGTGAATAAGGACACTCTGAAATGGAACCATTTCCTATTAGTTGCCTGTGTAATTTCCTTTAATTTTATGTTGAACTTAGTGTTGCACTAACCATAGGGCAAACATCACGCACGTCCCACTGTGCTGAACAGCAGACAGTATCTGGGGCAGTAAACTAGTCCAGTGGTTACGCAAGAGTTTGAACTGGCAACAATAAGTATTTTAAGTCATGTGGGCTTTCATGTGCAAAGGTGAAAGCCGGAACCCTTGCACAGAAATAAACAGGGCAGCTGTGCTGGGCAGCCTATAAGTATATTATACAAAAACACGAACAATGGCTGTCAGACCTTACGATATACCTGCTTAAGACACGCCCCCCCCCTCACACACACACACACAATACCCTACCATAACATTTTTAAAAACAAGCAATACTTCGATTTCTTTATTTCTTTTGAACACAGCCTCCGAGGCCCATTGAGACCTGAATAAGTGGCCCAACATAAGGACAACAGGACCACCTAATGGGTGACTTTCAAATGCAGCCGTAGGCAGTGGAAATGCTTTCCCCATATACATCATGCTTAAGGTTCCTCTGGCAAATTGCTGAGCAAATACATCTTCAGTAGACAATATAAGCCACCTTTTACTAGCTACGCAACTACATAGTTTCATTTCGTTCACTTGCAACTTCGTTGTTTTATACATTTCACTTGACTTTCAATAAGACTTTGAAGTGAATTTCTGAGTACATTTTGTGATTCTAGCTGAAATGATTATTCAGATGCAAGCCAAAATCTACACTTGGTTATTAACCCACAGCCTAGTATGTCGGTATATCAGCACAGGTGCACCATTTATTTAATGCTGAAAGCCAGTGAATGCGTCTTATTCATGGTAAATAGGATGGGTGTTGTTACCTTGGTAGGCCAGGAACATCTTGGTGAAAGGGGGCATCCTGACCATGAAGTGGAGAACAGTGCCACTGTTGGAGTAGTGGGAGCCGTAGTGGTAGGGCTGCACTGGCGGCATAGGGTCGTCGTCACGGGCACCCTTCTTATACTCCTCCTCGAGGTACTGCGCACACACACACACACACAGAGACTTTAACATACATAGATACAAGTGTATGTTTGTAGACATATACATACACTCAATAGAAACACACAGGCCATTCTCCCTTCACATCATCTGTTCCCAGTTGCAGCAACATCATACATCACGCAGTTACTACATGATTACACTTCAACAGACAGACACAGACAGACAGACAGACAGACAGACAGACAGACAGACACACAGACACACACAGACAGACACACACACACACACACAAACACGCTACCTTATAGTTATCCACATAGCGATCCTCCTTCTCCTTTGACTGCACGGCTATTGGCTTGTTGAGGTTCCTATCGAACAGAACACACATGATCTCTCAATAATCCTCTGGTCATCCAACGACTTCAGATGTCTGAGGAGACTGTGTATGGTTTGAGGTCATTCAATAAAATAAATCAGGTTACAGGACTGCGTATGTGTGCGTGTGTGTGTGTGTGTGTGTTTGTGTGTGTGTAGGGCTTCATGTTTAGTTAGATGGCCTCTTGGGGCAGCACATCAATAGCCTATGTCTGATGAGATTCGCTCGTCATGTGTCTCATAATTTCAGGTCTCATACTGTTGCCGTGCAGAAAAAAATATAACCACCACTTGGAACCCCTGAGGCCCAAAGAGTCCCCACCCACCCACTTCAATCATGAATAAAAACAAGGCAAATTAAGAACATGAGCACGGAAATTTCCAAAACTGTTTGATGGTCTCTGGCAGACCCACACAAGAAGACAGTTCCTCCTCGGACAGAGTGGGGGTATTGATTATGACATCAGGAAGTGACCACGTGCTCCCCTGTGTCCATGGTCCACTTTGAGAGAGCGCTGCAACACTGGCTCCATTTAAAGCAGATCAACTGACTGACCCTGACATTAACCAGACATGCTTTGAAGAGTTGAAAATGTCAATCCCATCTTTGTTTTGAACTGACTATTTCTGTTCACCTTGCAAGGATCACTCTGAATATTCCATCCGTTAAACCCCAAAAGAACAACTTGAGCTCGAGGTGTATCGTGTCTATGCTAAACAAGTATGTGATCAGGTTAATTGGTTCGGTACCATTCACCCAGGTAACACTACAGTATGCCCTCGTTCCGAGGGTATTGGAAGCCAAGCAAGAGAGTGCTTCCAAGAGTCCATGAGAGCCTCCTTATATACACGTGTGTGTGATTGTGTGTGTGTGTGTGAGAGAGAGCGTGGCGCACCTGTAGATGTTGGGGTCATGCAGGTTGAGGGTCTCATTGGTGTGTGTGTGTGTGTGTGTGTGTGTGTGGGGCGCACCTGTACATGTTGGGGTCATGCAGGTCGAGGGTGTCATTGGTGTGTGTGTGTGTGTGTGTGTGTGTGTGTAAGGGAGCGTGGCGCACCTGTAGATATTGGGGTCATGCAGGTCGAGGGTGTCATTGGTGTGTGTGTGTGTGTGTGTGTGTGTGTAAGGGAGCGTGGCGCACCTGTAGATATTGGGGTCATGCAGGTCGAGGGTCTCATTGGTGTGTGTGTGTGTGTGTGTGTGTAAGGGAGAGTGGCGCACCTGTAGATGTTGGTGTCATGCAGGTCGAGGGTCTCATTGGTGTGTGTGTGTGTGTGTGTGTTTGTGTGTAAGGGAGCGTGGCGCACCTGTAGATGTTGGGGTCATGCAGGTCGAGGGTCTCATTGGTGTAGTCGCGAAGGATGAAGGGGAAGACGGGATACTGCATGAGGTCGTTGAAGGAGCGTCCGGAGTGCTTGTTCAGGTGCGTCAGGTACTCAAAGTTGGTTATCTGGCCCGAGCCCCACAGGTGGGTCAGTGCCGAGATGTTGCCGTACTCCAGCAGGTTGGGCAGGTCCGACGTCAGGATGTTGTGGTACACGTCGTCACGGAACTGAGGTGGGAGGGGTACATTGGTACATGATTTTCACCGTGCCACCATAACAGGTTTGCTTTTCATCTCATCCCATCCGATGAGAAGCAGGAGGATCTTTAGGTGAGTACTGGATAAACATTCAAAATATCTGAACTTTTTAACAAGCTGTATGGAACCAATTCAACTTCAACAGATCTCCTTGATTTAACCCCTTAAACTTCCAGAGGTAGAGGATGGGAGATGGAACACAATACGAAAAAAAACATCTTCTGGCAACTTCAACATTTAAAATTCACTTAAGTCTGCGAGTTATTGCGCATCCTCCAAGCATCTTTCATTAAGGCCAAAACTCTGTCATATTTTAATTTCCTGAAAGAACCATCTGCTTCGAAGGAAAAGGCATAGTATTATTACCTCCTTCTTATCTTGCGTTATTAAAATGGGCTTTGGAAATGGAGTTGAAACTACACTGAGCTTGCATACCCTTACCCACTCTAACCTGAAAGGATGGGATGGAAGGTATCATCAGTGTTTATGGAAGAAGGCTGCACTGGTCTTGCCCTGGTGTTGTCGAATGCCAGCAGTATGATCCTGTCACTGGCATTGGTCACACGTTATTAAGGTGGGGCTTGGAAATGGAGTTGAAACTACACTTAGCTCGCACCCACTTACATGTGTGAGTAAACTGAAGGGAGTGGGTGGTGTGTGTGTGTGTGTGTGTATGTGGGTGTAACTGGTGTATACTGTAGAGGGCTGTGTGGGCCTTGCCTTGGTGTTGTCGAAGGCCAGTAGTAACGTCCTGCCATTGGTGAGAAAGATCTCAGTGGCGTTGTCCCTCAGCTGCCACCAGCGCTTGTGCACCTCCTTCACCTCCTCGTACGTCCAGGAGAACGAGGCTGGCTCCGTCTCGCCATGCGGGGTCTGCCACCGTGCAGTACAGTATGGGTTAATATGCACACACAGACCAACACACAGAGATAGACAAACACACACACACACACTAATGATAATTAAGTGAAAGGGTCAACATGCCCTGGGCTCACACAGACAGATAGAGACACACACATACAAACACACACACACACACACACACACACATACACGTCTCGCCATATAGCGTCTATGTAGCGAACGGGGACAGAGCAGACACCCCACCTGGTCTCAAACCCAGGGTGTAAACATAGTGACATAGTGACTATATTTACAGAGACCAACTGGGAAACAGATAGACAGATACACACACAGATGTCATTATGTATGAAGTACAAATGGGCTTACTTGAATGTCATGGGCCTCAGCTGCGTTATCCTCTACAAAGTACATCCCAGTCTTCCCTGTGGACGTGCACACACACACACACACACACACACACACACACACACACAGAAAGAGAATTAGAGAGCAGACAGGATGTCAAGGGTCCTGTGGGAGTGATGATTATGTAGGTTTGAGGGATTGTGTGTGTGTGTGTGTGTGTGTGTGTGAGAGCGAGAGGGAGAGAAGGAAAGGCATTAAGGAAGAGTTACAGCGTTTAAGGTTGGATGTGGAAATGTATGCATGAGAAGAGTGTGTGTGTGTGTGTGTGTGTGTGAGAGAGAGTGAGAGTACACTCACCCAGTAGAAGCTCTCCTGCCGTCTCTCTGGACGGAGCAACACTGATGCACCGTCTGGTAAACCTGGAGAGTTAAACATTTTCATATCTTTCACAAATCATACCCATACTCCTCAATTTAACACACACACACACGTTATAATAGAGCTTGGTTGTTAACCAAATTATGCAAACTAATTCTATTGTGGTCATTGAATCAGGACAGCCTGCACCTCCCACTCCATTTATCTGCCCTCAGTTCCCTGGCACCACCCAGAGTGAGAGTGAGAGTGAGAGATTGAGAGTGAGAGTGAGAGCGAGAGCAGCATACCTGATGGGCTCACTGGTGGCTTTGTCCTTCACCGTAGAGGAGAATGAGGAGTGGGTCTTATCCTCCGACAGAAACGCCAGCGGCGGCCTCACTGACTCTGAGAGAGAGAGAGAGAGAGAGAGAGAGAGAGGAGAGAGAGGAGAGAGGGAGAGACACAAACACACACACACACACAGGAGAGAGAGAGAGAAAAGGGTTTTAGTGGCAAGCAGAAGCATACATATTCCACAGCAGTCTAAGAGCAAGAGCAAGCAGGGTCAAGGCCATGTGTGAGAGAGCGAGAGAGAGAGAGAGAGAGAGAAAGAGAGTGTGTGAGTGTGAGTGAGAGAGAGAGAAAGAGAGAGAGAGAGGCTGTTGTATGTGTGTGTGTGTGTGTGTGAGTGGGCCTCACCCTCCATTTTCTGGCGGTCTTTGAGCAGGTACTTGTTGGGGATGGTGAGGTAGCAACGCTGCAGCCGCCGCCGCTCACGGTTGGGGCCTTCTGTGGGGTCCAGCTGCCACGAAGTAGGATAGGACACCTGGTCGTACCACACAGCCCTGAAACACACACACACACACACACACACACACACACACACACACACACATATGCACACACACACACACACACACACACACACATGCGCACACACACATATGCATACACGAGTGTTGGTGCATGTATACACGTGCATGTATACACACACACACACACCACACACACACACACACACACACACACACACACACACACACACACACACACACACACACACACACAGAACCATAAATTCACATGTATGCAGCAACACCCCCACACAGTCTTCTCCCATTAAGTCTGTAATAGCCTTGGTACAGCATAGTTCTCCCATTAAGTCTGAAATACCCTTGTTACATGCATGGTTCAAATAGACTCTACTGTGTGTGCCTACACAGTTACAGCTGATGTCATTTATAGACATCATATGGGGTTTGAACGAGGCAATAATCACGTCTGCTGTAATTCTGTAGGCCTGAGCGTGGACTATAAGGAGGGAGAGTGTGTGTGTGTGTGTGTGTGTGTGTGTGTGTGTGTGTGTGTGTGTGTTGGCTTCCACGCACCGGTCGTGTGCGAGCTGCTGCACAAGCTCCTGCCAGTGGCGGCTGGCGCTCAGGTCCGTCTTGTAGAGGCCACGGATGTGCAGAATGACTTTCTTCCTCTCCATGCCCTGCCTAAGGGACACATTCTGCGTGATGTCCGCCGCAATCTTGGAAATGTCCTTGGATTTGCCGTCCAGCCTCTGCATAAGGCTGTGGGTTAGGGAGAAGGACACGCGGTGAATGGAGGGTGGGTAGGTGGGAGTGTGGGGGTTAGAGCAGCGGTGAAGCGAGCAGAGTCGTGTTGCCATGGAGAGCACCGAGCTGGCTGGCAGTCAGTGGGTAAGAATGGGTTTGCATCGAAAAGCTCCGTACTCTTTTTCCTCTGGTTAATTTGTGTGGTGTGATGTGGGAGCCGGCTGGGTTTAGGAGTTTAAGTGTGTCTTTCACTGAAAAGAGGAATGAGAGAAGCTAAACTAAAACTACGCTTCCCCATCAGCCCACTCTCTCTCACCTCTTCTGGGTGCTGGTCATCTTCTTCTCCCAGGCTCCTTTGCTGGTCTTCTCCTCTGATTCGTATTTAAGCTGTTCCTGTGGGTACAGGATGTGGTCATATTAAAGCATCAACTGGCTTCAGCAGTGCAGTAAACAAAAGCTTTTTTTATCCACAGGACTAAGAGGAGTAGATGAGCAACTGAGTTTGTTTGCTTGCTTCAGTACATGTTAACAAACAAATATTGCTGCGCCAAGAATGCCCTCTGGTGTACTCGAGGCATGAGGCAGTGTGTGTTTATGCTTCCACATGTTTGTGCATGTGCAAGGTGTATGTTTATGTTTACAAATGCATAACTGCATAAGGACATAAAAATCAAAACATATCTGTGTGTGTACGTGTCTTCGGTGAGTGCATACCTCCTTTTGCATAAGGACAAAACAAAACAGAACATGTGTGCATGCAGGTTTTGTGTACGTTCACTCTCATCTCTCATCATATCAAGTGTGTGGCTGCATACTTTTCTGGTGAGTGCTTACCTCCTTGATGGCCTTGAGCAAGTCCGGTTTGGGTGGGGCGTTGGGGGGGATGCAGCGATGGCCGCACAGCTTGAGGGAGGTCATGAAGGTGTTGGCGGCAGACTGCTCCTCTTTGCTCAGGCTGTCCTTGTGGTTGCGCAGCAGCTCGTACAGGTACAGGACCAGCTTGGGGCCGTGCTGCCGGGCAACAGAACCAAAGCACAGGCTGAGTACAAGAACAATAGACTGCTTAATCTGACCTTTGAGTAGTGCAATATTGACTACATAAAGGAATTTATCTATTTAATTTCTTTTTGTCTATATCTGTGTGTGCTGACTGATGCTGTGCAATGACAATAAAAACATCCTGATTCGGACACACACACACACACACACACACACACACACACACACACACACACACACACACACACACACACACACACACACACACACACACACAGGCATCCTGATCCTGGCAAACACACAGTCAAACACAGTGGCTGGGGGCAGGAGGTCACTTTTATCGATCTGATCCCCCTCAACTGCGCTGTCATCATCATCATTCTCAAAAGGTTCTTCCGCTGTTATTTTTGACCCTTTTGAACTGCTCTTATGTTTAACCATATCTTTAGCATATTCACCATTCTCACTGGCCAGTGTATTCTCACCTACAGTTACATGAACTGGTAACACAAACCGATCAGCAATCTGATGATTTATGTAACGATGTACTCATTGAATAATCAGCCTATGTGTGTAAAGATCAATCAACTAATAATCTAGTACTAATTATAGACAACACCTATGAAAAATCATCTCCAGAGAGGAACTGCCACATTTAATGCCACGAAATGCAAATTTCATGTCAAATCATAGTTCATTATTTCGTATCCTAACAGTGCAAATCAGCAAACGGCAAGTTAATGAACACCTCATGTTACTAAATAGCGTTGCTTCTTTCGTCACACTTCTCCATATGCATGTGTGCGTGTGTGCGTGTGTGTGTGTACGGGAGACGGCTGTCTGCGGGAAGCTTCTTGATGTGGAGAGGGAGGGAGATGGAGAGATGGACAGAAGCAGAGATGGAGAAAAAGAAAAGGGGAGCAAAAGACTGCTACCATGGAAACGGCAGGAATTCGTGAGAATCATGAAGATGTTCTTTTTTTCTCCTTGTTTATTTGTGTCACGCCAGAAAGATGTCAGCTGTCTACAAAACAGTATTCATGTAAAACAAACTAAAATGTCACTAGTTTGCTCCCTCTCTTTGTTTTCTCTTTTTCTTTCTTTCTTTCTTTCTTTCTTTCTTTCTTTCTTTCTTTCTCGCCCTCTTCTATCCAGTTGTTGTACGTGCACAAATGCCTTGTGATCTCTTTGTTCAAAGCCATTTCCTAGACAAGCACTCAGTTCTGATAACCTTCGCTGTCAATCAAAACAAACAAAGGCACGCAAAAGGCCAACATCCACATTGCTATGGTAACAGTGCAGCAGCAGAGCAATCTCCTATGACTACAAGGAGTGATAATAGCCACAGGCACGTTGTCGAAAAGGCAAACCGATCAGTTCTCTTCTGCAGACACTGGAGAACTCTAGTCCCCTTCCCCATCCTTAGGCCCTCACTAGAAGCAGTGGGAAACTGATCGGCACTCTGTAATACACTGAAGATTGTAGTCCACATCCCCAACTGCAGATCCCCTCCTCTTACCTCCAGAGATGGAGTAGAAAATAGAGACTTCTGTTGTTCACTGATGATGCTACTGAGGATGTTGCAGAGCCCCAGTCCCTGTCCCTATCCCCATCCTTAGGCCCTTACTAGTATTAATGGGAAACTGATCAGTACTCTGTAGCGCACTGCAGATGTTTGTGCAGACTCGTGGTTCCCATCCCCCTCCTTAGGCCTTTGCACTTACCTCCAGGCTAATACTGTTCTACAGGTTGCTGGAAATGGAAAACTGATCAGTACTTAGTCCACATCCCCAACTACAGGTCCCTTCCTCTTACCGAGGGATGAAGAAGAGAATGGAAACCGTAATAGTGTAGTACACTGAAGATGCTGCAGATGTCTGATCTCTCTGATCTGGGAAACTGATTAGTACTGTACTCTGCAGATGCTGCTGATGCTGTGACCCCCTTGTCCGTCTCTCCCCCCCCCCTCCCCCCCCCCCCCACCCCCATCCCTAGGCCTCTTCCCCTTACCTCCAGGCCAGGACTGAGGCTCTCGCGGAGGATCTCAGGGTGGCTGGGCTCGCGGACGAACTCCAGCGCGTCCTTCCTCTGGGCCAGGGGCCGCACGGGGCTGAGCGAGTGCACCAGCATTCGGCCGATCTGCACGCGGAACGTGTCCCGGCACGACCATAGCACACGCCGCCACTGCTGCCGAGGGGCACTGCCACGACCGTGACTGCCCTAAAAAACACACACAAACAAACACACTGACGTTACACACACACACGCTACATTCATAAAGGCACTATAATGTCTAACTACATGCAGTTCACCACTGTGTATTAGATTAACATACCACAGTCCTGTACACATCGACATGCTGAACACACTTGTCATAGATGGAGACATTGGGATGGGTGTGATGCTATTTCTGTCTGTGACTATCATCCCAGACTCAACACCTAACATCATATTAAAAAAATGGCTTTGTCTACAGACACAATACAGAGCCTGGGCTGAAATTTCTCTCAAGCAAAGGTCACCCTATCAGAGTGCAGACACATCCGTAGTCTCACCGCTGCCCCCTCCTGCAGTAACACCAGAGGCTGTAGCTGTTGTAAGGCAGGGTTCACACTGAACATAACAAAGAGGCAGTGGCAAAGCGTAACAGTCTTCAGACAATAGTTACGCTACGATTCAAACTAAAATCTCTCTCTCTGCTAAGTGATGGGTCTCGTCCCTATTAATGACTGCTTGGACTGGTCGGAATGCCTGAAATGTTCCAAGAACACCTAACACAGAATTAACTTAAATTGATGAGCAATTCAAGATCATCTTGAATCAGCGCTCTGTTCGCATGTCACAAGTGTGTGTGTGTGTGTGTGTGTGTGTGTGTGTGCGCATGTGTGGATGTATATGACGGACACACACCAGGCCGATTTTGATGCTCTCCATCATGAGCTTGAGGATGTCCTTCTGGAAGGTCTTCATGTTGGTTGGGGGTGAGGGCGAGGTCGGGGCGGAGCCGTTCTCCTCCGTGGAATGGTCACCAAACAAAGGGGTGGTGGGGAAGTGCTCTGGGGATTCTGGGAAATTCAGGAGCTCAAAGAAGTCCTGGTCGGCATCTGATGAGATATGATGAGTGAGTTATCGACTTCAGCTTTCTGAAGATTAAGAGTGAAGCTATACAAAGTTTGTGAGCAGAGATTTACAAGCAAAGGGGAAGACATAAAACATCATGGTCGAGTCTAATTTATTTCAGTGCGCATCAGATAGAAACATTTCCATTAAATTAAATTAAATCTGTCACTTAAACCATCCGAAAAGCAGCACGGGTCATTTTCAGTAACTGAATTTCAAGTACTTGCTGAATGCATAAAATGGAAATCACTCAAACTCTCCAAGCTAGACAATTAAATCATCTGAAAGATTTTTTGGAAGGATTCAAAAATCTGCTTCGCCTCCTAGTTCATCCACTTTTTTTTAAAAGACACTGCTTCAGGTCCTGCCTGTGCAGTCAGATGATGTTACAGAAGAAGAAGAAGAAGCTATAGAAGTGAAGCTATGAAAATCTCTGGCATTCACATTATGCGAGAGAAGAAGGACTGAATGGCATGTGCAACGGTGAGAGTATTGGTGTGTGTGTGTGTGTGTGTGTGTGTGTGTGTGTGTGTGTGTGTGTGTGTGCTCACCGTGGTAGATGAGCCTGTTGACAGCCAACACCACCAGGCGCTGCAGCCTCTGGACGAACTCGGTCTCGCTGGCCCGGATGGGGTTCTCCTGACTCATGCGCCGCTGGATCATCTGGGTCAGCTCGTCACTGGCCACCGAACGCATCCGCATCAGCAGCGAGTCCGACTGGACCAGAGAGAAACGCCGACGGCCTGATGTACATCACAGACACACACACACACACACACACACACACACACACACACACACACACCAAGACAAACAGAGACACAAATGCAATGCAAATGAGTCCCAGAAAGTGGTTTGAAATTTGAATGGTTCAAATACCAAACACTATAACCAATGCCAAGCAGAGGACAAAGCCCTGTTTGCATTGGTTGCTTCTGGAGAGTCTTCAGTGTAGTTCAAACCAGATGATTAGTCATGCTGTAGACCTGCCTGATCATCCCTGCGTCATCAATGGCAAACTCATGTGTGGTCTCAAAATAGGTTAGGTTCATCATAAAGGTGTTCGCAATGTTAAAGTTCTCTCCATACATATCACGGGTGAGTACAGCCATCCTGGGAACAACACAGTTGTTTGTCCCACCACATGACCTCAGTTGCTATGGGTGAATATGAATTGATGAAAAAGCTGGCACCGGTACGCTGTGAGTGTACTGGGCAAGTTAAAGCCAAACCAAGCCAAACCAAACCAAACCATTTCCACATGCAGCAGCTTGGTGGTTTGTCAGCTCACTGCACTGCAAGCCGGAGAGCAGGCCCACCCTGAGCAGAGGGGGTGGGGGGAGGGAGGGGGGGTTGGGGCTACCTGAATCACTGGGAAAGAAATAGGATGGAGACCCCTTGGGAGATGGACGCGGGGAGTCCAGGGTCAGGTAGCTTAAATGGAGCGGCAGGGGGATCTGCCCGTAGGAGTGCTGACGGGGAATGCGGGGGATTATGGAGTCTTTCAGCCCCATTGAACCTTGGGTAGGCGGGGATGGAGGGAGGGAGGGGTGGTAAGGTACAGAACCATGAAGTGGAGTGATCTAAATTCATGATCAGACTACAGACTAAAAGACTACAAGTAAAGTCAAATGTAAAACACAAAACCATAGAATGAACAGTATTATTATTCCTGTATTCCTGCTCCTAATGATGCTATGTTCAGGGGAGACACAGAACAGGAAGTTAATTAACTGATGGAGGAGCTGATGACGTGACAGACGTCTGACGCTAGTGACCGTTCCAAAAGGTGACCACATGCGGAGGTGTTGCACTCACCAGCGATGCTCTTGCGTTTTGGATAGATGGCATGGTGAGGGGACGTGGGCATTTGCACTGGGCTGCTCAGCTTCTGGTCCTGATTGGCTGTTGTCTTGATGAACTCGATGGCTGATTGGAGGATGCGGAACTGCAGGGCCACTGCCATTTCTGCACACACACAAGGAAAAGCAGCGAGGAACTCCAGGTTATTTATATATTCTTACGAGCGCACAAGCGTCAACAATAAACTTTGGAACCTCGCTGCCGCTATTTTTGGAAAGGTCAGACATGAAAAAGAGATTGTATCTCAAAGAAACTACTTTGTATAAATAAAGAAACAATAAAAGCTAATGCAATAAGTGGAGATGTTGGCAGTCCTCTGCGGTTCAGTAGCTTTAGTCCAAAGCCTTTTTAACCACAGGGGACCTTAGAAGCTCTCTACCCTGTAGCAGAGAGCAGAGGCTAATGCACCAAGTGTGATGGCACTGTGACTGTAATGAGTGCAGAGACTTATGCACCAAGTGTGACTGCACTGTGATGAGTGCAGAGTAACAGTTTCTCGTTTCTGTATGTGTGCTGTGGAGCCCAATGTGAATGCACTGGGTGTAACGTTTGACAGTACACTGTGTTTGAGTGCACTCAGAGTTGGCCTGATGTTTGTGTGTAAGTCTGTGTTTGGTGCAACAGTACATGGTCCCTGAGCTCAGTGTGTGTGTTGGTGCAGGGTGGCGCAGGCTGTGTGTGGGTGACGCACGATTTATATCAAGAGATATTCGTGTACCCTGCATCCTCTAACATGATGGCACACTTTCTCCTACT
Organism: Sprattus sprattus; assembly: GCF_963457725.1. NCBI lineage: Eukaryota > Metazoa > Chordata > Actinopteri > Clupeiformes > Clupeidae > Sprattus > Sprattus sprattus. Next base: position 20,710,812 of record NC_137910.1, on the reverse strand, counting down.
TTGAACAAATATATAGGTAAAGGTCAGGTATTTAGCAGAGGCTTTTATCCAAATAGACTTACAAACAGGCGCTAACCACTGCACCACCATGACACATGTAGTGCTGTGTAGTAGTTGTAGTGTGTGTGTACCCTGCTCGTCCTATAGTACGACAGCACACTGTTTAACTACTCTGGACAAACATAGCGTATTGGTTGTAGTGTTTGCCATCATACTACAGGGTGAGCAGGGAACACAGACTGTTAAACTACTCTGGACAGATATTGTGTTAGTTGTAGAGGTTGAGTACCCTGTGCGTCCTGTAAGATGAGTGCACTGTGACAGCACTCTGCACAGATATACAGTAGCACAGGTGAAGTGTTGACGTAACCCTGAGTGCACTCTGCACAGATATAGTGTAGTAGTTGTAGTGTGTGTGTGTGTGTGTGTGTGTGTGTGTGTGTTTACTCTGTGCATCCTGTAGGATGACTGCACTCTGACAGCACGCTGCACAGATATAGTGAAGTAGTTGTAGTGTGTGTGTGTGTGTGTGTGTGTGTGTGTGTGTGTGTGTGTGTGTGTGTGTGTGTGTGTGTGTGTGTGTGTGTGTGTGTTACCCTGTGCATCCTGTAGGATGACTGCACTCTGACAGCACGCTGCACATATATAGTGAAGTAGTTGTAGTGTGTGTGTGTGTGTGTGTGTGTGTGTGTGTGTGTTTACCCTGTGCATCCTGTAGGATGACTGCACTCTGACAGCACGCTGCACAGATATAGTGAAGTAGTTGTAGTGTGTGTGTGTGTGTGTGTGTGTGTGTGTGTGTGTGTGTGTGTGTGTGTGTGTGTGTGTGTGTGTGTTACCCTGTGCATCCTGAAGGATGACTGCACTCTGACAGCACGCTGCACAGATATAGTGTAGAAGCACAGGTGAAGTGTTTGCTTACCCTGAGTGCGGTGGACTTTGCTGGTCTGCATGAAGCCCAGCAGAGTGATGAGGTCTTCGATGATGCGGAAGTACTGGGCGCCAGACGAGCTGCAGGAGTGGATGGTCACGGCCACCAGCAGCTGCTGCATGTCACACATCAGCAGCCGGTAGTCACTGGGGGAAATCCTGTATAAAATCACACACACACACACACACACACACACACACACACACACACACACACACACACGCACACACACACATTATTCTCTCTCCCTTATAGCATGTTCAAATCGCTGATGGAAGTGGAACTATTGCTCCTCACCCCCACCACTCCGCATCTACGCACATGGACAGCTGAACTCTACCCACTCACTTTCTTCCTTTTCTTTCCCTACTAATAAGGACTATCTCCGCTATGGGACGCTGCTGTAGTCTCTCCACCTGGTCTACCTGGAGAAACCTTCGGCCAATCGCACCCAGCGCCACTGCAGTGCCGTACACCTACTCTACCCAATACCCTATGCTAGCATTTATATACAATATACATTATTGCCACCACTGAAATGTTTCTCTGTCTTCTCTTTCTTATGTGCCGTGGTTCTGCCTAAAGTTTTTTCCTGCCTAACAGGGAGTTTTTTCTTGCCCCTGTTGCCATTGTGCATGCACTAAGGGGGTTTAGGCTCTGGGTTCTGTTAAGCGCCTAGAGGCAATTGTATTTTTATGGCGCTATACAAATAAAATTGAATTGAATTGAATTATTACACACATACACATAGCGACAAATAGATCACTAACAAGGTAGACATAATATGAATTTGTAATGAATGTTAAAGTTCTGGAAGTTACACAATCACCAACTCGCTGAAATTGTAATGAGTTTCGAAGCATTGACCATTAAATGTTGATGTTATACATTCTTGTAGATAAAGTAGTTGTTGTTCGAAATACAAGTTTTGTTGTTTCATCACAAAATACGTCACTCAGACATTTGAAATCACATCGGCCTAATTTGCCAACCCCTAAACTTTTCTGTCATGCTGAATCACATGGCTCGACAAACAGCGACCCCTCTTTTTTGCCCATTTTGGATTAGTACCGCGTACAAATGTATGTACGAGTCTAAAAGGGCAGTTTCTACATAACACGCCCTTTAGTCTGAACAGTGCCCCTGTCCAATTGGCCGGTTCTTTTTTGTGATGGTTCTCACCCGTTCTCTAGGCCATTCAGTGTGGCCAGTGCATTGAAGAGCACGTAGAGCAGGCCGTGGTCCAGTAAGATGTCTGCCAGCTTGTGGCAGGCGTTGAGCAGCTGGAGCAGCACACACAGGGCGTTGTGCACCAGCGAGTTCTCGTATAGGGAGTTCTCGATCAAACCCAGCACGGGGATGATGCAGCGCTTCCGGAACGCAGAGATCTGCTCCATCTCCTCCAGGTCCAGACTGGGAGACGGGGAGAGGAGGAAATGGGAGAGAAAAGGGAAGAAAAGACAAGCGATAAAGAGACCAAGTTTGAAGTTGGCCTCAAATTTAAACTGAAACTATAATAGAATTGTCAAATCTAAATAACTTGTAAAGAATGCAATGATATTTGGGTTTAATGTGAGATAAATGCTGTATTATTTCAGCTCTGTGAGACATCTCTTTGATTGTCGTTGAATTCAATGATTCACGACCGCGAATTCCATGAGTCATGACTAGTGTGAAGCAGACTAAAGAAGTTGGAGAATATTTCTCCATTCAGTCTGCATGGGCCAGACAGATGAATTTTTAATGCTGCATCTCTCTCTCTCTCTCTATGACACAGGTCACCACTTCTATTATGATGTACAGGCATCCCTCCCTCTCTTATCATATCTCTTCTTATATGCATAACATTTCTGTGCTGTAGGCAGCTAGCACTCAATTAGTCGACTGGCTAGCAATTTCTCATGACTTTCTGTCTCCCTTTGTTTTATACCTCAGGTAAGGCCACGGATGAGACAGAGAGTTACAGTAAAAGCAGCTCCAACAATCTCACTGATCCGCATTGAGTCACCATGAATACAACAATCCAAGTGGAAGCGGTTTTTGTTTAGCGCAAATAGGAAAAACCTACTGGTTTTACAGAGCCTTGTGGTAAAATCATTCCAGGTTCACGCAACTACTGGGCTGAACACTCTTTTGGGGTAAAAGGGTCGCATTCTCTCATTCTTTAAAGTGCTTAAAAGTTGTATGTGGTTTGCCTGGTAAACACTTACTCCTCCTCAAGCCCCACGGGCCGACCGAACAGCATCTCCAAGAAGCACTCCAGCAAACCCTGAGTGCCCTGGTGCAGGTACAGCTGGTTGGCCAGCAGCGAGAAGCCGTGGTTCTTCAGGAACTTCTCCTTCTGCTCCTTAAAGGCTCGGCTGAAGTAGGCGTCCAACAGCTGCACGAGGAATGGGAGTGGAGAGAGTTATGTTGTGGGACAGCAGAGGTAATAAGATATTTACTTCTCTGATCTGCTTGCCAAACACATCGGTTCGAGAAGAGGGCACCTCAAGCAATCAACTAGCCAGAGTCCACTAGCAGTGGCATTCAACTTTCTACAACATCACAAGAAAGGAAACATGAAAGTACATAGATAAGAGAAGAGAAACATAAAGAGCAGAACATATTGAGTAGATCAAAAATACATGATGGAAGAAGAAAAAAAATAACCACAATAGATAAAACAGAAATCCAGCAGTAAGAAATCATTGAGAAGATGAAAGCGGAGGAGGAGAGAGGGAAGGAAGCAGGGTAGGACAAGAATGGCAATGAGAGCAATTATAAGGATAAAGAAAGCAAGAAGAGTGACAACACAGACGAAATGGGTGAGAGAAGGAGGAAAGAACAGAGAAGAGAGAGAGGAGAAGAGAGAGGGAGGAGAGGAGCGGAGAGAGAGAGAGAGGGAGGAGAGGAGAGGAGAGAAGAGGAGGCCACAGAAAAGGGGCCAGGACTCATGGACCCATGTGCAGCAGGTTATAGATTTTCTGACAGATGTCCTGGCAGACATTGTTGAGCTACCTGACGATGAGCATGGAAATAGTTGTCACTGGAAGACTACTTTAACATAAAGATATATATATATTTTGTATGTTTCTATTGTTTTATTATGCTGAGACATTGGATGTATTTACATAACTATACATGAGCCTCAACATAAAAATGAATAAACTTCCTGGTCTGAACTCAGACCACTGTCAGTTCCAGTCAAAATTATTGCAGCATTTCAACAAGAATACTAAAAGAAAGCTGAAATGCCCGTGGCTTTTCAATGTGTTCCCTGTGAATGAAGGCTTTTTCAATTATTCACACACTACTTTGAGAGCCTGGGCTTGGCCTATTTAAGCAAATCTGTTTTTCTATCTTGAGTATACAGACATGATTCAAACAAGTGCACAGGCCCAGAGCAGGTGGCAGCGTAAGATGGAGAGCGTAGAGACTGGCCTTCATGACGCCCTGCTGGATGAGTGGGGATGGATGGTTGACGAGCACGATGAGCGCCTCTGGCTGGATAAGTTTATCCATCACGTCCTCCAGCATGAGGTCAGGCAGAAGCAGCAGCACTCCCCGCAGAAGCTCATAGAGCCCACAGCACACCAGCACCAGGCAGTCCTCCGTGCTGGACCTGGAAAAACACACACACACACACACGTAAAAATATATATACATATACATGCATAAATATAGATAAACCGACAGACAAAGTCAGCAATTATTTTCTTCTAAGAAAACACAACATTTGTTCATAGTTTATTTAGATGAACTGACACCTTCAGACAAGTGCCCACAAATGCTATTTTGCATGTGTCCCTCCCAATGAGTGATTGTCTTTGATTGTCATATTTTATTGCCATTCTAATGGTACATCCTATGGGCTTCATTTCTAAATCTATTTAATTGATTTTAGTATGGAGCAGACTAAAACCCACACCATGTAAAGCATGACTTACGTGGGAGTCTAATGGGAGCATATTCAAACACTTTTGAAAACTACCAACACAGACAAGCTTAACAAATCACAGTGGTGATATTACACTTATTTTTGAAAAAGGAAGAGACTAAGATTGGCTTGTTTTTCGAGCACGCTGAAAGTTAAGCTATTTAAATGGCTGTTTCTCTGCAATGCTTTCCTGTAGCAGCCCATGTTTTAATATTTTGCTGAGCCGAAAATAGACATTTTATGTAAGCTATGAATGAAGGTGCTGATATCCAGAGATAAGTAAACAAACAGTTTGTATGAAAATTGCACAACCAACAGGCTTGCATGATTTAAAACACACAGCTGTGTTTACTTAGAGGTCCATGCTTTACTCTGGGAATAACCCGGACTCTTAGCATACCTATGTCGGCTATCGGACAGTGTCAAACATCGGCCATTCTGTTAAACAATCAAAATGCTAAGTTTAATAATGGATTAACAATCTATAACTTCAGTTTAATAAAGGATTCACATGACAACGTGAACGTTTGCCGTCCGATAATTAACACCGTTACGATAAGGGTTCTGGGGCTGCCATGGGCTTAAACTCCCCTAGTGTCAGTAGCAGAAAGAATGACCCTGAACATCATGGACAATGACAACCACCCACAGCATGACGATCGTAAAGCAGAGGAACATGTTTAGTGGCAGGCTGTGACAGTGCTGCTCGACGTCCTTTGTCGTCAGGGCCATACAGCTCTTTCACATCTCCCAATGATAGCAGTGTGCCAATGTGCTTTGAATCTTTGATATTCAGTTTGCCTGGACTGTCTGAACGATTTGAACCTTCCAGTTTTTACCCTTTTATAATTATGGTTTTGAGACACACACACACACACACACACACACACACACACACAGCTTTGCACCGTCATGTTTCTTTACTTGCACAACCTTCACGTGTTCATTGCCCTTTCTGCTTTTATGTACAGTTCTCAATAGTCGTCATGGTGATTATAATGTCACTGTCGCGTACTGTTTGTTTCCGTGTTTCGTACTAACCTTAGATTCCTTCAGTATTAATAAAGTATCTAGCTAACCTAAGTTAAGCATGACCTGTCCTTGCCCTGGCTTATGTGTATAAATTCTGTCAGACAAACTACTGATGCACAGGCCCTCATAATTATACAAAGTATATGTTATGGTCCTGCTTGACATAGATAGAGTGCTTGGTAATCTTGTATTCACTCTGAGCAAGAAACATAGGGTCCCTGTTTCCTGTTCCATTGTGGGCCTTGGCTATTTTGTGGTTGTATGTGAACAGAGTGATCCACTGCTCCTGTAAGTGGGGTCACATTAGTGCCAATTAGTGGCAGAGAGGATAATAATGACCAGAGCAATGGCCCTCAGACAGGGAGGAGAAGAGAGGAGGGGGTGTGTGAGGGACCACAATGTTTACATAGCAAAGACTATGGACTTTGTAACACACTTCCCTGTCGCTCTTTCCTGTGCTGCTGTGTTCATGCAGACCCACAGGAGACAGGGAGGTGATTGAAAGATAGACGTTTACTTAGTAAAGACTGGACAAACATTTGATAATGGCCGCTGAAAATGAAAAATGACTTCTGCCATTGACTACGGGTTTTGTGCTTCAGATTCACATCTTTCATATCATTCTGCACGTAACCCGTTCACTTATTGTAACGGAAATTCATTGTAATTCAAAGTTAGCAAGCAATATGTTGCTATGCAACACCTAAAACTTTAAACTCTATTTCTGTGAAGAACAATTTTGCTACGAAATCTTAAAACAAGAAAGAAAATCGTTTATCGTTTTGCCAAGTAACCGTATAATAACCAGCGGAATAATGTACACGCCGCTGTGCACCGGGATCTTATTCGTCCTATCAGGATTTTTTTTTCAAGAAATACCGGCGGACTACAAATAATCCCTCACAAATCATACATCTAAAAGCACCATCCCATCGAGTATGGTATGTCCAAGCATGGCCTCAGGCCGGAGGGAGCTATGCTGCTCTCTGTAGGGCTTGGCTCTCAAAGTACCTGTACAGCTCTACACACACATGCTCCAAGCCAAACATCAACTCATGCTGGGAAAAAAGGAAATTTGATTGCTGATTATGGGGAGCTGTTTTTGTATTGAACTCAGGAAGTATTTGTTTGTCTGACTAAAGTGAACAGGTCACAGTGCTTTTCCGGAGGTATTACAAAACCTTCTTGTTTCCCCTCCTTTATCTATCACTTTGTAATGTTCCCACCACCTGAACTGCAAACACTGTAAACACACAGACTGTGTGCACAGGGCAGGCTTACATAGGCAGGCTTACCTAGGCAGGCTGACGGTGAACAAAGCGTAGGTCGCACAGATAAAAGGCCCGATGGAGACAAAAATAAATGCTTGGAAGAGCCAGTGACCAAAGGCCACAATAAAAGATGGCAGAGAATGGGACAGCGGATGAAAGCCACGCTGTGTGCAGATAGCCCAGGCTCTTTTGCTTCTGGGAGACTAATGGCAGATGAGCACTTCAACTAGAAGATAAAGTCTAATTAGAGACGGCGTTCCATGGGGAAGACAGCAAAGAGACGGCAGCAGGAGAAACTTCTACAAAGAGAGGATGCAGGTCTGCCTAAATGGAGACCACTGATGTGGAAATGGACCTCCCTTAAGAAATGAAAAAAATAAATTACATTTTTTTTTTTCACAATCCATTAAGATGTGTAATCCGTGACGAGAATAGGATAAAGCCTCCCTTGATGTAAGGAGACATCAGAGAGGCATAATACAGCTCTTCAAACAAGTGGTTTGGCTGGCAGGTTGAGAAGAGCCCAAAGGACCTTGTCCTTGTTCCCAGGAGGCCAGCCAGGTGTTCTTAAGAGGGGGATTAAGATTGGCCACTCAGATATTCTGGGAGATGATGAGGCCACAAGAGATGTCAAAGGTGCAGATAAGGTGATAAGGAACAGGACCCAGTGATAAGCTAATATGTGCTCTTTCTTCTGTACCATAGAGCTTAAAAGGTGCGATAGGAAGGACTGTGGAAGGATACCATGGGTTGTGGAAGACTTAAACATTTTACAAAACCCCCTTGTGCACACTTTCACAAGTTGTCAAAGAATATAGACATAGTTTACTCAAGTACTTCCTTGCGAGAAATGGTAACTATTGTAGCTTTTCACTGCCAGCAGAGGACAAGTCTAATGTTGAATGTGCCTCTACAGGAAAACAGACAGATTTGATAATTCAACTGTTGAGTTTCAACCAGAGAGACAAATGACATACCGATCATTGCAGGAGTCAGCCTTGCTCTGTGCCCTCTCGTAGCCCGGCGAGTAGGTGTAGCTCTCCCAGTCGTCGGGGAGGGGCGTGCGGTCAGCCACGCTGGGCCAGCGGCCAATCGCCAGCGAGCCGTTCTGGGCCGGGAATGCCAGGCCCAGGCTGGCCAAGTTGCTGGCGCTGCGCTGGAAGGACTGGATGCCCTTGAGACTGTCGGGCCGGCGTGGGGCGTCCTCGCTGGCCCAGTCGAACCGGTCCTCGGACTCGGCGCTCAGGCTCCCGTCTGCAGGGCTGTGCTCCGCGTCGCCCCCTTCCTCCTGGGGGTGTTGCTGCTGTGGCTCGTCCTGCCCGTCTTCCTCCACGTTGATGACTGGGGGGCACATCACAACTGGTTCTGTGGTGGTAGCGCCCGTCCCATCACCACTGTCCACCGAGTCGCAGATGGTCTTGGCCGACTCACAGCTGCTGAGGAGCTGCTCGTCACCGCCACGCTTCAGGGTCTCCGTGCTGCCCAGCACCTGCTGAGAGGCCAGAGAAGCCCTGCCACCACCGCCGTCCTCAGCATCGGGGGCCCCGGTGGGGGTGCTGCCCTGGATGTGGACGGGGCTGCGGTAGGCCATGCGGGGGCTCAGGGTCGGCGATGAGTAGGGGGAGGGACGCAAGCTGGGCGGGCGCAGGGAGGAGGTGTCCTCAACAGCATGCTCTGGGGAGGGAGCTGGAAAGAGAGTAAAGCGTAAACAGAAAAATAAGTACGTTCAGTGACCGGGTAGTAGATTAGAGGAAAGCAGATTACAGGACACATGCTTTGGCTGTTACACTGCTGTTATTGTGTATTTAATGGGCAGCCTTACTGCAGAATGTCACTGATTCAAATAGAGGTATCCTGTTAAGGTACAAACTCTGCGTGGTTACAAACGTTTTTCTGACTGAAAACACAAAGTTGGCCGCTCATATTTATATGATATACATATTTGAAGGGGCAATCTTATTAAATAAAAAAAAAACATTGAATGCCATAAGATGGCTTTAGGGCAGCTTTGAATTATAAGGAAAAGTAACATTGGTTAAAAAAAGGAACCATAAGCAGCTTGAACACACTTAAAATACAAAAAATATTATTCATATATAAAGAACTTTTAATTATATATAATAAAGGTTGAGTGCATGAATACTCTGAGCACCTGTTTCTTTTGACTGAGCCACCCATTCCTATGATTTGCCTGAGCCCACTTATATCCTCGCCTTTCACAATGGCCTATTTTAAAATGCCTGGCATGAGCTGTAATTGGCTTGTGACTGAAAAGGTTGGATGCTTCAAAGCCCTCCGTCAGAAAGTGTGACGGGCGACACACAGGGAACACAATGTGCTTCTCAATCACATGATGCTGCAAATGCTTTTAGCCAGCGATTTGGACCGCCATTGAAGGTCTACCTCCTACACTCCTGCTAAACACAAACGACTGTGATCTCCTTAAAAGACCAGAGCAGACAGCGTGGAGTATCAGCATGGCCCTGTGCTGCTGAGGTGGGATGGACGGAACAGGCTCAGAGAGGTCACATGGTGTGGTGTGGTATGGGTCGTACCTTCGTGGTGTGGACCCTCTGTGAAGACGGTCGGGGAGAGAGAGATCACGGAGCTGCAGGCTGACTTGCCCCCACTGCTGGAGTGCCTGAGGTGCATCATTGACTGCACCTTCTCCTGGTACAGCTTGCCATCTGGACACACACACAGACACACAAACACACAGACACACAGACACACAGACAGACACACACACACACACACACGATTCATTTATTTGGAATGAGCAATACTGACACAACACCACAGCATCCAAATATTAGTAAAGAGCCTATTATGTCTCACACAACAACACAAACACTGTGCAAGTATTTACAGCCAAGTAAATCGATAGATGAATACATAGTCATATCAGGGGTAGAGATGGCAGCGCCTTCTCCATATATGCAGACTGCCTATGATTGCTGACACAGAGCAGTATTTGGCTATTTGCTTGGAGTTCTTCTTATTATGTCCAGCAATTTGCAAACCTCACAGAGTCGATGTATATGTCCAAGGCTACCATAAATTAGTACAACTAGTTTTGTATGATAACCACCTACTGTCAGAGCATGAATTAATGGCTGGTATTTTAAAAAAATTTCAGAGAAACACAGGTCCATATACATATCAAAACAACAACCCACTTCCAGAATCACCATAGTTTTTAAAAGATCATCACATCACATGACACACACACACGCTCAATGACTATGCTTGTTCAATGACTTGTGTCTTCAGGCAAGGCCAATTATTATGCTGTCAGCAGCCAATCAGGCTAGCACAAAAAAGGAAATGCTGATGGATGTCCTTGACAGAGACAAGCCCCATCACAAATCACCCCTGTACGCTAACTGAATGGCAATAACATCATTACAAGCCTGTGTGCTAAGGCACAGCTTCCAAGTTCAAAGGCTCTACGGGATTGGCATCCCCCCGATACCCCAAATGGCACAATTAGGCTCACAGCGACTGATGCCTTTAGTTCAGTGGATAGGGTTAGAGAGGTGATGAAACTAGGGGTGTGCATGCATACTCAAATATCCACATAACTGTTTGAAGCACGGCTATTCGGGAACTAATATCACTATTCGGTTATTGTGCATATAGAATCATGGGAAAATTAGATAGTTTAGCAAACTCACTTCTAAATAATGACACTGTTCACATTTGTGTAGATGGTATGTATAAAATGGAATGAGATGGCACCATATCACAATAACAGGTTTTACTGCTTTCCCAGTACATCTTTATTAAATACATCCACATTTGCTGTAGCTTCCATTTACGGCCAATGTCAAAAAAGCCAACAACACTGACGACATGATGTGGTTAATGTGCACACCCTATGAACATCTTCAGAACCACACCTATGAACATCTTCAGAACCACACCTATGAACAGCTTCAGAACCACACCTATGAACAGCTTCAGAACCACACCTATGAACAGCTTCAGAACCACACCTATGAACAGCTTCAGAACCACACCTATGAACAGCTTCAGAACCACACCTATGAACAGCTTCAGAACCACACCAATGAACAGCTTCAGAACCACACCTATGAACATCTTCAGAACCACACCTATGAACAGCTTCAGAACCACACCTATGAACAGCTTCAGAACCACACCTATGAACAGCTTCAGAACCACACCAATGAACAGCTTCAGAACCACACCTATGAACATCTTCAGAACCACACCTATGAACAGCTTCAGAACCACACCTATGAACAGCTTCAGAACCACACCTATGAACAGCTTCAGAACCACACCTACGAACATCTTCAGAACCACACCTATGAACAGCTTCAGAACCACACCTATGAACAGCTTCAGGGCCTCACCTATGTGCAATGAGAAGAAAAAGCTGGTGGGCGTGTGGCAGACGTAGGTGTTGGTGGCGGGGTGTACGGCCAGGAGGAAGTTGTAGACCAGCTTGAGCAGGTCCAGGTCGGGCGGGGAGCCCAGCACCTCCTGGATGATCTTGACGAAGGAGAGACACACCTCCTGAGGGATTGCGGTCAGGTGGCCGTCCCGTTGCTCCTGTGTGTGTGTGTGAGATAGACAGATAAGAGAAGGGAAGATGTATGCTGTTATGATAAATGACTGGTTGGGAGATGTTATCCAATCAGATTATTTGTCTTTTGGCGATAATGGATTTATATCAGATTGCATTTACATAACCAATTAAAATACATTTAGAGAAAAAAGGGTGAAAAATAACTAAGCACAGACTACCGTGAACTGGTATCATACATAAAACCAGGAAAAACCTGACTTAAAAATACAAAACACTCCTTATGGAACCTGTCACCTATATTTAGTTTGGTCGCTATCCAAAGCACTGTAGGGTTAGTCTGAGGAGGAGCAGGAGAGTGGTGGGTCCTTACTAGAGGTTGCGTTCAAATCTGGCAAACAGAACCTGTTCAGCTCAACAAACTAACCTTACCGTCTCTCACTTGCCTCACATCTAATACCCATGTCTTGGTGTGAGGAGGAGCAGGAGGAAGAGGAGCAGGAGGAAGAGGAGGAGGAGAAGAAGAATAAGGAGGAGGGTGGTGGGTCCTTACCTGCAGGACTTGGCAGGTGAGGAGGAAGCGGTGAACCACCTGCGCCTTGAGCAGCTGCCGGATGTTGAACATCTGGTGTGGGTGGTGCACCCTGATGAGGATCTCCAGCGCAGCCAACAGCGTTTCCCACACACCACACTGTAGCACGAACACACACACACACACACACACACACACACACACACACACACACACACACACACACACACACACACACACACACACACACACACACACACACACACACACACACACACACACACACACACACACACACACACACACACACACACACACACACACACACACACACACACACACACACAAATACACGTTACAGCAAAATGATTGCTGGTGTAAAATCTCACATTGTATTTCAGCCATTTCAGGGAATAATTGTGGGAATCATTTGAATCCCCCTGTGTTTCTGAATCACCAACACGCCAAGCCCAAAATAACTCATGGCATGGATGAGAAATTAGAAAACAAACCTAAGCCTGTGAAATACTCTCAAATGAAAGCATACTGTTCCTTAATGCTTATGCATGCTTGTCATCACTGATAGTTGGTGAGATCTAGTAGTACTTCAGTAGATGTATCTGTGTGGTTGTGTGTTTACCTGAGCTTTAGCCCAGATCTTCCAGTCCAACAGGATTTCCGAGAGGAGTTTGAGGTCCTGGACCACAGCAGTGGACTCCACCTCTAGGTGGAAGTGTCCATCCTCCCCCAGGGTAAGAATGGACTCGCTGCAGCAGCCGTCCAGCAGGGTCTAAGGAGAAGGATTGATCTGTTAACCCTGATGCGGAGTTAGGATACAGTAGCAGCATTGTGCTGCCCCAACTGCATTGATTTACCATTCTGGCCCACTCACAGTAATACATGTGTACAGTTCGACAGACGCAGGCCCTGTGCAAACTGCCTTTGTCAAAAGAGCAACACACAAGACTGTGAAATCCCAACAAATATCACAGGTTGAGAATTTGACTCGTTATCTATTTGGATGCAAAGACTAATGACTCCAATAAAGCAAGCACACACACACACACACACACACACACACACACACACACACACACACACACACACACACACACACACACACACACACACACACACACACACACACACACACACACACACACACACACACACACACACACACACACACGATTGAGTCACACAGACTGGGGCTGTTTTTTGAGGCTACGGTTTAAAACCCTTGTACATTTAACTAATTCTTCCCCTGAAAGGAGGAATAGTCTCACAAGATGCCATGACCTGCTTTGCCCATACTATCATAATGACCTGCTCACCTGCAGATATCCTATTTTTAATTGACCGGAGCACACGTCTTTGTAGAAACAGGAAACACTAATAAACACAGCCCGCGTAACACTTGCACCTGGAGTGGATCTAACAAATCTCTTACTCACAGATGCTACAATAATACCATTTTCTGGCAGGCTTTTCAGCCGAGCACACTGGGAGCTGTCGTTCTGGTGTGATGAAGACCAGATTTGGTTAGCTCAGCATGGGCCCAGAGTATCGGACCTCATTACTGCTCCCTTAGCGTGTGGCTAGCAGCTAGCAGGCTGACTGGCTCAGATCTCTTCTGGGATGCGTGTGATCACATAGCGCACACAGCAAAGCAGGAGACCAGCGGGCTGCACTCCCAGTGTTTTGAGGGCCCATTGATTGCCCAGTGTTAGTGTGTTGTGAGGTAGATCATTCTTCTGATTATCGGGCTTATCTTTAGTGGAACACTCATTCTAATTTAATCTAGCTGTGCATGCCACGACTCCCTTCAATCAGGAAGTTGAAGCGGGTAAAAGCCATTCACCGATATAATAATTCAATAATTCACAGATAATCACGTCTATGAGTGTGCCGTCGTGTGCATTCATAACAGTGTTGGTCTATGTACACACCAGCACAAAGATACTGTAGTGCACCAGTCCACACGGTTCCAGACCAATGCATCGATTTCAGAGTTAAGCAGTGGGAGCTCAATAATAGAAGAGGCCAGAGATAAAATATCAAGTAGACAGTTCATTCGGGGTCTGTCTGCAGTACCCTTAAGGGCCAGTTGGCCACACTGTTCAACACAAATCAATGAACACTGTACACATGAGACACAAGTGCCCAGCAGTAAGAACATCTCTGTTGGCTTAATGTTAAAGAGAGGTTTGCTGATGAGCTGGGCCTGGGCAAGGCTCACCTTGAGGATGTGGTATCCCACAATGCACTTGGACTTGATGAGGACCTGGTGAATCATGGAGTAGCCGTTGTAGCACTCCATCTCGTGTGTGCGGTGGTGGTTGAACTTCACCAGAGACAGGAGCACCTGCAGAGCCAGAGCCTGGGTCCTCTCGCAGTCACTGAGCTCCACAGCCTGAGGGGGAATATGGGAGAGAGAGAGAGAGAAAGAAAGAAAGAGAGGGGGGGGGGGGGGGTAAAGAGAGAGAGAGAGCGAGGAAGAGGGAGTGAGAGAGCGAAGCAAGGGGAAGAGGGAGTGAGAGAGAGAGAGCGAAACAGAGAAACAGAGCCAGATGGTGGGATAGATAAATAAACTACACCAACGAGAAGGAAAGAGTTGCAGGAGAGTCAGCTACATGAGTGCACAGTGGTGTTGGAGGGAAAGCTCTAGGCCGATGGGACACACAATCTGGCCTTAAGCTGGGCCACAACTCATCAACTCATCAGTGTGTTTGGGTAATGAGGCAAGTGTAGTGCATGTCAAAACATGAGAAGAGAATCTATGTCAGACCTGAAATGTTGACTTTATGGTAGCAACGTCTATCGTGATCTAATCTGTATTGAGGCAGCGATCATCACATAAATCATGTTATAATTTGGGCAAACTGTACCATGTCTACCTTAATTTCCTTAAATAATAATTCTGAAAAACATCAATGAACTGAGAGGAGTGAATTAGATGGAAAGGAAGGGGCTGGGATTTAAAAACCAGCCAACGTGCGCTTATTCTGGCACTGGCTGTCCAAATCCTCTCCTAGACCTAGATAATACAGACGGAGATTCGCTCAGCTGGGAATATCATTACAGTCCATCCCCTTTAGAAGTGCCCCTGACCAACACTAATCTTCGAGCTTGAGGAGCTTCCAGGGCACAGAGAAAGCAAAACTGGGATGTGATAACACAGGGCCAGATAAACGGTGTAAAGGTTTTAATATTCCATGAGAAAGAGGATTTATGGCAAATAAAAGGTTCATCTCAGCTGGAAGGGGAAGTGAAGGGGGGTGTGTGAGGAGGATTTGAAACCGTACCCGAGCGAAGAGGAAGACAAAGTTGCCGGTGCCGCCGATCTTGTGCAGGACGCTGTGGAGGTCCTGAGGCTGGCAGGGCTGCATGCAGCGCAGGGCGTGGGGCTCCAGCACAGAGCTCTGCACCTCCTTGGAGCTGAAGGGCCGCTGGGACACCACCGTCTTGGCCTGGCCCTTCATTCGGATCACCGGCTCGTAGATGGTGTACATGCCTGGGGTGCTGGGAACGTACACCACAGCCAGGTTCTCCTGAAAGGTGGGCGTATAGACACACACACACACACACACACACACACACACACACACACACACACACACACACACACACACACACACACACACACACACACACACACACACACACACACACACACACACACACACACACACACACACACACACACACACTTTTGGAAACTGTCCAGCCCCCAAGCTCCTAAGCAGCTTTCCTGAGGCACCATAGCATTTTGTTGTCAAAGGAACAGCAACCCTGTCTCATGACTACAGACAGCAGTAATTTCTCAAACAAGTGACAAACTAGAACTCAGCAGAGAGCCCTGCAAAATAATACAACACTACACAAAAACACAACAGGACAGGGCACATAATTAATGCTTCAGGGCTTGAAGGGATGCAAGCTGCATGCCATGTAATTACAGACCATATAATCAAAACAAGCTGACTCTATGTGTTCCTGTCCTTTGGGTGTCATGACATTTTAGTCTGGATAGTTTGATGATTTATTTCATATCATCTGACTCACAATGAGGTTTGAAGTGTCCATGTCACTGTTTCTCGTTAGCAACTCTCGGACCTGCTCACACTGCAGACCCTCCTGTGTTACATATTTGGAAAATGTCCCACTGGGCTTGCCATACTTGCAGGGCATGATGGAGGTTAGATCAGGCCCACTGGCATACAGATAGAAGGCTTCGTCTGTGTCTATTCGTGAGCCTAGAATACACAAACACAAACACATACACAAACACACATTAACAATGATTTTTTATTTTTTTACAAAGTCAAACTGTGTTATACAGTTGAATATCTGTGACAATCTAGCCTTGTCTGGGAAAATTCGGGAAATGGTTTACAAGCTGGGAGTTTGAGAAAAACCTTGTCAGAGACATTAAACAAATAAAAGCACATGAGATTGATGTTACATGGCTATGGGCCACTAAGGCTGCTCCAAACTGTTGGGCAAAGAGTAACAAGGAATGCAGGGAGGTGCTCAGACATTTAATGCTATTAGTGCATTTCACAGGTTGGGCATGAGCGCAGCGCACCAAAGCCATTCAAGGCAAATTAAGAGCAACAAGGCAGCCATTCTGTCAGCAGCATTCCCCCTGGACTCAGGAACGCAGAGAATCCTGCCACTCACGCATGAGCACACAGCAGCACAGCACAGGAGCAGAGGAAGTACAGACCGTTTGTCTTTATCCGTGTCTGCCTGTCTATCTATCTCCTTGTCTTTGTCTGTCTGTCTGTCTCCGTCTGTCTGTCTGTCCGTGTCTGCCCTGCTAGCCATCTGCCTGCCTAGCTGTCTGTCTGTTTACCTTTGGGTGTGGGTGTGTGTGTGTGTGTGTGTGTGTGTGTGTGTATGGGTCTGCCTGTCTCTCTCACAACCAGCATGCTACACCACCAAAACAAATCTTGAGTAGCACGTCCACGTGAAACACAGCACCGTGTGCAGGCCAGAGACAGCACACACACACTTTGATTTCATTATTCAGAAGCAACATTAATGTTTTAAACGGAGGGTAGGAGACTCAGGTTCTTTAACAGGACCAGAGAAACAATGCCAATGAAACTGCTTGCATAAGTGACCGTGAGGGGGAAATTTGTGTTGTTTGGAGGGACTTATAAAGTATTCATGTCGGCCATACGACCCGTTATGAAAACAGAGCAGATGATTCCACAGTCCGCAGAACTATCAAGCATTGCGTAGACAAGTCAAAAGCTGAAGGGGTCAGTGTACACGTGAGCCTACATGTGAAACTCTAGTCAGTCCCAAATTAGACTACTGATGTAACAAATCTTCAGTACAACCCAGAGCAAAGCATCATGCATCAGGTCTTTGATGTTGATTAAGCCGATCATCTCTGATGTGTGCATGCCACATAAAATCTCTTTTTGCGGATGCCAACATTTGTATTGAGCTCTCTCTCTGCAAAAATGAAAAAAGAGTGCTTTGGAAGCTTCTAATACTAATGGCAAACCTTTAATTGAACATAGCTGTGGTGCTCTGATGTGGGAAACAGATTTTTATGATGACCCTTACAAACCCCCTTCTAGTGTCAGACTTGATCCATGTTCCCCTAAATTGTGTTGGGATGCAGGAGGCGTTGTGAGAGCCAATGAAGAAAGCATGGGAGGTAAGATACAGTGGTCAGGATCATACCGTACCATTGAAAAGTAGCATGGTGCCCATATCCCAGCGTGCCCCTGGCTTGGGCAGCTCCTCCGAAGCGTGCAAGCAGTGTCCCAACATGCAGTAGGTCTTGTTGCTGTCAGACGACAGGCTGGACTTCCTGGGTAGCATGTAGTCCAGCGACAGCTCACACTTCCTGTTTGAGGCACATGGAAAGAGCTTGAAACGTCAACAGCTGCTACTGTAAGAAGATCTGTTTTGTCTTTGTTCTCTAGATTATGGCACTGCCAGTCTGGCCGGGTCATGTGTCAGAACTAAGGAGATGTTTATCTGATCAGGAGGAAACAGGGGCCATCAACAACTGAATGATCATGTCCTGGGTGCTTTCTTACTCCTGTGTATGACAATGTTTGTCTGATAATACAGTTTTCAATAAATAAAAAAAACGATAATTGGACCAATTGAGGCTCAAAATTGGGTTCATAAAACATCATCTCCGGCACTGACGAACCTGAACAACATACTTTCTCAAATCTGAAGCAGTGAACAAAACAAAAACAAAACAAAACAAAACAGTCGCCAGCATTCACTTGTTACTCGGGCGCTACGGCGTGACCTCTCACTCACCACTAACACTCACTTCTGCTTTCCCTCACCACTGAGGACACGCATCACACACACACACACACACACACACACACACACACACACACACACACACACACACACACACACACACACACACACACACACACACACACACACACACACACACACACACACACACACACACACACACACACACACACACACACACACACACACACACACACACACACACACACATTGATCCCCTGCATCACTCAGCACACACATCGATCCCCTGCTCCTCACCTGACTCCACACACCCACATGACCAGACAACCGTGGATGTTCTTCTTCCCCTCGGGCTGCTGCGTGTAGGTGAGGCTGAGGTGCTGCCATTGGCCGGGGCTCAGGAGACCCTCCCCGGACTCCGCCTGGGCCAGCAGGCCCGCCTTCATCTCGTCGTTGGGGTCGACGCAGATCCTGCCAGGGACGGAAGAGAAAGAGGTCCATAATGTGAGGGAGTGGAATTGATTGATATACAGTATATGCCTGACTGGCACAGACACAGGGTTTTTTTTTTACTATCTTGACTTGATGCCTGCACATTACATCAATGAACATCAAGGTGAAGTCAATGAAAGTGACTCCTGCAGTTACTTTGGCCAAGTCAAGGCAGAAAGAGAGTGAAGAAAGTGACAAAGAGCACCCTGAAAAGACTGAAGATGGAGTGCAGGTCAATACCAATAATGGCTGAATGTCAAGCGTGCAGGTCGCACAGCTCCGTCAAAGACACCCGATCTGGACTACATCTGATCATTCTGACCAGTGTTAGCCTCTGCGAAACGGGGACGTAGCGGATGCTGCTGAAGAGTCAGCGGTTCTCACCTGAAGGTGAAGATGCCAGTGGAGAGGTTGGCCCACACCTGCAGCATCAGGGCTTTTGAGCCCATGGAGAGGATGTGGAAGAGGCCGTCGTCTGCCACTTTCTCCCCTGATACAGGGGCAGCCTGCTGGGCCTCAGTTGCTGGCGCAGACTCCTCTGCTGGAGCACAGGTTTGGTGATTTAGATAAAGAGTATTCACATACAGTAAATAGAGGATTAAAAGCCAACATGTAATGAAGGTTAGGTTAGTGTCTTTAATGGAAGCCCATTTAATGCTGTTGCAATGAAGTAGACTGGGTCTGGCAGGATGTGTACCTATCCAGACAGATAAAAATGCATAGCTCAAAAGAGAGAGACATACACACATACATATGTGCTCCATATGGCACATAAAAACTGCCCACTGCCCTAAGACTTAGAGCATGGTACATGGACACTGGTACGACTTGTGATAAGAACAGGACAATATTGTATGCAATCCTATAAAACACAGTGCATGGCTTAAGTCACCTGACTGGTCCTGGAGCAGTGGTTGGTCAGGGCTCTCACCTCTCTCTGCAGGGCCCTCTTCCTCATCCTCTGACTTGAGTGCCTTCAACCAGAGGGCAGCGCTGAAACCGCTCGCCATGTGAGGCCAGCAGTTCTGCCCCAACAGGGGCAGGTGGAGAGGCGCAGTGTGCCAGGGGGAGGCGCGCAAGTGCCCCAGACGGCCGTCCGCCCCCGGGGAAGGCTTGCCCCTCCACAGGCTGCCCACGCCCTTCCCCCCGGCCGCCCCGTTGGGTCGGAGGCCCGGGGAGGCGCCGCCGGCTGGAGGCTGGCCCAGCACTGAGGGGAAGGAGAGGAAGTGCAGCGGCTGCAGGCGCATGTTGGCCTGCACGATCTTCAGCAGGCCCCTCAGCAGCACCTCCTGCCAGGGGAGTAAAAAAAAGAGAATGAAGAGGAGGAGGAGCAAGCTGTGAGGACAAGACAGAAAAACAGGCACAGGACAACGAGACACTTTAAAACTGGAGGCTTGAATCATACTGAGGAACAGGAAGAGTAGAGATCTGATGACTCACCACAGGAGTCCAATGCATGTGTAGTAACAATCCCCACAAAAATAATGTAAAAAAAAAAAAAGAGCCAAAAGGACTCCTTTGTCCGTGTTATACGTGCATGGATTACATACTTGGAGCTGGATTTGATTACTGACATTTTTGTATGATCCCAGTGGCTGCTGCTGTAGTTCCATGCTTCCATGATCTTAACCCTGCTTAAGAGCACGCTTGTTTAATTTAAATGGGATTAGATCACCGATCCCTGGGCATGCACTGCTTTGTACAGAAAGCACATAGCAGCCATCACACTCTGGACTGCACCATGTTTTCACAATTACAGGAGGGCATTCACAACACCAAAACAGGACTCTTTGCAAGTTAGATAAAAACTCTGACAACTGTAACAAGATATCAACTCAGTCACAATATTTAACATAAATTTCCCTGGTCTTTGCCTAGTAGTCAAAAAGGTGATCTGATTGACCGTTACCATCAACACACTTGCCGATATACCGCTATGTGCAGTACTCTGGAAGAGCTGGGTTGATACACCTCTAGTCTATTTGTGAGCTTGAAGATATTTCTGGATATGCTGATGCTCACCACACCTCAGATACCTACTAGACCTCTCATTTAAACTGAACACAAACACCGCAGATACCTACTAGTCCTTTCATTTATACTGAACACAAACACCTCAGATACCTACTAGTCCTCTCACTGAACATAAACACCTCAGATACCTACTAATCCTTTCATTCATACTGGCACACAAACACCGCAGATACCTACTAGTCCTCTCATTTATACTGGCACATAAACACCTCAGATACCTACTAGTCGTCTCACTGAACATAAACACCTCAGATACCTACTAGTCCTTTCATTTATACTGAACACAAACACCTCAGATACCTACTAGTCCTCTCATTTAAACTGAACACAAACACCGCAGATACCTACTAGTCCTCTCATTTAAACTGAACACAAACACCTCAGATACCTACTAGTCCTTTCATTTATACTGAACACAAACACCTCAGATACCTACTAGTCCTCTCATTTAAACTGAACACAAACACCGCAGATACCTACTAGTCCTCTCATTTAAACTGAACACAAACACCTCAGATACCTACTAGTCCTTTCATTTATACTGAACACAAACACCTCAGATACCTACTAGTCCTCTCATTTAAACTGAACACAAACACCGCAGATACCTACTAGTCCTCTCATTTATACTGGCACATAAACACCTCAGATACCTACTAGTCCTTTCACTGAACATAAACACCTCAGATACCTACTAGTCCTCTTATTTATACTGGCACACAAACACTTCTAGACCGTCCTCTAGACAGAAATTCAGACCTCGACAATCATTTCACCTGAGGAAACACTCTCATTATTAAAGAAAATACGGAAAGCAAATGACTTGTATCTCTTTCAAACAGCACACAGGAGGAGGCAATATTAAGGTGCGGTGACTGTGTCACAAATGGCACATCAGAGGATAATAAAATGGACTTATGGCTCCCCAGAGGTCTCCATTAACACCAGGGTGATGAAAACGCAGCGCGATGTGCCATTAGTCACACAGCGGGCGGGGACAGTGAGGCTGCCAGGTGACACCACATGGGGGGGAGGGGTCCTCTCTTGGGACAAGGACAAATGGCGCACCAACACTGCCAGGAGGGGTCAATGAGAGATCAGCAGTCTGCTTGGATATGCCTTGGAGTCACTTGCCCAAATGAACTCACAGACAAGCACAACAACACTGGACTCTATTAAATCCATCCGAGAGGAACACTCCTTTGGCATTTCGCTGTCCAAATGTCAACCGGCAAACTTCTGCCGAATGAAGTGAAGTGACAAGGCCAGTAGATGTACAAAAACCCGGCAAAATAAAAAATAGTTTCCGACAAACAAAACATGCAGGAGATTGCTGGAGGAGAGGAGGCACCAGACCACGGTGCGGATTACCACCAGACACTGGATAAGTGTGTTATTCATATCAGAGTCACGTCAAAGACACTGGAATACAGGAGTATGGGGGTCATTCGGATGGGGGTTCAGTCCACTCTATGCAAGAGGCTGAAGCCAGGATGAGGAATAACAGGGTGAAGTGTGTGTGTCAGCATTTTGAACTCCTTAGCCAATGAGCCAAATGAAACCTCTAATTAGACTCACACACACTCACACACACACACACACACACACACACACACACACACACACACACACACACACACAGAGGAGCCAGGGAGTGAGTGATGGGCTCAGTGGGTGGGTGTGATACAACCTCACTTCTCCCTTTACTTTTGGCTGTGAGATGCTGATGAAATCCTACAGATGGAACCTCTGAGAGGCACAAGAGCCTGTGTCTGAGTTTTAGCACTGGACCCTAATGACAGTGTGCACAATAAAGGCTACAGTGGGGAAGATTTGACAGTACAGGGGGATCGCAGAAATAACAAAAGCAGACAGACAGAAGAATGAGAGAGAGAGAGAGAAAGAGAGAGAGAAAAGTAAATGGAACAAGAGGCAGACATTGCAACGAAAATGAGAGACACAGAGAGACAGAGAGAGAGAGAGATGGAGTGTGCCAGTGTGGTACTCACGGTGGGCGGTGTCTTCTCCAGGAAGAGGCGCACCAGCAGTGCAAGCTCCTCTGCGGTGATCCGCTCACTCACCATGGCAACCAGGAGGTCCACCAGCACAGTTTGGCACTCTGAGGGATGGAGCCAGCCACAAGTCACACAAGTGCAGAGGGGGACACTCACACATACATGGACACTCACACAAACACACATCCACACACACACATCCACAGAGATAATACAACACACACGGACACTCACACAGATAATATAACACACACACACACACACACACACACACACACACACACACACAAAGAGATAATACAACACACACACACACACACACACACAAAGAGATAAAACAACACACACACACACACACACACACACACACACACACACACACACAAAGAGATAATACAACACACACACACACACACACAAAGAGATAATACAACACACACACACACACACACACACACACAAAGAGATAATACAACACACACACACACACACACACACACACACACACACACACACACACACACACACACACACAGATAATGCAACACACACTCACACAGAGATAATACAACACACACACACACACACACACACACACACACACACACACACACACACACACACACACACACACACACACACACACACACACACACATTCACATTCACTCTCACATGATCATCTGCAGCCACACACACATACTGCACCAGCATAGGTCTCCATCAGAGCACCACTGCCTCAGGGTTAAAGGCACTCTGTGGCACGGGACCGAAGCTGGAATCAGCCAGCCGTTAGACTACAGAGAGCAAGAAGACTAGAGCCACACACACACACACAAACACACACACAAACATGCCTGCACGCATGCCAGACAGACGTGAAAAGGAAAGAGAAGAAACAGACCTTTATAGCAGGGGTCCAACTGGCTCAATATGTTCTGGAAGCCTCTGAGAATGGTTTTCACAGCACCCTGTGGAGGTGACGGGACACTTAAACTCACGCGTTCCAAACTCGCACCAATTTGAGCCGTGATCCCAACATGGCACATGCCTGCTACAAGCTTTACAGTGATTCACAGATTTTGATGAGGCCAAGTCCAATTAATGGTCATCACGGATAAGCCCATTTTCCCTTCACCAAATCACTGTTATGTCAGTACTGTTTGTTAGACCATGCTCAGTGCAATCACACGGTCAAAGAATAGCCAAGATGACAACCAGACCAAACTAGGTAAGGTGGCTCAGCTGTCTGTTTTAAAGCTGCAGTATATAACATTACAATGTATATTTGCATCCTGTTTCTTTCTGATTTATTTCCTCCTGACATTCTGCAGTAGGCTTTGATCGTAACACGTCAGCAGCTGAGAGGAGCTCAAAGTGAGGGCTTGGGTCTTTAACATGCAGGTGAGTGTCTCTGGCAGAACAAGAGGGGACTGGAAGAACAGACAGGTTTGTTTGTGTACCATTACTTTACTCCCCACATGCTGTGCGGGATCTAGGAGTGCCTGTTTATGAGTGTGTAGGTGTGCACACATGTATTTCTACATACAACGTCTTTATATAAGCCTATCTATTATATATCTTCCCAAATGTGTGTATAGGAGTGTTGTGACTGTCTGTGCCTAGGTCGATGTACATGCACACATGCATGTAAGTGAGTGCACTGACCTGTTTGTAAAGAAGCATGGCGTTCCGGTGGTTGCTGCGCACGGCTCCCAGAAGGCTTTGCAGCACATGGCCCAGCACGTCGAGGTCCGGCGAGCCGGCAGCCAGCAGCTGCAGCTCCATGGTGCAGATCTCTGGGAAGAGCAGCAAGCCCCGGCCAGGCCCCTCGGCCATTACCACCGGCCCAAACGCACATTCCCCCAATGGGGTCGACTCCACCTTCACCCCTGGAGAAGACAATACCAAACACAAAGGATTAGCCAAGGATGGAGCTATTACAGCTGTGAAACACTATTTATCACTACAATTTATTGGGGATATGTTGGCACCACCCTACTCGTGTTCGATATACTTTAACCGCTGTGAACGTCAACCTTCCAGGAACTCAAAGTGAGAGAGCAGAACGACTGGCAGTGATTTTTGATAGTTTTTTAGTGAGGAAAGGAAGCAAATTGAAGCAGTGTGAATATATGATGAACACACAAAGTAGAAACAGGTGAGTGTACAAATTAGCGTGTACATGCGGCCTCTTTGATGCAACTTGGCTGCAGTGACAATATTAGTTGCTTGGCAACATGCTGAGCACTCCGGTTGGAACTATTTTTTGGGGGCAGAGAATGAGCAATCAAAACCCGCCCCAACACAAACACAAACGACCAACTGTGGAAGCATGTCTTGGGACTGGTCTCTTCAATCACACACACAGACAGCATACAGCAGTGGATTTTACCCTGTGTGTGTGTGTGTGTGTGTGTGTGTGTGTGTGTGTGTGTGTGTGTGTTTGTTTGTGTGTGTGTTTGTGTGTGTGTTTGTGTGTGTGTTTGTGTGTGTGTTTGTGTGTGTGTTTGTGTGTGTGTGTGTTAGCCACCTAATAAGTACAAACCCCTAGCTGATGGGTCTCCTACTCTGCTGGTGGTGCAGAACAGAAGCTCCAGTCCTACTACCTCCCTCACACTGCTGGCCCCTAGGCTAAAGGGCCGTGAGGCCTGCTGAGCTTCAGAGCTCCAGGGCTGGGAGTGGCAGACATGGGAGTCCCCCCACATGATTGATCAGCGACCAAACCCAGCAGGAGTCTTTCTCCCTCTCCATCTCTCCTCCCACCTCTCAGTCTCCCCCACACTCTATGGCCACCTCTCCATCTCCCCCTCTCTATGGCCATCCCTCTTTTTCTTTACACACACACACACACACACACACACACACACACACACACACACACACACACACACACACACACACACACACACACACACACACACACACACACACACACACACACACACACACACACACACACACACACACACACAAATGACCATGGCTGCAACTAGACTGGGCCCTGGAGCTGCTGCCATTTTATTTACTATTGAAAGATTGATTTGCGTGTGTGTGTGTGTATGTATGTGTTTGTGTGTACACACATAAACACATTTGCCTTACATTTGATACATGACACAGGAAAAGGATTCCAATAAATTACCTTTAGGTGATCTTAGTTCAATTCAATCTTAACTCATTATCTATTTATTTATTGATGTAGGGCCATTAACAATTTATTTATTCATTTTCTCAAAGCTTCTCACAAATCCAGAGGCCAGAGCTCCTGAAGCACTGCCATTGCATCCCTATGGGTTATGGCTGGACCTCAGGAGGCCGTATGGTATGCAGATGGCGTACAACTTGTGTTGCTGCTAACTCACTAATGGAGTTCTGTAACATAATCAGATTCGCTGCTTACTGGAAGCCTCATCATATGACATGTTTACGAGGTGGACGAGATCTATTAAATTCCAGTGGCCTGAAATTTAAGTCATGCACAAGAGAGTTACAGTTGCCAGCACAGAGTAGAGTTGTATACTGTATTGATAGAAGTTCACACTGCTGCTCAATAAAACCTGTCTTACGATTTCTTCATCAAGCCTGAGGTCTCGGATCAATGAACAATCCATCAAGTGCATATATACAGTAGTTTGACTTATGGCACACATATGTTACCAACTGGCAGCGAAATCAAACAAGTTCCGTAATTCCAAACACGCGGTGGACAATGAAGAAGACTACCAATCCTGCAGACATTCTATCATCAGTAACCAGAAAATCCGTCCACTTTCACACACTGTATACTCTGGAGAAATCTAGGCCAAAGCATCATGACTACAAGGAACCAAAACAAAATGATCTGTGTGCAGGGCAGAGTATGAGTGTGGTGTGTGTGTTTGTGTGAGTGTGTGCGTGTGAGTGTGTGTTGTGTGCTTGAGCCAGTGTGCAACTGAACTGTCAAAACTTCCAAGTCACAAGATTGTGCTCATAAGGCGGCGGTCTGCAGCAGCCTTACCTCATGGCCAGGGAACAATGCGTGCATTCTGGGAGACTGGAGGGAGGTGGAATGTGGCCCATGTGACCACAGCGAGGGGATCAGAGCTGGAGAACATTCTCATTTTCTCTCTCTCTCGCTCTCTCTCTCTCTCTCTATCTAAATGTTTCATTCCCTCTCTCGCATTCCCTCTTTTTCTCTCTACCTCTCTCTACCTCTCTCTCTACCTCTCTCTCTACCTCTCTCTCTACCTCTCTCTCTACCTCTCTCTCTCTCTACCTCTCTCTCTACCTCTCTCTCTACCTCTCTCTACCTCTCTCTACCTCTCTCTCTACCTCTCTCTCCCTCCCTCTCTCCCTCCCTCTCTCCCTCCCTCTCTCCCTCCCTCTCTCCCTCCCTCTCTCCCTCCCTCTCTCCCTGCTTTGTCTTGCTGGCTTTGCACAGGGAAACAGCCAGTGGTCTCACTGATGTGGTCACTAATGTGATATCACAGTTATGATCTCACCGACATGATCCCACCGACATGATCCCACCGTCATGATCTCACCGACATGGTCTCACCGACATGGTCTCACCGACATGTTCTCACCATCATGATCTCACCGTCATGGTCTCGCCACCAGCTCTATTCAACAGCCCATCATGGGGTGGACAGATGGCACCAATCAATGACAAAACAAGGCCGAAGACTGCAACATGTAGCCAAACACAAGACATTTCAAAAGGTCTGTTTCCTTCAGGAGACGCTGACACTGGTCCTGAGCCTTGACAGATGATTAGAACTCTTATAGCGTATGAGAGGACGGACTTCAGCTTACTAACGTTGATGAGCACCCACTAGTCATAATCAGCTCCAAAAGTCTTAATTAAATCCAGGGAATATGAACAGAATAATATACTTATAAGATAATGTGGCAACTGTCTGACCAAACCGCCAGTGACAAAATCCAGGTTATTTAAGACTTGCATGTTTGTATGTATTCCATTGGAATCACAATGATCACTTAATTTTGCCATATTAACAATCTCCTTTTGTGGCAGATGGTGAAATGTATAGTGTCTAGTTTGGCAGATCTCTCATTTTGCCTGGCTCTTGACCAATAGTAACTCCCATTCTGATTAAGGCAGTCGTTTCCCAAAAAGCTTTGTTCTCAAGTCATGTTTGTCATTTCACGGACGTTCCCTGAAAACGTAACGGAAATGGAAAGGGAGAGAGAGAAAGAGAGATGCATTCAGCCGCCACGCTCTCTACAGCACTCCTGTGCGGCGATATTACAACAGAAGCCTGTGAGTCATCAGTCAGAGCACATTTTCTGTCACCCAGCTTAGCTGTGTGTTCTCTGTGACAAAAAAATAAGACAAACACCACTAATCTAGCCATCAATTCCACCCACCAGCACTTCTTTTATTTGTTTTAATTGTGTCAGTTTTATAGCGTACTATAACTGCATTTGCCAACAGTTTTAACGGGCCTCTTGGTCCCCTACCTACGTCAGTGGATAAACAAAGAGAATAGGCCCTATGAATACAAATCTCACACACACACACACACACACACACACACACACACACACACACACACACACAGAATGCGGTGCACAACAGAATACAGCTATACCTCAGTCTGTTAACCATCTCTGGAGTAACACACACACACCAGTCTGAAACTAAAGCACTAGCCACCATGACTCATCATCAAGCACAGAAAGACAGCCTTTCAGCGAGCTTACAACGCCCCCGGGCATGGAGGACAGGATGTTGAGCCCAGCAGACGGGTCAGCTGAACCTGGAAGGAGTTTAGAGCAGTGTGTGTAACATCAGCGTGACTAACTCCCTGGCCGAAACAAGACATCAGCCATGACTACAACGCCATGACTGCAGTGATTACAACGCCACCCTCCCCTACCCCATGTCTGAAATGCCAAGATGGTGAGCACCTCAGGCACAGAAGACTGATAGACAAATATATCTTTTATTGATCCCAAAGGAAACTTGGGCATCCAGTAAATAGATGACAACTGAGATACCAAAGCTTGTCTGATACTGCAACCCATGACTAGGGACTAAAGCAGGGATTAATCCCTATGCCATTGGAATCACAATGATCACTTAATACTGCCATATTTACTGTCTCCTGTTGTGACAGATGTTGAAATGTATAGTTTTTCTACTGTATGTGTCTAGTTTGGCAGATCTCTCATTTTGCCAGGCTCTGATCCAATAGTTACTCCCATTTTGTTAAGGCAGTCGTTTTCACAAAAGCTTTGTTCTCAAGTCATGTTTGTCATTTCACGGACGTTCCCTGAAAACTTGCTGAGGTGTGACAAAAACGAAAAGAAAAGACATGACAGTTAAACCTCCCAGAAGACCATCTTGTCAATGATGCTGAACCATCCAGGGGCTTATAAATACGCAATAAAATACAATAGAATGTAGCAATACGCACATATATATCCTGGCAGTCTCACTGGCACAGCACTGGGTAAGACTCAGCCTTACGCCTCACTCTTCGTCTGAGTGTGTGTGCGTGCCTGCGTGCGCGTGCGCATGTGCGTGTGTGCCTGTGCGCGCGCGTATGTGTATGCATGTGCGCGTGTGTGTGCGCGCGCTGTGTGTGTGTGTGTGTGTGTGTGTGTGTGTGTGTGTGCATGTGTATGCGTGTGTGTGTGTGTGTGTGTGTGCATAGTTGTGTGTGTGTGTGTGTGTGTGTGTGTGTGTGTGTGTGTGTGCGTGTGCACGTGCGTGCGCAGTGCTGGGGTGTTTCCTCCTACCTTCGTCCTGCTGGGCTGAGTCCTCTGGGTTGCTCTCGCTGTCGGCCTCGTAGCCCTCCTCCTCTCCTGGCAGACACCCTCCACACACCTGTGACTCGTCCGCGTCCTCCGACAGTTCGCCTCCCAGGGCAGGCACCTCCACAGTAGCCTGGACCTTCTGGAGGAGAGTGATGAGAGAAGGGGGGGCAGAAGGAAAGAAAGACAAAAAAGAAGTGAGATTGGAGTCATGGCATCTGAACACTGAAACTCATTTCCCTATAGAGGAGGAAAACACGTAGCACCCAATCACATTTCTCATCTATTTGCCCCTCACTAAAGCCTCTCCGCTAATGTGCAGCACACCCCCATAGAGCTCGCATCACAGACAGAACCAGAGCCATCCAGTGGACACGGATAGGGGGATTACACCTTCTTACCCTGCTCCACTTCACACCAAGCCTAGCAGGAATTTGTATCCAGGGAGTGAAAAGCCTTGTCCAGTCTGAGTTGGTAGCAAATCCATCTTGAGAACGG
This sequence comes from Sprattus sprattus, assembly GCF_963457725.1. Classification (NCBI taxonomy): domain Eukaryota; kingdom Metazoa; phylum Chordata; class Actinopteri; order Clupeiformes; family Clupeidae; genus Sprattus; species Sprattus sprattus. Next base: position 20,680,499 of record NC_137910.1, on the reverse strand, counting down.
CAGTGATACGAGTGTTTTCAAAAAGTGGACCATTTGTCAAAAGGCAATGCAAAAGTGATAGCCAGAGCGTAATAGTAACAAAGAAAAGAGATGATGTTTGGTCATAAGATTTCATCAGCTGACCAATGGGACATAAACACACCACCATGTTCCCTAGGAGTTCAATCACTCGTGTTCCCTCCTACCATCCGTCTCCTCCCCCCTCTCACTCCCTCCAACTCTCCTCCCCTTCCTCCCCTTCCTCCCCTTCCTTCCTTCCTTCCTTCCGTACTTCCCTCTCCCTCCACTACCTCTCCTTCCCCTCCTCCACTCCCCTCTATCACTCACTACCACCCTCCCTCCCGACATCCCTTGCTGGCACTCCTTCTCTTTTTTGCTCACGCTCTCCCTCTCTCTCCCCCTCACGCGCTCTTTCTCTCTCGTTCTCACACCGTACACACAGACCGTACACACACACCACAAACACAACACACACACACAACACAGTTTATCCGTTTATCTTTAGCTAGAGTTAATAGATCTCTTGAACTCCAAAGGCCGCAGGTCTGTAACAAATCACAGCGGGCCAGGGAGGCAGGTTTTTTAGGAAGAGAGCCCTGTGAGTCATCCAGACCAGACCATACCAGTCCACACGAACGAGCTCTCTACTCTGCCAGGGACCTCCAGAGTTTGGTCACGCCATTTCACCACGGGCCTAAAATAAGCTCCGACCTCCAGCATCTGCCCTCTCTGTCCCGTCCCTTTGAAGCCAGGATTACCGTAAATGCTACCTTCTTTATTCTGATTTCCCCACTACAAAGAGAGAGGCTCTTTCATCTGGGGTTAGGCCGCAGACCTCGCCATGCCATGTTCCGGTCCTTTCTACCATTGCTCCTTAAGGCGACTCTGAGAGATGACGGTGGGGCTAATGCTTTTCATGCTGGTCACAAACCAGCAAATCGCTTCAAAAATCTACAGTACGGTGAATAATAATTTTCTCTCCTTTTAAGGCCGTAACTTTGGTAACGGCTACAGAGAGCTGACAACCATCCTTAATTTAGCCAAACACCCCCACTGGCAGTGTTATGAAAGTCCTATCTAGATTTCTCCTAAAACCTCACAAAGCAGACCCAGATTAATTGAGAACAGAGCAGCTGTTACATAAATATTCAAAGCCATGGCTATAGAACAAGCTTAAGCAGACTGAGATGTTAATACAAAGTGAGAACAAACACACGTTCTTTTGCTATTTCACAGTCCCTGTTTTTCACGCACGCACGCACGCACGCACGCACGCACGCACGCACGCAGTATTGTACTACCTATCCAACACTTCCACAAGGGTCACAAATCACATGTGCCCCACACCCTTTTATAGCCCCCTTCATCTAATACAATAATTTCGCAGCAAACTTATCCAGAATTGAGAATCACCTTCTCACCTCATAATATGACTGAATTATTTCAAAAGAGGAAACAGGACTCATATCAACAAACAAGGTCTGTAGACACTTTCAGATGTGCTACCCAGTTCACAGGCTATGCGGAAACTGATCTAGAACTAGGTGGTAAAAAGGCCATTTGATACTTCATGTTAAGACAGCTATTACAAGCTGTTAATTTAACACGTTCACATCTGATTTCTGCCGTTCTTGGTAGATGTGCTGTGTTAGTTTGGGAGGAGGTCAGAGAGAGGTTAAACACTCCTTTAATAAGTAAGACATTACAACCTCCAACCTCCAAGACAAGAGAGAGCGAGAAAGGCAGGAAGAGGATGAGAGAGAGAGAGAGAGAGAGAGAGAGAGAGAGAGAATAGAAAATGCTGTGTTAGTTTGATTGTTTTTGTTTAATCACAGACAAACAAACAAATAAATAAACAAATCTGTTTACATTTGTTTTGCTCCACTCAGGACTCACTCTCTCTGGTTTCTCCTCAGAGGTGTCGGGGCTGGAGTGGACCTGGGCCAGAGACACGCGGAGCAGCGCGTCAAACAGCGGCACGGCCAAATCAGAGTTCACCACGCCGGAGCGGGAGAGATGGTCCCGCACCTCACACAGGGTCTTATCTACTGACTGCAGCTGCAGGGGGGGAGAGGGAGGGAGAGAGAGAGAGGGAGAAAGAGAGATAGAGAGAGCACGAGTGAGGGTGGGGAGAGAGGGGAGAGAGAAGGAGAGAGAGAAAGAGAGAGAGAGAGGGAGGGTGAGGAGAGGAGAGAGGAGAGAGGGAGAAGGCAAAAAAAAGAAATCACAACCCAGCCTGACATACCTAATTTATCACGATGAATGAATTCCAGTTGGTAAAAGGTTAGAGATGACAGGCTTGGCTGGTGTTGTGCTGTCTTACCTGCAGAGAGAGGTCGGGCTCAATCTTCTGCAGGGCTGATGTGGCGCTGTGGAGGCAGATGGCCAACAGGGCCTCCAGGAGCCTGATGCTCTGCAGGGGCCACTCATCCTCAAGACTGTGGGCCGAATCCCTAGTCCCGAGCCCCGATGGCTCCTGTGGCACGGTCTCTTCCGTGGACCCTGGGTCGGACTGACCTGGGGTAGGGGTGGAAGCCGGAGTTGGGGATCCAGGGTGGGACGGGCTGGCCTTGCCCTTGGTGTCCCGCTTCTTTTTGGGCTTGCCGTCTTTGGTCTTGCAGGTGAGCCTCTGGATGACCATGGTCATGAGGCGTGAGCACACCTCCAGGCCGCCCAGCCGGAAGAATTGCCTCTGGAAGGCGGGGCTGGCCAGGTACACCCACCGGCAGACAGACCACACGTCGGCGGCCCGGCGCACCTGCTCCTTGGAGGGCAGCGCCACGCTGTCCGGGGACAGGCAAGGCAACCGGTTACCCAGGGGCTCGCTGGCCGTGCTGTCGTAGCCCGAGGTGTCCTCTGAGTCGTTGGCCGAGTCGCGGTCCGAGTCCGCCTCTTTGCTCACGCACAGGAAAGCAACACACAGGAAGAGGTTGATGGCGTTGAGCTGCACTTCGCCTTTCTGCCGCCCGGTTCCCGTCGTACCGCCTCCGCTCCGGCTCTTGCGTCCAGGATACGCCTCTCTTAGCCCCTCGTAGAACTTGCTGAGGCTTTGGGGACCCTCCCCGGTTCCGCTCCCGGTGTTTTGGGATCTCAACTCGTCAACCAGGCCCAGCACGGCGTCTCGCTCCAGGGCCTCGGCCCTCTCCAGCTCCTGCAGGGACGTCTCGACTGGCTGCTCCCAGCCGCACAGGATGAGCGTCTCAAACACCTTGAGGGCCCAGGAGCGTGTGGCATCCAGGTACATCAGCTCCGTCACCTGGTTGAGCCCGTTGCAGCTCAGGAAGAGGTCTCGCACCACCCGGCTGTGAAGGCACACATTTGGACACCAGTTGAAAACCAAGCTGAAAGCAACATCACAGTAATAGGCCGCACCTTGCAAATGTTACGACAAGCCTGGGGAAATGAAATGGGTTTTCCCTGACACAGCCTAGTGCAGATTTGAATATTAAAAGCCTCATCTCTTTTTCTACCACCAACACATCGCCTGAATAAACAAATAAATAAACCATAAACAAATATATGCAAATATAAATCATGGAACTGTATGTGTAAAGGAGAAGGGGGAGTAAATCACAACATGACTATGCAAGCCAGCACCCTCCTCGGTCTGGAGTGTATGAAACAAGATCCCATCCACTACCCCTCTGAAGAAAGGCTGCCCACATCTAATTGCAGCCCAACCATAAATGCACCGATGCCCTTAAATCAAGCACATAAACAATTTTGCAGGCTTTCAAGAGCCAACCAAGTGGCAATATGCTGTTTAAGAGGCATGGAATAAAAAGTGACTGATGCCTCTGGAGAGAACAGAGTGATCCCCCCCCCCCCCCCCCCCCCAATGAGTACATCGTTCCTTTCAGCGCTGTGGGAACGCCATTAGCCAAATAATGAATCCGAACACCGCTGGGATCAGGGATGTGTACACTCAAAATGCAATAACAACACCGCAAGGAGGAATGCTAATAGGATTCCGAAGGCATTGCCGATTTATTTAGCTAACAACACTGAAATAATGGGAGAGCCTTGGGTAAGGTGAAGGCAAAGGTCATGGTGAATCTAAGGTGGGCTTTAAAGGGAGCTACAAATGAATTAGAGAGAAGATCTGAGAGGAAGTGAGATAAATGGGCAAAACATATTTTTGTATGACTTGAACCGTAAGACTGACATACTTGTCATGACAACTGATGTCCAATGATTTGACATTATCTGTAATTGTTACAACAGCTCACCAAATGTCATCACATCTTAAAGGGCAAAAGTTACTAAGCCGTCAGAGCATTATGCAGTCGTGACAATTACAGAATATGGTGAAATAACACTGCTAAATCACTGGACATCTGCCATGGCAAAATTATTATCCGGTCATGTTAGTCTTTGTCAAATCAAGTGTTGCCGAGAGGTTCAGGAGGAACTGCGTTTTGTATGTATATATGTATATACACATTTGGACACCATATATAAAAAAAATAGTACAGGAAAAAAAAGAGACCATTTCTCACCTTGACTTGAGAAGTGCAGGAAGTGTCTGCAGGTAGACCAGCAGGACCTCGATGGGCAGGCAGTGGGTATGGTAAGTGCAGGCCTGGGTACAGGTGGTGGAGACTCCCAGCTGTTGGGAATGGTGTGCCAGTTCCACACCTCGCTGCAGTACGGGGCTGAAAATGTGGGTGTAGAGCTGCCACTGTACCACTGCGTTACCTCTTAACGTGAGCTGGCACAAATGCCCGGCAATCTGCTGGCTCAGCTGCCAGTCTTCACCAAACACCAGGTCCTGGTAGGCCTTCAAGGCATCCCATTTCCACAGCATGTCCTCGGCGGCACCGCTGGGCAAGATGCCCTTGGAGCGGTACGAGAGGTTTGGGGAGGTGGTGGAGGACACGGCCTCTCCGCTCGGGGGGCATCCATGCAGGGTCTCCTCCAGGCTGGGCAGCTGGCTGCTGTCGAGGGTGCAGATGTTGCAGGACGCCAGCTTGGCCTTCTCCGAGGGCTGGCTGCCGCCCAGCTGCTCCAGGACGAGCCGGCTCAGGACGCTCAGCACGTGGGACTGGTAGCTGCGCAGCCCGGGAGCTTGGAAGGCCTGCAGCAGCGGCTCCACTACGGAGCGAGGGTCCATGCAGCAGCAGATGCCCACCGCCTGCACCCCGGCCAGCACCTGCAGGATGGTGGAGCCGGTGGGCGCTAGCCTCTGGAGCAGCCGCAGACACTGGTGGGCGCAGGCCGCCAGACAGCAGCAGCGCTCCGGGTACCGCACCTCGCCCTCTGCCTCCTCTTCGAAGGGGTTGCGTCGGGCGGCCTGCTTGAAGGCAGAGACAGGCAGGCCGGTGAGGTCTCTGTGGTGGTGGAGGAAGTGGGAGTACTCGCAGCGGCGATGCCGACGCCGGGAGCACACCGTCTGATGCAGCTGCTCCGACTTGGCCTTCTTGATTGCGCTGAGGATCTTGAGCATGCTGGCCACCAACCCTCGCAGGCGCTCGGACGCCTCCCCGCCGACTTCCGTGTCCCTCGTCATGCCCAAACTTTCCAGCCGCAGGGCTGTGGCCTCAAAGAGGTCCAGCCCACGGTGTTGCACGAACTCGTGGACCAGCTCCAGGGCCTGGCTGAAGAAGAAGGGGTTGGGTGCCGAGGCCTGGAGGCAGCTTAGTAGCACCTGCAGCACTCCCTCCAACAGCTCGGGCAAGAGCAGCGCCCGGTGACGGTATCGCGAGAAGGAAAAGTCCTCTCGGACCTCCTCCAAGGTCTTCTTGGGACGCGGAGCAAAGGGGTCCGCCTGCCGCTCCAGGCAGTGGCGGATCTTGAGCGTGGCTCGCAGGAGGTCCGTCAGGCTGCGGCGCAGGTTGTCTGGCAGCGCCTCGCTCTGGCCCACGTCCACGAACATCAGATGCAGAATGGTGCGCAGGAGCATTCGCTGGACCAGGGCGATGGGTTCCTCCGTCCAGCCTCCTGCAAGTTCATCAATGCCGCAACCACCACCACCACCACTACTACTACTGCTTCCACCTCCTGGCCCACAGCAGTCCCCAAACTCAGTGAGGATCTCTGTGAGCGTTGGAACCACCACCACAGCCAGACCTGGATTGTGGTTTATGGTCATGTCAAATTTGCACACTTTCTCCAACAAGGACAGCAGGACGTGACAGAGGTCAAAGGGGGAGTTCTCCATGCGATTGAAGATGGAGAGGGCTGTAGGGTCTGTTAGTACGTCATTGTCCAGCCCCTGTGGGCCAAAGAGCCTGGGATGGGGCTGGGAGCACTCTAGCGTGTTCATTGTGTCGGCGCTCGGATTTCGCTGGGGTGTGGCTGGCTGCTGAGGCTGTGGAAGGGCGTTTGATTGGTGGTGTTGCCAGCTCACACGGAGGGTAGAGCCGTGAGACCTGCGGTGCTTGGACCCTGGAGCTGGGATCTTGTCGTCCGAGTTTCCGGCTTCTGAGTCCGAGGTGGAGAGCTGGGACTTTCGCGCATCCCTCACCGAGTAGCGCTGGGCGGTCCGCCGTGACCGACGGGACTTCCAACTACCAGACAGGCGCTTGCCGGAATTCTGAGCATCGGAGCCAGCCTTTTCCTGCCCTGCCTTCAGAGGGACGGTCCTTCCCTCCCGGCTAAGGAACACTTCCAGCAGAGAAGGCAGTGTGAAATCTATCAACATACACAAATTTATATTTATACATATTCATTCTGTCTTACATTTTAAGTGCTTTTTGAACTGCTTTGTGATGAGACATCAGTGGTGGTGTAAACAAATAAAAAATGCATTTATTTAAGGTAAGGTAAAAGAAGAGGTGAAGGGGTCTATTAATGGACTGTTTGAACTAATTAAATATACACCATCCGAGTGTCGCATTCTCACAATAACAATAATCTAACTCCGCAAAAGCAGCCCCTGCTTTGACATGTTTAGGTTAGGCACAGAGAGAAGAGCATCAAATGAGGATCCAATCAAGCAGTAATGTAGAGAGCCCATGCAAGAACAGATTAGCAAGTCCCTACTAAATACTCATGGCCCTAAGGTCAGCCGGTCCATGCATCCTCCCCTGCTTTGAATGCATGGTTTTTTTCCTTCCCTCATTACCCTTCTTCACTATTCATCACATGCAATGGACCACAGTTGTTTGAGGAATTATAAAAGGATCAAGTTACACCAGTGAATTAAACACCATTAGCTTGGCCAGTACACATCTTTTATTGAACAGCTACATTAGTAAGCAGTATCCTCACTGAGGTTGGGAATACACAATGTATATCAGCTTCTCATTTACTCCTGGTCAGCTAATCAAGCAGCACAGCACAGCATAACACAGCATAGCGCTCGAGTCATTATTCACTGGCCTAATTTTAGAAACTGGCTGTGAGGTCTTGTTTATGTAGTCCAGTCAACTAGCATGTAAAAGTTTTTCATCGCACATCACACCACAAGTATCACATTTAAGTGTTTAGTGTTCCTAAGGTCTATAAAGTAAAAAAAAAAATGGAATAGGACTAAGGATAAAACTAAGACAAGGGGAAATACAGGAGAATAAGATAAGAACAAGAAGAGGTTAAAACCGTAGTTTTAAAATCCATGTTTTCCCATAAGCACAGCAGTGATGAGAACTGACCTGGGGCCTTCTCCTCTTGCACTGGGATCTTCCAGACGAGCGGCAACAGTGACAGCAGCAGGGTCAGTAGCTCCTCCCGACAGGTCAGCTCCTGAGCAGAGGAGAAAAAAAAACCCACACGGTCGGTTTTTCTGAACTATACAACGTTTCTCAGGGAGAAAAAGTCACCTTCCGTCTTGTTTAACTCAACTCTGCTCACCCCCTTTAGAATCGCTTTACCTGCAGATAGAGGATGCTACGTGACAGTGGTTAATAACAGAAACTCTTCGAAAACGTTTTCCACGGACCAATCTCTGCTTGAGAAATCGTTCAAGTGGACATGTTGTGTGGAAGCACGTCCCCTAAATACTGGCCCCTCCCTGAGGCGTCGGAGCACACCAGCATTCCTCGGTCAGGAGAGAAAGCACTCCTGGATGTGTGAAATTAAAAGCAAATACAAGAGCCTTGCCAGCCACCTCACGTGACCCCAGGTAAACAAGTCCTGGAAACATCCACGCTAGCAACATAATTGCTGATATTCTTCTTCAGCATGACATCTTAAATGTACTGACGGCTCCCATCCTTCTCGCCGTTGTGTTTAACATTGCTGTTGCGTGGTCATAAAAAAACCTAAGTAATGCGGCAGAGAAAAAGCTCAGCCGATTTGGCAATCAGGGTGCACATATAAGATAAACACGAGAAGGCACTTCAGAGACCATGAGCAAGTGCTGATTCAACAGCTTCTCACGGCAAACACACACAAGGAGAGAAACAGGGGCAGAAGGGAGGAAGGCGTCAAAAACTGGAGTCATCTCACCATGGCATGAAAAGAGCAAGGCTGTAGTCACTCACAGAATCACACTTCATCTCATTCGTGGATTTACAATGACCATTTTTGATCACCACCAAACCAAACAAAATAACACCTACACAGACTCACATTTCTCATGCATCTACGATGACCACTTTAGAGCACCACCAAAGCAGTAAGATAACATACAGTGGTCAAAACATCATATCGGTGTCATTAAAGCAGGCCGTGATGTAACTGCTTCTAGGAAGCATAGCGCAAACAAGTGCCTGGGGTGTCAACATGTGGCTCATTGCTGACACACAATATAACAGTCGAGAGAAAACAGTAGCAGGAACAGATGCAAGGGGTTGAACTTCTGAGTAGCCAGTAGTGCCATTGACGGCGCCTGCTTTTGAGTGACAGACGCGCACAGCCAGATAACTTTTTTTAAAAGGCTTGACTTGTGTGGACTCATCACTTAAAAGGGAAATACTGGGGACAAACAAGGGGGCAGGGGAACAGTGGATCCTCTCTTCTGCATCATTACAGCCGAGTAACATGCTTTGATCCATTAAATTGGAATTTCCATCTAACAAATCCCTGCCAAAACACAATTTACTTAATTTCCCTCATGAAAGATGGAATTATTTTTTGGAGTATAACTAAGAACACAGCTGCACTGTGAAATGAGTTTGCTTTAGGCATATTTATCAGTGAATAAAAACATTGTCAGGCAATTTCTCTCTCCCCATTCATAGGATAGATAGGAGCCTGATCTTCTTCACCCAAAATAGCTGCCCAGAGGCGTTGCCAAGATGGCTGCCGAGTGGCGAGACTTGCCTATAAGGACTTTGGTAAAAATCTAAAGTCCAACTGTAAATGACAACAATTGAATAAACAAGTTGGATGCCAGTTAGACCAAATATACTTAAATGATCAAATTAACCTGATAAATCTGAATGCATGGCAGAGTGATAGAGTAGAAGAGCAGGGGAAGAGAGGATCCACAAGCTTAAAGATGGAGGAGAGGAGAGGAGAGGAGAGGAGAGGAAGACACCAAACACTCTGAAGTGTTGGGTTTTATCCCTCAAAACCCATTGCTATGCATTTGCCAGAAGCCAATCCCGTAATGCAATATTCTACCCCTGATGCCTTGATATAATATTCTCTCCCCACCAACCATTTGATTGGTCGTCTGTAAACGCTGAGGCAGAGGTCATGGGGCTAGTCAATTTATATGACTATGGCTGGTACTCCAGACTGCAATGACACCATGATCAGACTGCTGCCTACACATCACAGGGAACAGTTCCAGACCAAACATGAATACTCTACATTCATATTCAGTTGTACATAACCCTCTGTCAGAGAGACATCCCCTGGATGGTTATGCTTGTGCCCTTGAGCAAGGCTCCTAACCCCGATCACTGCTCCCCGGGCGCTGCTGAAGGCAGCTCACTGCTCCGGGTTAGTGTGCTTCACTGTGTGCCTCACTGTGTGCTTCACTACCCTGGATGGGTAAAATGCAGATACTAAATTCAGAGTGTGTGTGTGTCACTATCCCTGCCGTTAAAACAGTCACTAGTCACTAGGGCTCCATTTCCATTAAGGCTGAAGCAAGCAACCAAGAGCTTAAGCAGGGTTCCCACTCGAAGTCAAATATAAAATTCCATGATTTTCCATGACTTTCCAGACCCAAAAAACAGAATTTCCATGACCACTTCCGTAAAAAGTTTTTAAAAGTGTGAAAACTGAAGATTATATTCACCCCTAGAGCTGTTCTTTGTAAAACTTAACTTTAAATGTCAAAAACAACCACCCTTCTTGGCTGAAATTTGAGATTTGCCAAACAAAACCAATGCCAATATTTGTGACTGACACCAACAACGTCACCACTGAAGCACTGTCGAAGCGTTCATGAACACACCAGACCGTATAGCTGGCTAAACACCAGACTGTATAGCTGGCTAAAAAAGACAACAGTCCATGATTGGTGGTTTGCTAACATCAACTTTTAAATTGATGTTCATCAGACCACTAACATTAATAATAAATAATAATAATAATTCATTTTATTTTTAACGCACTTTTCATTCAAAGGAATCTCAGAGTGCCTACATTACTGTGCATATTCCGTCAGATTTGCAAAGCGTATGAAAACAAAGTTGTACACAAAACTAAAAAGTAAAGCAACAAAATGCACATGATATTCCAGGACTCGTGGGAACCCTGTTAAGGAATGCAGAATGTGGTAATTAGTTAAACTGTGACCAGGCGATAGAGGGGCTGATAGCATCCAATGCATGGGGGTTGCTGTGAATACAACAAGTCCAGGTTGGGAAGCTGAGGTGTGACTGCTGACCTTTGACCCCCCCCCCATGCATTTGCATTTCTAACGCAGGCAGCATAAAGGCGCTCACATGCTTATCCGATCGTGCTCTCCGATCTCACGAGGCACGCCTTTAAACGCCCTCCTTGAAGTGGGACCACACCTTTGAGCACCTCGGAGAGCCATCCGAGGGTGTCGGATGGCCTCTGGAGCACCGCTTGAATTTTCTCACTATTCGATCCGACTATCCGATCCGAGCTGTCCGACACCCCTGGCTAAAATGACGTTTCCTGTTTCGTTCCCTATGACAGCACCTCCGTTTTTAAAAAATCTCTGAGAGATCGCTGGGAACCTGGGGCTGGAGGTCCAGGAGTGCATTGGAGTTGGAGGAAGATCAGGGACAAGTTTGTAAAAATGAAAAAAACTACCAGCGGCGATGCAGGAGGAAAACCGACATCTCCCTTCTTCCTTGCTCTATCGTGGCTCTCGCCGCATATAAAGCATAGGGAGACGTCGTCTAATTACAGCAATAATAAAAACATTTCTTGGTTTTCGAACAGCCTCTTTGTGTTTGAGTTAGCAGAGCATGCAGTGTAAATGATTAAATTGTAAAATAACCTGAATTGTAGACGTAAAAAAGCAGAACTGTTTGTGTGGTATAATAATAGAAAATATTCGGCAATAACCGCGAGCTTGGTCATTGTCGTTAGTAATTCATTTCACAACAACAGCCTCTGATCATTAACTGAAAATACACGGATAAAAACAAACGATTTCTTATTTTATAGTTTGTTGTTGATGATGTAATGGCCTTGTAACATCATAATAAACCGTTGGTAATCTCCACAGCCCCTCGTAGAACCATGCAGGTAGAGGTGAGTCGTACAATCATCAGATTAGAAAGGGCGTGTCTCTCCTGAAGTCGTACGAGGTGAATTGGATAACCATGCAAATGCCTTAATAAAGGGCTATGCGATGGACCTGCTGTGGATTCTTCAAAGGTCTTACTCTGACATCACCCCCTGGAGAGGAGCCAAAAGTCATTTATAGGTAAAGGTAAATTCTAAGCAGGAGAACTTTAAGCTGAACTGATCAGCTGCCTCACTCCCCCCTGCCCCGCCCCGCCACCCCAAACACCACACACTCACACTTCCAAAACAGTTTTCTCTATGTCTTCCTGACAAGTGAAATGTGAGTCATTTCCCCAAATCCAATCCCTCATCTTGAACATTAATGACAGCAAATGCATAGGGACTGTGTTCAGGGACCTGAAATAGAGTTATTTTGTTTTGCATTTTTTTTCTTCCCAGCAGCCTTATCTATGACATGATGACATGTCCCCGTGTGCACCCAGCATATCCGTTGCCTTGATCGACCGCTTCTGTGGTTGAGCATGCAGCGGCAAGGCCATTTGCAAATTGTGTGGCGAAGGCATGTCCCATGGCTCAGTTGGGCTGCTATGGAAACATGATCAGCCTCTGAGGTTCCAGGGGCTCCTGACAGAATGACAGCAGCGTGGAGGATCTATCCAACAAAGACGACAGTCCTGGCGGTCATGCAGCACACTTGATTCGTGACAGAGACCTGGGAGTTGGAGTGTTCAGCTTCTCATTGTGGTTAAGGTCAGCGCGGAGACAAGAACAAGGCTGCTGAAACATCTGCGGGGAATGCAATGCAATCTAAATGCAAAATAATTGCATGGCCACTTCTCTCCCCGCTCTATTGAGAGGGAAGTCATTCTGAATCAAAACCTATTAGCATTACACTGTGAATCAATTTGTGGGTTTAGGAGTTTCTGAGCAAAACAGGAGGGAATGTAACTAAGTTGACAGAGAGTCAGACTGAAAGGTGAAACAGAACAAATCACCAGTCTACAGGATGAGAACAGAATTTGTGCACATGCGTGTATGTGTGTGTGGTTGCGTGTGTGTATGCGTGCCTGTGTGTGTGTGTGTGTGTGTGTGTGCTTCCTTGTACTGGTGGTTGGGTATATTCTGTCTGTTTCCATTTCTGTGCTGTAACATTTTATTTTATTTTTTCAAAGCCAATAATGTTCTGCTAATGGAGCAGCACTGTTGTACACTCTCCTTATTTGCTCTGTAATCACCAAGAACCAAGAACAAGAATGTAAGCAACAATTTATCAGCAACTAAGCTGTAGTTGTAGGGCTCCTAAGTGACACCATAAAGCATGGAAATGTAACATGTGGTGTATAAAGGTTTGGTGCTGCAAGACAGCAGACCTCATCACTTTTGGTGGCATATGGCCAGGTGAAGGACAAATAAACACACCGATCATTCCCACTAGCCGCCCAGGCTATGCATTATGCAGTTCTGTGGACTACAACGCACCACCCCTTGAAAATCTAAGAAAATCTTTCACAGCACATGATGACAGCCATATCGCCAAAAAATACCTGTTAACTTGCTAGTTTAAGACCAAAATGTCTTACTGCTGCTTTGAAGCAAAAAACGTGACAGTTCTGCTACCTCATTACATTTTGTTTAGTTAACAGTAAAGGTCTTCGCTGTAAGTATACTCATACCTGGGTCAAATTCGTATATAGTTAACAGTAAAACGCTTTCTCTGTGAGCGTAAGCTCCAACCTCGTCACTTTCGTATAGAGTTAACAGTAAAGGTCTTCTCTGTGAGTTCCTACCTTGTCACTTTCGTATATAGTTAACAGTAAAGGTCTTCTCTGTGAGCGTGAGTTCCTACCTCGTCACTTTCGTATATAGTTAACAGTAAAGGTCTTCTCTGTGAGCGTGAGTTCCTACCTTGTCACTTTCGTATATAGTTAACAGTAAAGGTCTTCTCTGTGAGCGTGAGTTCCTACCTCGTCACTTTCGTATATATTTAACAGTAAAGGTCTTCTCTGTGAGCGTGAGCTCCTACCTCGTCACTTTCGTATATACAGTAGTTAACAGAAAAGGTCTTCTCTGTGAGCTCCTACCTGGTCTATGATGGAGTCCAGGGTGCTGAGCAGGAGAAAGCCGCGTCCTCGCACCAGGTACTCCCCCAGCGCCACCATGTGGCTCTCCTCTTCCTCATCCTCCCGCGTCTCCGACCGCTGGGCCACCGTACTGCACAGCTGCAGCACATCCGTCAGGAACTCCCGCGCCAGCGTGTTACTGGCCCCGCTCATATCCGAGCTGAAAGATAGGAAGGAAGGATGATTAACACACAGGAAAAGGGATTGGGGGTAGCTATGACTTGTGAAAGCAACAATAGAAAAAAAATCCCCTCACTATCAGATTACTCACAGAGCGCAGCAGAGACTTGTTCTTGCTAAATGTTTCCTACTTTTAAGGTCCTGTTTTAAGCTACCATGCACATCTCTTTTCTTATGTGCAACAGCACTGCCTAGTTACACCAAGAGTTCCTTATCGGCACTGGCAACCTGCAGCCACGGCTGCTCTCTCCGTGTCAGAGGTAGCAGCCTTAAGAGGAAGTCAACACCAACTAGAACCAGTAGTGGTGAACAAAAGTGAGAATACCTACTGAAACTCTGACATTTTCTAGAAGAAGTGGAAGCGGAAGTGTATTGCTTTGTAAACATTCTCTTGTTTACATGTCATTAGGAATGATCTGCACACAGTTCATCTGAGCACAACAGCTAAATTAACTAGACATGCATTTCCTGAAGGAAATACCAGTGTATACAAAGCAAAATAAATAATTTAAAAATAAAATGTATTAAAAAATAAATCTAAAGTTAGAGATAAGAACATTTAACACAACGCAAAAAGGGAGAGGCAATGTACAAGCCCTACTGAAGCAAAGGACCTACAAGAGATCAACAGAGGAAGACGACATTGCTGTGAACCAGGAACCTCCTGACTGCTTCTGTAACCAACGTAATGCATTTTAAGTAGCGCCACACACATCTCTAGTCTTGGTTACGCAGTAATGCAATCAAAGCGCAAAAGATACTGCGAGGATCCTGTGCCCCGGGATCTTGGACGTGCAACCGAAAGTTATGTAATGAGATTACGCTCACAGACTCTCGAAAAGGTGGTTACTATTCCAGCCCAATCAAACAGATCACTGTCTCCATCCCCTTCATACAACAAATTTCTAATTATTAAGCCTTCAAAAATGTTTAAAAAAAAAAGTGCTGTGACAGAGTGATGGCTGGATGCAGAGCAAGTGCAATCTGGTTGCCTGGTGGTTAGAGCCCCAATCCCTCAGTGCATCAGAGGAAACACTGAAATCTCAGACAGCTTTTGCAATTACGCCACAGAGGGAGCAGAGCGGCTGCTTTGCCTAGAAAATCCTGACAGTTCTTCCATTCAAAGAAGCCGAGAAGATGCATTAGCATGGATTATAAAATCTCTGGGTCATGCAACAGTTACACAGGGGGAGAATGTGTCTCGCAAGCCCTGGGGCTCAGAATCATGGTTTCTGTTGCATTTTCATCTTTCTTTTCTCTTTTACTGCATTATATCAGAAGCATAACAAATACTTTCCATATCTGATCCTGAAGTGAAAGTATGTCGGTGAACAAAGTACAGATTTTGTGTGGCTAGTATCAGTTTTCACTACTGTTTGAGAGCAGCTATAGCATAAACAAATACATCTTAAAATGAGCTTTCCTTACCTTAAGACTACCTTAATACTAACTACACTGCAAAAAATGCTTTTCTAACCTAGTGTTATTACTCTTATATTGAGATGAAAAATCTAGTTGGTCTTGTTTCTAGCTAAATTGTACTTACCTAGTGCTTTCTTGGTAAGGTTATTTTTACCTATTTCAAGCAAATATTACTTATTTTAAGAAATCATAACAAGCCAAATTTGCTTAACACACTGGCAGCCAAATTTGCTTGTTTTAAGCAAAATCCTGCTTAAATATGTAATTATTTGTCTTAAATCTAGAGGGGCATTTTTTGCAGTGTAAGAAGGAATAAAGAAATGAGACACTACTCTACCCATTAGAAGAAGTGCTTTTGGTCTTCTCTGACAAGTTGTCACTCTGACACAAAAGCTACTGTACTCCTGTAATCCGAATGAAATCTTCTGTTCCGAGAAGAAAACTCCTTGATAGATAAATACTTTTCTTCAGCACATCCTCATGTTCATCCTCTGAGTGCAGACAACAGACATAAACACATACTGAAATTTCTCCAACTTTAAAAACACACACACACACAGAGAGCAATGCTCCAAAGCACTTTCACGTTCACGTTCACACACACACACACACAGAACACCCCTACCCACAGAGACACGCCTCTCACCCTCACAGTTTTACACACCAACGAAAATACTGGTTCAAAACTGAAACAGCCCACTAGTCCGCCTACCTCCTACTACAGCCCTGAGGCCAAAACTACAGACTGGCATCATTGTAATGCTTCACCAAAGCTGCCGGGGATCGGTTCCATTCATCCCAAAAGAATATCCCTCTTCCATCTGAATTTTTCCGGCTTCAGTCCGAGCTCCTAAGTCGTTCGTCCGCAGGGCCCCGGCACAGTCGCCCAGAGTTTGACTGGAGCTTTCTGTCCTGCCGCGCAAATTCCATTAAATTGGAATTTCAAATGGAAGCTTTCCAGATTCTGAGTTGATCAGTGCATCACATGAAAGCATGTGATTTCACATGGTACTGGGAATGGCCCCCTAGGAGCCAATCAGCACGCAGCCTGTGACTCAGGGGACACTTTAGAGTTGCTCAGGGCCATGCCCTTAGGCTCACTGATACCCCCAACCCCCTTCCCGGGCAGAATTACCATCTCAAGGGGCTCTTGATGCAACAACAGCACCCAAAGATCACAAACACATGTGGTCACTGCTGTAGGGTGTCTGTTTGTGGTTATTGTATTGCTTTTGTCCAAAGGACAATTGTAAAAAGGACAATAAAAAACAGATTAAAAAAAACACAAGTTTTTTTTTTTTTTTTTTTAAACTTGCCATTCTCATGCTTCCTGCCCCACCCCCCTACCCCCTACTAAAATGCCTACTGTTTCACTTGCTATAAAATAATGGCCTTTTGTGAACCTTTGGCCATAAAGCTGCCCTGCTTGAGAGGGGATGGACCACGTGAGTGCTGTTAGTAACATCACGGCTCCTCAGCAGGCGAGTACTGTGAGGGACTTCAGATCTTTAGTACATCCTTACAATTGACCTTATTATTGTGCAACCCACTGACCAGGATGAGTCACAAAGCAGGTTAAACTGTTACCAGCATCGTAATTATCTCTTTGTCCTTATGTGATCTCCACAACTGCCCTGCATCTTCATGATCAAAGGCCAACCATTCAGAAGAAAGTCTGTCTATTTCAGGTCCCTACAGAGACAGACCTGTGTCATTCTACATCAATAACAGTAATGAGTCATGAGTAACATAATGTTATCATCGTTGAGTATGACCTCAATGGTTATATGGTGAATCATTTTATTGGGACAAATCCTTGAAATGATAAGCTCTTTTCTTTTAAAAGTGCAGACAGGTGTGATTCAGAGACCTGCAAGGTCCAGGACGAAAGATCTCAAGTCAGTTCAGTATAACTGCTTAGTATGTGCCCTACTTCAAACAAAGTGAAAGTAAGATCTGACGAGGTTATGAGAGGCCAAGGGAGGAAAACCGTCTCAGTCCATCACTGTAGTAAAAGCAAGTAAACAATGTGTTGTCTACGTTGAGTGAACTGTATTTCCTTTTTTCTTATCATAATAAATGTAACCTTTGGTCACATGGGCCAACTGAGTTTTCTTAATAAAAGAGAGACAATCCCACTATATGGAATGAAGAGATGACTATAATGTCTTGTAAAGATGGCTTATGTCTCCATCAACTTTATCAACATATATGCTCCATGTATACTCCATCAAGGTTTACATATGCTATCTGCAAAGACAACTTAATAACAGTGATTTGTTGGAAACAACAATCATGGCATAAAACGGCAAATGAATGAGTCACTCAGCAATTTGTGGTTTTAGCGATTACGTACATCCATATGCTTCCACACACGCCGGCCCAGATAAACCAGTTTAGATTGTTATGTTGTGATATACAATAAGGGATATAGTAGTCACTGTTGCCGTTTAAAATTACCGCAAAAGTCTGTCGTGTCCTCCATAAGGACGCGGTGGAACCGCATATGAAACGTGGCATCACAGCTGTCCTAATTTTCAGGCCAATATGTATCAGCCCCTTAAAATCAAGTACAACTGTGCAACCTCAAAAAGGATTCACTTTCACAATGTGTGTGGGGGCTCGCACGAGTGCAAGAGAGAAAATGCTTATGACTGTGAGGAAAAAGGTAGGTGGGTAGGTGTGTAGGTGTGTAGGTGTGTGAAGGTTTGTGTGTGTGTGTGTGTGTGTGTGTGTGTGTGTGTGTGGGTAAACAAATTAGGGAAGTGAAAAAAGGGTGAAAGAAAGGGATGGTAAACTCACATGTACGCAAGAAAAAAACGTTCACTTGTACAAGGTGTTTCTGTGTGTGTATTTGTGTCTGTTTCTGTATGTGAGGTTTTTGTGTGTGTGTGTGTGTGTGTGTGTGTGTGTGTGTGAGTGAGTGAGTGAGAGAGAGAGAGCGAAAGAGAGCGTGAGAGTGAGAGAGTTAAAGAGACAGACAGGCAGACAGAAAGAAAGCTCCTATTTTAGTAAGCACTCTGTTACAAGAAAGAGGCCCATGTGTAAACGTGGGTGTGCATGTATCTAAATAGGACTGTTTGTGGCTGTTTATGGATAAGTAATAGTATCACAAAAAAGTGTGTTCTGGAGGTAAACCTACTGGATGTTTAACTTAAGTTTAACAGAGATTATTCCTGAAAATGCATGTAAAACAATTGAATCTAGTGGAAGATATTTCCTTGACCCTGTCAGTTTAATGTATTCTATCCCTAACATTAGTTCAGAGGATCTTCAGTGGATATAAATATCAACTTATATAAACACCACACCAGAAATCACAAATATCTTGTCATTTTAACTTTAGTTTTTAGGAGTTTAAGTTTCTTGTATCTGTTTAGAATTGGACCTCACTGTGTTATGGTAGCAGTGATCACTCGCTTTTTAAACAAACCCAATGAATGACCAGAGAGAAGAGAAAGTAGCGCTGGCTACCCCTTACAGTTGACTTCCTAGCGCTTAAGTTGACTTGTGAGACACCAAATGCTCTCTGGGATCAGATTGGAGCATTCTTGTTTTCTGAGATCATCTTCTAATCACAGGACAGTGATTAGGACCGGCGAAAACAAAGCTAATGAGAGAGTGCATGGAGCCGTGCTGCGCCACAAAGGGGGTCTTTCTAGCTCTGACTTCTCAGAAATGGCATGTTCCTTCTGCTCCCTGCTAATTAATGCTGCGCTGGCATGTTGCCTGGTTCCTGATCCATGCCCATGAACCCTATGGCAGCGAGCAGACGATAGGGGAGGGGAGAACCCACCATGTTCTGTTCCATCAGAGATGCGCTAGATGGTTTTCTCAGTTTTCAGAACCATTCTAGTAATAATACCCTTTTTTGAAAAACAAACAATTCTTTGTGAATATATGGCCTATAGAAATACATGCATAGCGCTTGTACTCTGAGCATTTATCTTCATGAAAACATTTAGGTTATAATGTAAAATATAACTTGTAAACAACAAGCAGAGAGTGTGTGGAGTCAGAGACGCACTACTGTAAACAAAGGGAGAAGCTTTTTTCCTCCCTAACGGAAGTGGCTTAAGGAGGAAGTTCATGCATTTCAGGTGCAGCCGTAGAGAGAAAGCGGAGTGCATCTACAACTCCCTGAGCGAGACACTGAACATTTGACCAGTGGCACTGTTAACCAGTGTTTCATGAAGACATGTAGAAAAAAACTTGGAAAAATGAAATAAAGAAAGGAAATCAAACTTACCAGAACTTCAGTGCATCTTTGGAGGCGGTGGCGTGGACATGGACGTGTCGCACACAGTGGAACAGGCACAGAAAGCCCTCCAGGCACTGCAAACTGACCTGAGGAAAGCAGACGAGAGATGGTTAAGGAAGGAGGCACTGCCAACCACACACACACACACACACACACACACACACACACACAAACAAGACCAGCAGGCAGTCACTGTCACCAACAACACTATAACCTCTTTATTTCTTGTACTGTACTGTGCATTTCACACTACTGAAACGTATACAACGCAAGAACATAAACAACATCAAGAAATCAATGACAGCACATACCAAGAACATGATAACCCATCCAGCTCTAGTATAGTGTATGTCAGACATGCTGAATCGGATGCAACTAGCCTAATTAGGTCTAGGTGGGTATTGACTTTTTAAGGTAGATTAACACATTTTCACTGTAAGGCTAGCATGTTTCTATGAATGTAAAGAGTGTGAACACTCTTCAAGACTTATGTTTATACACATAAGGACCACTATGTAAGTAGAAAGTAAATATATATTAAATGTGTTTATAAATAGACATGTGTGTGTGTGTCACGATTTAACACATTATCTGTGTTACCTCTGCCAGCCAACATATGATAAAAGTGGAAGTTCCATCTAGTATTGAAGAGTACAAGTTTAGCTATACAGCTAACAGAATACCAAGTTCAGCCAAGTCTGTGAACCATTTGCCTACAATTTGTATCTTATGCTAGTTATTTCACGCTGCACAACAGCCCAGAAGAAAGACAACAAAGACTATGGCACTTCTTGGATGTCCTCTTATTCGGTGGAGGTTAAACACCACCACCTCCCATCCCTCATTCAAACAGTGAAACCTAGACTACATTCCCAATTTAATTAATATTGTTAAATGCTGACCATCAAAATGTGTCAATATGTTAAATTTGGCAACACTCCTGACTAAAATCAATCCGTGACAGTGTCCATTCCAAGGCAGCATGCACCTGACCTCTTTAACCAGATAAGGGGAGTAGTGTTGGCGAGATATTGCGTGCCAGTAACCTCCTGACACTCGCCATCCTCTTAGTCCACACACACACACACACACACACACACACACACACACACACACACACACACACACACACACACACACACACACACACACACACACACACACACACAGGGTGATCCTGATTGGTGAGGGAAGAGACCAGGCCTCCCCACTCTGTGTGCATGTATGAAGGCAGAGCTGAGAGGATTACAGTCACCAGCTCAACACTGATCTGTCTGTGTGGTGTCTGCCGTCTGAGCCAAGACAAAACTGCTTCCGACTGGAGTACAGTGACCGATGAATCATGCTTTAACTTAAAGAAGCTCTCTTACATGCACTGCTACAGATATTTAAAGTAAGTGTCTATGGCCCATTTTAAAGGCTTGTGTCTGGTAGTGAGCAGTGATAAAGGTAAAGGTATTTAGCAGACCCTTTTCTCCAAAGCGACGTACAGACAACCTTAAGCCATTAAGAATCGAACTCGGGTCAACCAGGGTCAATCGGCAAAGCAGAGACGCTCCACTGCGCCCAATATTGACCGTGTGGTGTCTGGAATCACAGACGTGCAGCCATCAGAACTACACCATGTTAGAACAAATTAGGGGACAGGACAACATCACACAGGCTGAAACCTGACAGCGTTACAGAGTTCTGGGTGATGAAGCATGAATGTTATGGCTGACGGCAATTCATTTTCAATACAAAAATCAGCAGCCAGCCTATTATTGTTTGATTTTTGTATTGGCTTTTTTTCACCACAACTAAAAACCCTTTATTGGCTAGTCTATTATTATTAAAGTATATTGTTTGACTTATCATCATGGTTTAGACTAAAAACTTCCTAAAAAACACTCTAAACAAATTGGCCACTTTGAACCAGCAGGCGCATGCCCCCTACACTGCCCATGTTAAAGGCTTGTGTCTGCGCATTCCCCCTACAGCGCCCAGGTTAAAGGCTTGTGTCTGCGCATGCCCCCTACACTGCCCATGTTAAAGGCTTGTGTCTGCGCATTCCCCCTACAGCGCCCAGGTTAAAGGCTTGTGTCTGCGCATGCCCCCTACACTGCCCATGTTAAAGGCTTGTGTCTGCGCATGCCCCCTACACTGCCCATGTTAAAGGCATGTGTCTGGCAGCCTGGCTGGCTCAATGTGACTATGCCACTGTCAGCATGGCTGCAGGCCACACAGAGTAGAGTAGAGTAGAGTAGAGTAGAGTAGAGTAGATTAGAGTAGAGTTGAGTAGAATAGAGCACAGTAGAGTAGGTGGGAAAAGTAGAGTAGAGTAGAGTAGAATAGAGTACAGTAGAGTAGGTGGGAAGAGTAGAGTAGAGTAGAGTAGAGTAGAGTAGAGTGGAGTAGGTGGGAAGAGTAGAGTAGAGTAGAATAGAATAGAGTACGGTAGAGTAGAGTAGAGTAGAGTAGAGTACAATAGAGTACGGTAGAGTAGAGTAGAGTAGATGGGAAGAGTACAGTAGAGTATAGTAGAGTAGAGTAGAGTAGAGTATGTGGGAAGAGTAGAGTAGAATAGAGTACGGTAGAGTAGACCAGCGCGGTCTTGTGCAGTCATGAGCAAACCGTCGCTTTCGCTACACATTTAAAAAAAAAAAAGGTCTGAGGACAGGAAGTTCATGCTGGGTAACTGAACTTCCTTTGATGATTGCACCAGTGATCAAGGGAGACCTCCACAGAAGGTTCCTCTTTTCTCTGACGTCCAACGGAACGGAAAAAAAATGGAAAGCACCTAATCATCTTGTCTGGGTATTAGGCTACACTCAGAAAAGCAAAGGGGGAAAGATACGATAAAAGGAATGCATTAGGCTCATGTGAAGGCATGATTGTCTTTTTTCAGTCTGGCATCTATCTGAGAGCTCTGATGGGTCAGCAGAGCAGTCACACATGGCGGTAAAAACGCAGAAGGACCATCAGACTCCAGAGAGAAGGCTATTACTGTGCTGTATAAGTGTTTTTTTCTGAGCTCTGTCACTCTTTTGCTGCAAGTTCTGGAGACTGGGCATCCCCCTGGGTGAACACAAACACCAGAAACACACACACTGACTCACTCACCAGCTCCTGCAGAGACACAGTGACTGAGGGTTCCACCTAATAATCTCAAAACCCAATCCACCAGGAGAATCACAGCGCACCAAGGAGCTAGACAGGAAAAAGGCAAGACAGCACACAGAGAGAGAGAGAGAAAGAAAGAGAGAGACAGAGTGAGCAAGAGAGAGAAGGGAAAAAAATGCAGTGATGAGAAAGACAGGAAATTAAAATGGAAGTGAACAGAGAAGTTATGAGTTGCAATGATCAGGGAGCTGACAGAAGATGATAAGGAGAAGAGAGGGGAGAGTGGTCTCAATCAGTCATAACAGACCAAAGAGGCCATAAGAGGCTAGCAGCATGAGTCTAGAAAAGGACTTAAAAATGTGCAGTCTGTGATTCTAATCCAATACACTTTTAAACAAATTCAGTTAATTGCTCCTCACAGTCCTCTAGTCTATACCATTCAGTGTGTGCGCTCAAAAAAACTCATGTAGAACAACTTGTCTTAGTGCACAATCCCAGCTCTATACATAGGGAAACAAAGTGGCTCAGACCAGATTCCAGACGATCAACACATTACTTCAGAAGCACGGAAGGAAAGAGTGCAATTTGATTGGATGTTAAGCTATAATTTCAACAACCACCAGAATCACAGACTGTATCTGGACCTGGATTTACAGATGTGCCTTATTATCCTTGTTGCGTAGCCTAATCTGTGTGTCTATGGGAGGTCGTCGTCCTTCACTGTAGCCTATAGGTGAGCAGCAGTCATAGCCAACACAGGCTTGCTTCCGTGGCTCAGTGAAGGCGCCACGTTTTTTATCCATCACATGACTGACTGCAGTCATGCAGGAAGCACTGGACCTCTGACAAGAACCCGCCTGTTTCCCGTCAGTGGCCTGTTTATCCTTAGCAACCTCTAATGTGATCCAATCCAGAACATCAATAAAATAGTGGCCAAAACCTCTCTCTCTCTCTCTTCCAGTGTGTGTGTGTTTGTGTGTGTGTGTGTGTGTGTGCTTGTGTGTGTGTGTCTCAAGAGAGGACATCCCGTCGTGGACAACAGAGTAACGGGACTGATTAGCTGCTCAGCTGCAACATTTAATGACATTAGCGATGAGTAAACGTTAAGACGGAGGCAAAAAAAAGAAACAAAAACCCACTTTGATTTCCACGGCTGGATTAGAGAGAAGGCACACCAGTGAAAAACACACTGAACAGATCAGGTGTGCCCCTTGCTAGTACTACCGTGACACTGGCATGTGCATTCACAGGACAGCAGTGCTGCAAGTACTGCACAGAGCACCGCAGCAGTGTACAGCGCAGTCTAATTTCATTAAGCAGATAGGTGAAAGGGATCAAAACACCAGCCCTTGATTTGAGTGATTAGAATGGACTGCCTGAGAGCTGCATAGGCTTGTGACTGTTCGTCTGTCTCTCTGTGTGTCCGTGCGTCCGTGTGTCCGTGCGTCCGTGTGTCCGTGTGTCCGTGTGTCCGTGTGTCCGTGTGTCCGTGTGTCCGTGTGTCCGTGTCCGAATCCTTCTCCACTTAACCTTCCTGAGCGCCTGACTGGTCTGATCGGTCCTCATCATGACAAATCAAAGGTGACGATGGTGGTGAAATCACATCCCTGATCACACCTGAAGTTTCTTTCTGAAACTTCCTGCAATCACGATTAAGAAAAATGCTTACTGGTGTCTGGAGTTGTATTCTCAATCCCAATAGCATTCCAAAAATGTGCCCACTAAATGCTGGCATGAGAGTTGTTATCTCATTATTGTTTCAATTATGTGTCACAGATATTTCTCCTAAAATTCCATAAGAGAAAAAGTTTGAGACATACTTGAGATGAGGCACTATATATTCAAAAGATCCATAACTGACAAAAAGATCTCCTAACTATCCCTCTCCACAACAGTTTTCTTTTAATAGACTAGTTAAATAAATGCACTTGCACTGTGAACATTTAAAACTGAAAACTGAGCAGGATTTGTGAGCTTAATGAAACTCCTTCTGTCACACCATAGGGGAGAGCTGGTCCATATACAAATCTGAGAAGCAGGAGATTACACTTTTAATCTCACTGTTATCTAGGAAAAAGTAGGGAGAGAATAAGCCAATCTCTTTTCAGATTTGTATTCTCATGGGCGAGGGAGGGCCCTTCAGTTTGGTGTTGCACATCAAGAGTGTCATTCCACAAAAGGTGTGAAGCAAACAGGACGCCGTTTCATTAACACTTTGTCACCTCCAATCTTACAGCAGCGTTAGGGGTATAAAGCCTGCAGCTCTCTACTGCAGGAAATCACAACAGGCAGTACACATATTTAACCACACACCTGAGAAAAAGGTAGTCAGTTTGACTTCATAAACAACCTCGCTTAAGAGATGTACAAAGCAGAATGGTTCCGACCATTATGGAATCAAATAATACCCAATCAATCCCAAAAACAAGAAAGTGAAATAAATAAGAAACCAAATAAATAAATGTATCGCAAAACAGCCTGTGCATAGAATAAGAAAAGAAATGTGCCTGAATTCTGACTGCATAGTGCAGTGAGCTATCTGTGTCCGAGAGAGAGGGGTCCCTGAGCTTATGATCCCCTCTCTTCTTCCTTTCAGGCTTGTAGCGGGAAAACGTGACTAGTCATCTACACACAACCTAACCTTCACAGCTTTTACTCTCAGGAGTGAGTGTGTGTGTGTGTGTGTGTGTGTGTGTGTGTGTGTGTGTGTGGTGTGTGTTATAGGAATGAGGAGGGGGGGGGGGGGGGGGGGGGGTGTTAGGGATGAGGGTCTCTGGGATAATGTACAGACACGAGTCATGCCCTTCTGATCAGCCCTGCATGACAGGATTACTCACAGTCCTCATGGCTCTGACTGCTCCACCAGGTCTGCCTGTGAACGTCTCGAGAAGACCAGAGAGTGTGTGTGTATCATAAGTGTGTGTCTGTCTGTGTCTGTGTGTGTGTGACTATGGTCTCGTGGTGGGCATGATGAGTTGCATAAGGCTGGAGGACTTTTTTATTTTTTTGTGCTTCCTTCCGGTTTATGTTGCTGATTGAATTTGGCGTGTGTGCTGAGCATCATGTTACAGCCTTGTCAGCGTGGACACATTTGATCAGTATGTAGACTATATGCACCATGTACAGAGATAGGCCAACTTTTCATCCTGCTTAGTGTTTCAGCCTTTCAAAGACATGGAGGTTGACTGGTCACTTAGGTTCAAGTATGAATCTGAATTCAACCTGTCGCAGTTATGCACTCGTCATGAGTACGTTATATCTCTAAGAAACTTCAATGAGGGGACGTGAAATGTAATTGTTTTATCTGTACGGGAGTCACATAAACAGGAGCAGTTTAAGCTGACTTTATTACACAGAAGCATTAAGAGGCAGGAAACAGCTGGCCCAGTCACACAGAGAGAAAAACATTTGACATCTCGACTTCCGTTACCTTTGCCTGAGCAAACCATTACTTCAGTGTTTCAAGCCTGATCCCACATCCCGCCTGTATGACCTACTGTAAAGACCCACAGCTGGACTACACTAGCACTCAACTTACCGACTCCACTGATAAGTAGGGACCTATGACTTCCACATTGCAGAAAAACGTGAACAGATTTGCAAACTTCAGTAAGGAAAATTGGCATTTCCGAAAAAATGCCCAAAAAAAAAGAGACATTTGATAGCGATATAGGCAACATTTCTATCTGTATTCATGATACAAGAACGTCAAAGATGGTGTCAGAGACAGCTAGCCAAAGTGTATTTGCCTTATAAATAAATATTCTTATGTCTGGTAATACTGTGAGAGGACCCAAGGCCAACACTGAAAACCTATAGAGAGGTTTAAAAAATTATCACAGACCACAGTTTTTCCAATTTTCACCAAATTTGCAACACATGACCTTCAGACCAAGCCTCACAAAGTTATCGGATGGATTTTTTTAAAAACACTTTGTTTATTACAGGGTAATTACACTGAAACTAAGACAAAAAAATAATGATTGAGACATTTTTGTAAATAGAGAAAACTAGTATAACCTTGGTCCGTTACAACCCATCCAGATCGGCAGCGAATCCACCAGACAGGACAGGGCAAGACATATCTCGACCAATCTTTGGTCTATTCACATGAAACTTGCTGTGAGTGTGTAATGCAATGCCCTAGACATAATCACTTCATGTTTCCATGTCAACTGGGCCCTGTTGGGCTATTTGGCCCCCTAACAGCTATATATACAGTATATATATTTTTTTAAATATATTTCAGTGTCTTACTCCGGGCAGGTGAAAAGGAACAGGTCTCTCACAAAGTGGGTCAGTGGCTAACCAGCACAGTAGGAGGAATGGTATAAGTAGGACAGGGTGTGGAAATGTGAGTCACCATACTAACCGTAGAGAAATTAATTATTCACCCTCTCTGAGTCAATTAGACCGTCGACATCAGGAGCTCAGCACCAGGAGGGCACAAGAAGCAGGCAAAACTTAATGCAAGCCTCTTAAAATGTTCAGTCTGCAATTCTTATCCAACACACTTTGCTTCAGTTTCAGCAGGTTAATCCTTACAGTCCTCATGTTGATGTGTGTGCTGGAAAAAACACTCTGGTCTGGTGTAAATACATTTTTTTTTTTTTTTTTTTAAACACCAAACAAACAAACAAAGTGTCTCAGACTAAGCCATACATTATTGCAGCCAATCAGTGTATTGCTTCAGGTGCAAGGAAGGATGGGGTGTATTTTGTAATCACACCTTTGATGCAGACGAGTAGATGTGGGCGGTTGGGGAGGAAGTGTGAAGGAAGCACATCCTCCACAACAAAAAACACTAATGTCATAATAGTCACTGAGATCATCAGGCTATTGGTGGACAATGGAAAAAATTGACTCGAGGTGACCAAAAACAGATTGTGAATCCTTTAAACACAAGGTGTTCATGATATACATTCTTTGTATCTGGATAAAACAAGCATTACTTTCATTGCCATTGTCCTTTAAGACTGCCCTTCTACTGCCCTGGTTAAACACTCTGGGGTTAGAGGCCCCAAACACACCTACAAGTGACAGCAAATGACATCATGGTCGTGGTAACAAGAATCTATCTGAGCTATAGAAAAATAGCAACGAAATATGAAATAAATGATTCCAATTGCAACCAAATAATAGTCAAACATAATGGCCACATGCAACCGAATTCTATTTGAAATCAATGATGGAGATTCCACTCACAGTTCAGTTGCATGAGGAAGACACAGTAACTTTGTGCTTTGTGCTTTGTACTTTAGTGTGGGCTAGTAGGTAATGGGGGATAGTGTTCCTGTGATCCCCTGTAATTCCCCCCATCTGAATTTAGCAACATTGGGCCTCATTCTCGAAAGCAGTAAAGAATAATTTACGAAGGAATTTCTTCTGTACTCCACTTCAGGTGGATTAAGGAACAAATTTGGCATTCATGAAAGTTCATGCATCGGTGATTTGTTCTAAACTTCAGAAGAATTTTAGAACGCAAAATAGCAGTCCTAAATCGGCCACAGTTTCTTTAAATGCGATTCCTCCAAAAACCACAAGATCTCTGCTCTGTGTTAAGGGCTGAATTTGTGAGAAATCGTTTATATTATTATAATTATAATAATAATAATACATATGAGAATATTTGTATCATTAACAATTACATTTCACATTTATAGTCATGATTCTACGAGATATCGTGATCGGACAACACGAACACTGCAAATGCAATATGACTATATAAATAAGCACTAAACTCAATCGTGTTGATTTAGCCATATTGGAATAGAATGGACACAACTACATCCGGCGGCAGTACCTCCACCTCTGCACCGGTCAAGTTAGATCTGTGTTTACTCGACCGGTGCTCACTTTCTGCTTTGGCATGACTGGCTTTCGAAGTTGCTTCCGCGTGGATTCGGTCGATTCAGTTGCGTGCCCTTATAAGGAGCTGGCGGGCCGTGTATGTATGTAAATTCAGGTGCACGAGAACGCACGCTCAATTTAAGCAACCTCTTTCGAGGGAGCACAGCTGAGAAAACTTTGGCTACGTAAGAACACATTTTCAGGCGAATTTTGCAGAGATCTTTTTCTTACGTTGGTTTTCCGAAGTCTGTAAACATTTCAGAAGAAACATCAGAGAATGAGGCCCAATGGCCACTGCATCGCTGTCACTACTGAACATAATCTAGGCCAGATTTTAAGCACCACAACCCACAGAATAATTGAAACACCCCCCCCCGCCACACACACACACACACACACACACACACACACACACACACACACACACACACACACACACACACACACACACACACACACACACACACACACACACACACACACACACACACACACACACACACACACACACACACACACACACACACTTTCCTGCACATAATCAGTGAGCATGTGGAGAGATCAGTGATGATAAAACTGACTTATTTTCTATTCATTCAGTTTTTTTTTCCTGAAAATTCCATGACAGAATAAGCTGGTCTAGTCAGAAGCACTGACTGGTACCTGTCCGGTAGTCCAACCTCTTTTTGTAAGCAGCTTATGTTACATAAACATCTGTGCGTTTATGCTCGGCTTAAAGCAGCGGAATTCACTATGATTTCGAAAGACACATGAAATAATGTCATAGCTGAATAGGAATGAAGGAATTTGTGCTGGTTATGGATGGATTTGACACCTTTACTTCAACCTCATTAGTTTACTTCAATTCTTCACAAAAAAGCAGAGAAGTTCAACTCTAACCACAGGAAAAACCTTCGCAAGAGGATCTGAGAAGTCAGTTAGTTAGTTAGTTGTAACACAAACCTTTTTCGAGTCTAAATGAAACTACATATGCAAATGATATTCAAGTTTGATTTTTAGTGAATTACACGATTGAAATTATGTACATCTGTCCCTCTATTCAAAGTGGTCCAGCCTTGCTACATTTTCTGGAAAAAACACATCCTTAACATCCCTGCCATCATAAATTCATGTCACATTCATTAAAATTTCATAAAGGAAACATTCCACTGTTGTGACAACAGGACAGGTAACCAAGCAACCAGTTCTGAATGTGGCTAAATAGTGGTCTAACTAGGAGGTAGTATGACAGATGGAATTGGTACAATCACATCTAACAATACCCACCACCTTCTAAAGGGAACATCACCAGACCTGTCTGTTAAAGGTATGCACACCTGCACAGATAGTACTAGGAATATTTCTTGAATATCTCAACTCTGAGGTTTAAACTACACACTAGCCTGAAGTTTGACTAAGCTTCAGTATACTACACAATTCCCGGAATTTTCGGGATGGAGTTTGCTATATGAAGCTTCACAGGGGAAGTGGAAAATAAACACAAGCTGGCTCAGAGATAAGGTGTTCATGATAAAGTCTATCACCCGCCTATTGCTAAACAAAGACTAATGGTGGCACCAGTACAAGAAGCAAAAATGCAAGGAGTTTGGATCTTTTAGCAAGTTTGGTGATCACATAAGAAAGAAACAACTAGGCAAATATCATGTTCTGCATCATAACTGAACTGTGCATCCTTTACCTCAACTTTGATGGCATCAACTTTGTGATATTCAGGCCCATTTCAGACCAGAGACCTGAAAACCACCTCCTTTCAAACCTGTTCCAACACCAAATATTTTTCCGTTTCATTCATCCAGCAGTTATTAAAGAAGATAATTTCTGTCTCTCAGAAGACAAATGCACGTTAAAATGCTATTCTTTTACAATTAAGTCCTTTTAGGGGTCTTGAGGAATAGCAGAAATTAAGCCAATACAAGACAAAGAACCCACCACCCAGTGCAGTACACTAGCCAAAGCTCCAACAGCCTAAATGGTCTGATGTTGAGGTTAGGCCAGCATAATGGTCTCTATAGGCAGTAGCACATTCCAATTAAGCCAGAGTGCTGCTTGACGTCATCCACAGCGGCCTATGATGCATCAGACCGCCTTATGGGGGGAAATCAGATTAAACTGTCAAAGAGCCCCCAAGCACAGGTTTACACAGACCAGAGCCTTCACAGCAGGCAGGCCCTCTGACTCATTCTCCACACAAAGACAATGCACACACACACACACACACACACACACAATCGTCAGCCATTCAGTTTTTACTCTCTGTAATCTATCAACATAAATAACAGGTGTCTCTAAATGAGAATATCGGAGATGAGCAATACAGAGAAATCACTGTGCTGCAACGTGGTGTGGTTTTCATTCAAATGCACCTACTAGAATTAACAGACAAATCCTCTTGGTTGCAATGTTCCAGAGTTGAGAAAAGCAAGGGAAAAGCCGGAATTTGAAGCCTTGAAATTGTCAACAATCCACTCGTGCTGCAGTCTGCAAGGTAAGAAGATCAGAAGATCTCTGATGGCAGTTGAAAGTACTCTGCTTCTTGAGAGAATCGTGTTACAACATCCTTCCCCCAAACTCACACTGCAATCATCACATGGGTAAACACTCGCAAACCGAAAGCTCTTCGGTTGATGTGCACAGAGTGGGTGGTGGGCTGTGTCATTAAAGGTCAGCGGTACAGGGAAACCTAAATCAGAGAATCCACTCGACAAGCTCGACAAGGGCTAAGCCACGGTTCAGTTTGTTAGATGACAAAAGGGCAGAAAATCAATTTGAAATTAGTTATACCTCATTCCCACTCACGCTGAAAGCCATTTATTTGGCTTTATTTGGATATCGCTGTTTTACGGTTATGGTGTGGTGTGGGAATGGGATCAAAATGGTAAAGTTGAACTGTCCCTGGGTGACATAGTGACATTAACGGTTACTCTGAGGAGGCAAAATTACAATCAACTCAGATCAAATGAACACAACCCAAAAAAATCCCGGTTCATGTATTGTTGATGTCTAAATGCCTCCACATGGCTGCACTGGCCTCTACTGCAGCCCGTAGGCAAACTTTCTCATGATGGAGTTTAGAGTTTTTCCTGTCTTGTGAGGACCTTAACTGGGGAATGGAGACGATTAAAACAAAGTCTACAAGCTAGTGAATAAAAACATGTCTGTGATTTGGAATTCTTTTCTTGACACCTCTTGCATCTCAGCAACTCAATTTTGGCCTGGCATCCTGAAAAATGCTATAATGTTATACACAGCCAGTGACACTCACTGCAACCACTTCATGTCCCATTCGTTTGGTATCTGGTGTGTGACTAAATGGATTGACTACTGTTGATGAAGCTTGTATAGGACACTTGCTTGACAATGACATTCACGACTTAGCTAGATCTATAACTTATCTCAATGAAAGTTAAATTAAGTAATTGCACATGATGTTATTCTGCATTGTATTCAGTTGCGAAATTGTAAATTGAACATAACATATTGTTCACTCAACTGTTTATTCCGCTGTTGGTCTTGCAGAGTTCAAAATAAAAGTCCCTTCTTATGTTCAAATATATTAAAAAGGTTATTTGTGCAAGAAGAATATCAGTGAAGTAAGGCAAAAAATGGTAAACAATGTTTAATTCAAAACAAAATGCTACAAATAAATAACAAAGCGCTGTGTGAATTATTACAGCCTCATTTAACCTTATAGGCCTACATAAAACCACCACCATAATGATAATAACATTCAAGAAAAAGAGAGCTGTGGTATGAGTAGATATCCAAATTCAGGTATCTGAATCGGATCAGAACTGAAAAAAAGTGGATTGGATCTCTTGAGGTCGCGTTTACACACTGCCTGCTGAAAGTGCTCCCATGTGGCACATACTCGTTAATATGTATTATGAAGATGTAAACAGGTAAAGTGGAGCACATGGAATCAGATGTGTATTATATAGATGTAAACAGGTGAAGACGTCATGGAATCAGGTATTACATAGATGTAAACAGGTAAAGAGCACATGGACTTGAATATTCTCAGATCCCCTTTCGAACCTCATTTATACATGTGGAAATAAATCCGATATTAACTGGATTTCTGCCAGCAACTGACATTCCCTGACATTGTGATTGGCACGTCATTGAAAATGCAACAATCTTATACTTTTCCTAATAACGTTACTTTCAAAAGCACAACTGGCAAAACAAAAGATGCTCTGAAAATGCTTCGGAAAGCAAATGCTTGTATAGCAATAACTTGAATTAGTTGAGATGCGTCCATTGCCGTGTCGGCTTATTGTTTTAGTTTTGTTTGAGTAACCAAACTGTCTGGTCCACATGTGGTGTAAACACAGGTATTGATATGGGTCACTATTAAGTGTAACAAGTAAAAAGATACAGGCAAAAACTGGGCATCTAAACCTGCAATCTAAAACACACACACACACACACACACACACACCCCCCAATTAATCATAGCTCTGTAGTTAGACCTGATCCAACAGGTAAACTGAACTGCTACGATAGTGCGGACCAGACAAATAAAGAGAAGTGGTTTGCTTTGGGGAGCAAAAGAGGGCACACGGATGATGTAACGTGATGTGTGGACAAGGCTATATGGAGGTCTTTCGCTTACACAATGAACTGTAAGTTGAGAACAGTGACTTTATGTCCCACGATCACCTACACATAAAATCAACTACAAATACCGGAAGGAATCCAGCAATCCACAAACATGTTGACAAGACTTTGTGATAAGCGCCTATCTGGCTTTTAACATCCCGATAAGAATCCAAATCCTCACACTAAACAGGCCAGGCTGCATTCTTGGCTAATTTCATATCCTAACACTTTGGCGCAATTTGCTTTGACCCTCCACGTGCAGAGCTACAGTACATACACGACTTGGTGAGAATTACAGGACAACAGCAAACTCAAAAGACAAAAACTCAAACGAGAAAACAAAACAAGTTCCACAACAACTGCGATTGGTCTATGCTACATGACATTGTTCTATTTCTGAGGAATCTGTGCCGTGATAGGACATCTCTTTAAGCGTCAGTCACACTGGGGGTGAACCCCAGTGACAGGGATGCTTTGTTTCGGTGGCAGGAGTCGGAGGATCCATGTCAATGCAAACACTCAACACTCAAGGAATGCATCTGTGTCTGAGGGGTCAACAACCCTCCTTGTCATGTTTTTTTTTCTCCACCACATAGAACAACAGATAATCTGTGCATTCTGCTGCAGAACAAGCTAGGCACAATGCAGCCAGGCCACAGACACAACAGATTAAAGGGGGCAAAAGGGTATGACAACTAGTATGCCTTTGCCCAGGCCACACCAACACTCAAGACAACGAAATGATGCCTAGCCTAATATCTACAAGCCACTTCTTAAATGTGAGACCTTGATAATGATCATAAGAACTTGTTGAAAATGATACATTAGATTTTACTAACTGTGACTGTTCCTACAGTCCTAGCCACCCAAAGGCATCAGAGATTGCTGCATCAGATCGAGGTGAAAACAAAGGAGAAAACAAGATAAGCAAGTGAGACAAAGACAGGAAAAAATGCTTCATTTCTACTGAGTGCAAAACCGCAGATCCAGTCTCCCGCACTAAAAGTGAACACTAATCAGAGTCTCGTGATGGGGTGGGGGTAGGGGTGTGAGCTGGAGCACACGACAGCAGAAGGGAGAGAGAGAGAGAGAGAGAGAGAGAGAGAGAGAGAGAGAGGATAGGGAGAGAGAGGGAGGAGGCAAGGAAGAGAGAGAGCGGAGGAAAGAGAATGAGAGTGAGAGAGAGAGGAGGAGAGGGAGAAAGAGAGAGAGAGAGAAAGAGAGAGGAAGAGAGGGAGAGGAGGAGAGGGAGAAAGAGAGAGAGAGAGTGAAGAGGGGGGGAGAGAGACAAACTCATTACTTACAGCACCATCACTGCCAATAAAGTGTGAAGCAGAAAAGAGAAAGAGAGAAAAAAGAACCTCAGCAGTTTTGCTGTTATGTATCTTATCGACTGACAGGCAGTTAAGAGGCCGGTTTCCACTTACCACTTCCATCAAAAGCCTCACTGCGGGTGGCTGTGAAGCCCCTTCAGACTAACTGTCCATTCACAACTGCGTACCACCCTTAAAGCAACACTATGCAACATCAGGTCACTTATGAGGAATGCGGTCATAACCAGTAGCAAGCTTTTATCTGTACCAATTGTGTTTTCACATACATTTAAGGTTGTCATCTTGCTAATTCTAGACCAAAACTCCATACTGCTACTCCCTGGCTGTTGGTCTTGGCCGATACTCTCTGTACAACCACAGTGGTCCTGTCTAAAAACTACAAGTGATTCAATTAATTTGAACTCGGAATGATGGTACAACAATCCATATACTGCTAAAAGAACACTGTCAGAAAATGATCATTTCTATGGTTAACATCACAAATTATGTTTTGTTCATGCTTATTGACGTCGGTGTGGCAGGCATTAAGATATCAACTTTAATCTAACATAACAAGTGAAACAGTCAAGTGTGAAGAGTATCAAGACATACAGTAAGTGTCAAGACATTTGGTTTCCATAGTTTGGTCTCAAAACAGAGGTCTTAAGTTCATGGTTTTAACAGGCATTATGCTGCTCTGAAAACATGCTGGATACAGGCTAGTCTGCATGTCGAGTCTAAATACAGTATGACATGGGAGAAAAAGAAAATGTCCAGCCCTTTACTCTATCCAAACATTTCTCCATAGACTGTATTTGATGGATGTTAAGAGTGGGTCATTTGTGCCATATTTTAAGATCCACAGTGGGAAACGAGCAGCGGTTTCTCCTGTTCTCATCATTCTATCATGCTAGGTTGAATCCAGGTTGAACACAACATGAATACATTCTTGCCATCAATACACATCGCCTACATATTAGTCACTGCATAAAATTAGTGAAATAGTTGCTGGATCATTGTGACTTGTAGCCTAAGCGAATATCTTCATCTGTAGACTACTACCGTCTTCCACCGCCTAGACAATGTATTTCTGCGCTAGTCCAGCCAAGTAGCCTATTTTATGCTTTTAATAGGCTATTTAAACTAAACAAAAGGTGCGTTAGACAAAAGCAAGCGTGTATTATTTTCATCAAGGTGTTTCTGTATTTTGGGAGAACAGGAAGGTGAAAAGGTCAGCGACAGAGCCACAAATATCTCTGGGAAGCAGAGGAGCAGACTACCAGGGTTATTATTCATCATATCATAACTCACCATAGCCCTGAAAACCAAGAGAAACTACTTTAGCAGGGCCAAGTGTCTAATCATAAATAAGCAGAATAGATGCTTCAAATTAGGTCAGTGTTGTTTTGGCCATTGAGTGTATGGATACCACAGATCACTGCAAAGAAGGATATTGCACTTTAAGAAGTTAAAACCACTGTAATGTGGGCAATTTCATTAACGCAACTCCAAATTCCATATGTAGTCTTTCTCTCTTTTAGTTGTGACACATTTCTGACAGTGGCTCCGAAGTAACAGTCCTGCTGGGTAACACAAGCCAAAACTTCCGAGGGCCATTGGTCCTACAAAGGTCGCTTTGCAAAACTAACAGGGGCAGAGCGGACCTGGTGACCGAGCATATTTTATCCCTCTGACAAGTCTGAGAATGGATTTATGGCTCAACCAGGCTAAGAGTATATTCATGAGACCAGTGGAAATTAATGAAGCCAATGAGGAGGAGTCCTAAACTGTCTCAAGCCAAAAGAGAACTGAAAAAGCCACAGCCATCTCTAAAATGCCAAGTCAACAAAACGTTTCAGTGGCTTTCACAGGGGAAGTCTCAATTATGTGGTAAACTAACATACATCAACAAACTACTTCAGTAACGACAATTTTAGGTTTCTGGTGTATGTGTGTTACAAGTATTCAGAAACAAAGCAAAACCTCCCCCATACATTAAAACTGCAGAGAATCAAGTTAGCATCACCAATAGGGAGTTCAGCACCATAACATGCCCACGTTTGATTGGGCCAGGCGGAGATACTAAACCGTCACCTCAAACTCTGCGTATGAAAATATCTGTGCTTCCACATCTTACCTGTAGATCAGCTCCTTGTGAGCGGCAGTCCATATACTTTTCCCACGCAAGGGCGAGATTAGCCAGGTGTGGGCTGGCCATTGCGGACAAAACTCCAGACACCAGGGGAGGAAACCGAAGGCAACAGTTCACTCCTCATCTACGGTCAGGATTGTTCAGGATGTACTAGTGCAGCTGCCAAAAATTATGCAGAATATAGATGCAATCCTCCAAATCATATCCCAGTGGTCACACAGCCCATTGCTGATGCTGGAGGAATGCACCAGGGGCATTAGACTTAACGTTAGTCCAAATTCCAAGTGTCCGGTATCTGTCGGGGGAATAGAAACCAGTCAGACGTATCCATTAACTTTAGTTCCAAAGTAAGAGAGGGGGAAGCGTCTTGAACATGTTCATGTTGCTTGCAAGCTGACGTGATGCCTGTATACGTTTTTTTGTACAGTCAACTCAGATAGCTTTTAAGCTAAAGGTAATGTTGGATGGGTAGTTAGCTGGCTAGCCGAAAGCCAATGCAAAGTTCACGACTTGTTACATATGACATATAAAATGCTGAAAAATAACAGCAACATGCATTTTTTGTGATTTTATGGATGCGTTACTCAAAAATGAACAGGTAGCATGTATGCTAACGCGAGCTCTATTGCTAGCTAGCTTTGCCTGTGTTGGCTCACCGTAACTCGGATGTTCAGGTTTTTGACGTTAGCAAACTGAGTTGCCTGTCAAGCTAGCTGGCTAGCGCCTTCTTTGCTATGATAACAAGACAACCCGGTGGTACTGCAGCAGCAAACAGTCTCAGTTTTAGGAGCCTCAGTTTAAGGAGCAAGTCATTAGAGGAGGTTTTATGAGTCTGCATAGGGTGTTTCTTCATCTCATACGACCAAAATACACAAAAGAAAATGTTTGATCGTTAGTGCAAGAATATTAATCGTATTGGCTCACGCCTCTCGCTCAGCTGCAATATTTGCGGTGTCCCGCATCGCAGTATAACCAAACCAGCTTGATTATCATAACAACAGAGACACTTCAAATTTCCCAGTCCTAAATTACAATTATCTTAGCTGAGCCTTACTTTCAGTCGTCCTTTCAATTCATTCAGAGTTTAGATAGAACATACCTTCTGTTGTATCGGTCAAATACATGCAAGCCATCTACTCGTGAAAATGACAAGCGAAATACACAAATTGCTGTAGGGATCGCCCACAAAGATGTCTAGCGTTTCCATTGGTTAAAAATAGACACTCTCCCAGTCAATCAATGCAATTTCATGAAAGAACGGTCACGGTCACCAATCACTCAGATGACGTCAATCGTGTCCCCCTTTGTAGGTGGAGTTTTGTCTGGTTAACAACAGACGCCCATTTCACCGAATGGTTTTGGCTAGTGTATTTACAGCCCAGGGTCCTTTACTGCTACATTTCATTCATCATCGATCTCAGAATTGCAAATAGTTTAAAGATGAAGGAAAATTATTTACATCTCCGAATTTTGCTGTCGCGAACTCCAATCTTGAGAAATGTATTATCAAGGCTGTTCTCGGTAAAGGACACATTATTCGGATGCTTTTGCGCATCGTAGCATGCATACCTGTTGTTTTAATCTGGTAAAAAGATAAAGCCTGCTATATTTGAACTCAAACAAATATTTGTCAGAAATTCAATGTATCACTTTTAGACGAGGCCAGCTGTGTGAGCCATTGTTTGGCGTCTCGCACCTAGTTTGTTTAAGGGAAGTCTAGACAAACTGTTCCATTTCGTCATTGCTTTTTGATGAAATCCATGCATTATTAAAAGCTGTCAGTCAAGCACCACTTTCATGTCATCCAGTCGTGCTTTGTCAGACCAACCGAGAAGGGCATGCCAAGGTAATTTCTTTAACTAAAGCTGCCAATTTGGACCATAATCTATATCAATCATATGCTTGTTATCTTTGTGGTCTGGACTGCATAGGGATAAACATGTTGATGTGCATGTACGTTTCATAGAATTAGTCTGCAATAGAGTTAAGAACTTGACATTGGGGGAAAAAAAACTGTTCACACGTTAATCCATTTTATATGCAGGTTTGTGATCTAACCTACACATTTATCCAGACCTTAATGTCAAATGAGAACACGCTTCTTGCCTCTGCTCAGCCGACACGAGACGTCTCATGCAATACACATGTAAACAGCGACATCAAGTGGTTCAAATATAAATTGCAGTTGAAATATGACCGCGGAACAGGCCATTGCTTCATACAAGCTGTGTTATTCTGCTGGACGCATCATTTAAAAAGTTAATTTATCTGTTTCAGGGCAGCACTTGTTTACCTTTTCCTGGCCCTGACTAATGTAAAACAATTGCAGTGAACACAACATGTCAGATCTTCACGCACTTTTATCCCAGTTCGATCTTCTTTTTTAGGTCACCATTTAATGAGCCCTATTGTCCAAATAACTGAGTACGTGGTAGCAGAGCAGTAATCCTGACACTTACTAACTGAAGAGGCTGAGCTTCTTTTTAAGCATTTCAGCGTTGTTAACCATCCACTGGTGAAGCCAGTGTATACCACATGTCAGCACAGGATACTTTAGACTTTATGCCCTTCTACTGCGTAGATGTTGCCTGCCAGGTCACAAGAATTTCACTGCTCTGATGATGCTAAGGTATTTGGTGCATGTGACAAATAAAACACTTTGACTTTGACTTTAACTTTAACTAGAGTGAGTTCAGACGTTATGCATCTATCTGGTCAAAACACAAACAAACAATGAATCCTTTCTAGAAAATAGCCAAAAACCTTTATTGCACAGCTGTACAAGGTGAACATCTCTCTAAATGCAGCTGTTTAAAAAGATTATTGCTTCAATGAACATCAGTACAAAATGGTTCTTTATTTCAGTGTTGCCCCATAGGATGATATGGGTCTGTGTGTAAAGGGTCACAGAGCCAATGAAATAGGCTAACCTTCACAGTTGTCATTTCTCTTATTCCTCTAAACTTCCATGTAACAGCACCATATAACAATAATATATTTAGGATATGGGCTTATGTACAAATATTATCAGTGAAATATTCATATGATTTAGAAATAAACATAACCACTGTTTGAAAACAGGAAAGATTGTGACAGGCTACGTATATAAAATAAATTTGAACACACAGCAGTTTGAGCGCATGATTCAGTGGCTTGTTGAGAAATGAGACACCATGTACAGTGGTAACTTTCTGAGCTTCAGATGATGGATGGTAATAGGTGTGCTGCTGAGTGTATTTCCACTGGTCTTTTCTCTACCTTCTTTTCGACTTCAGTAGGCCTACCTCCCTTCACTTTCTACACAGCTCACTCCTACGGCATTGTCCGGACACTTGCATGAGCGGCCACCAGGTGTCGCCAAACACAAGTGTGTGCAGCCTCCATTGTTGACTGAGCAGTAATTTTGTCCTGGTGAAAGAGCAACAGTATGCATTAACTTGACAGCTATGCCAACAAGACAAAGAAAAAAGTATATCCTTTTTAACTTAATACCCAGACCATATATGCTTTTTTTCAACAGCATGGTGTTCCACAAAATTGCTTTTAAAACTTGGAAGTCAATTTCAGAAATCATGTGATGTCATGTGATCATCTGAGTCATTCACTTAGGCAAAGCATTTCACTTGGCTGATTTTAAAAGTGAGTCCC
Organism: Sprattus sprattus; assembly: GCF_963457725.1. Lineage (NCBI taxonomy): Eukaryota > Metazoa > Chordata > Actinopteri > Clupeiformes > Clupeidae > Sprattus > Sprattus sprattus. Next base: position 20,640,263 of record NC_137910.1, on the reverse strand, counting down.
AAACACAAATGGCCAGGAAAGGTCTCATCCTTGCTACTCTCTGACAATGTCCTGCCACTAGACCAGATTCTGTGAGGACAGGGTCTGTAACCACTGTCCCTTCAACACTTAAGTAAGTCAAAACTATCCCGGGCACAAAAAAAAACATGGGCCAGAAATGGACTCCTGTGTGGCTACACTAATGTTAGAGTGCTAAAGGGTTTGTTTGACTGACTGCTGGAAGTCACTTGGGATACGACGTACACCAGACTTGCTTTCCCCAACAGCAGCCCCTCACAGTGAGGCTTGAAAGAATTCTAAGAACTGGGTCCTCAGAGTAAAGCCACGGCGTGAGAGGAAAGGGGTTTCCATTACCATCAGTCTTGTGGGCATTTTACACAAACATGTGCTGTTTTTGCATACCGTGTCAGGATTGCATCAACTGTGGGAATGTTACCCGCCACAGAGCCAGTGCGCTGTAGGACGAAGGCCATCTCATGTAAGATAAATAGGGTCAGGAAACACAGGTATTTTACCAGAGGGGCACTGGGCAAGGGCAGCTGTGATCCCGTATAGTCGAGACTTTTTCTGGGGATGGAACTCCTCGACTTCCCTTCCTGTTTGGCGATCCACTGCGATTACAGCATTCCTGTCACAAACACACAAACAGAATGTAAACCTTGGTTTCGCAATTTTTATACAGTTTCAGACATAAACACACCACATCAATCACATTCAAGATGTTGAACGGAAGAAGCAAGACATAGACATTTGTGATGAACACAAGAGGATCAAGGAGGTTGCAGGGTATGTCTAGATTCATTCCAAACACATTTGCTTTGGCTCCAGACCTACTGAGCACGACAACCCAACACCTTCCAAAAAACACAGGCAGATCCCGGGGGAGAGAGAGAGAGAAAGAGAAAGGGAAAAAGAGAGAGGGAGGCCCAGTACCTGCCTTTCACAGACAACCAAACAGCTGAGAAATTGCAAGCAGCTGCCACCATTTATCGCTTGAGCAGGCTCCTTGACCTCCCCCTCTCTGTTCTGGATGGCAAACAAGCCCAGCGCTGAACTACTCTTGAGAAAGCACACGGGAGTCCTCGCACGCCTGCCCCCGCACTCAAAAACATCAAGGCTCCAGGCGAACAGAGGGCCGTTGATGTCTGACACAGAGTCATTTGAACTTTGACCCCTCTCTTTTCCGCCCAAAAACTGACACCTCAACAGATCCCGACTCTGCATGTTGCATGCTGGGCGCAGCAGATCAAGCTGTAACACTTTGGAAAGCGGCCTCTGTAAATCAGGAGAGAGGAACGCCTTTTTTTTGTTTTTTCTTGTCTTGCTCTTGCCCAAAGTCGTTGAAGTTCGAGAAACCTCTGGCAGCTCACCTTGTCCAGTCGGTGTAGTAGAGGTTCTTCCCATACGCTGTGAGGCCAAACGGGTACTGAATGGCCTCTGTCACGCTTCTGCGATCATTCTGTGACGGGTCCATGCACTCCACCTTGTGGGTCCCTGTGCCCAAAAACACACAAAGACACGTCATTACTCTGCTTGCATACTTCAATCTGTTCATGGTTAAACTCTATTTAATGAAGCGCTTTACCCTTTGTGAGATTTTTACGAGCCCAAGAGTATTTATGAGGAGCACACCCTGAGTTCATGATGGGAAGGCTTCTGGTCCGAAAGCGGTGACCTTAGCTTGGTTTGTGTTTGTCTTTCCTAAGAGGCCTAACAGCTGTGATTTTGACATGGTGTTTCACTGTCTCCCGGGGGTGCCCTTTATGTAGTGCCCCACAGAGAGAAAGAAAGAGAGAGAGAGAGAGAGGATCTCACCGGCATCGGCCCAGCAGAGGAGAGAGGTCTGCGGGTCATAGGTCAAGCCGTTGGGCAGGCTCAGGCCTTCCTTGGCCAGCAGCCTTCGGTTGGTGCCATCCATGTGAGCGGCCTCGATCTTAGGGGCCTCCCTGTTCCAGTCACACCAGTAGAGGAATCTGAAAGACACGAGACAAAATATTAGTACTTGGCTTCACAATGAGCCACATTTATCTTCAGAATAGTAATTTGACAGACGTTAATCATATGTATCTATGAAGAGGGACTTGTTAGGTAAGAGTATGGGTATGTTTTAACCCAAAGCTGTAGTTGTCACCAAACCAAGAGACCGATATGTGTATTTTTAACGATTATACGATTGCGCAAAGAGTTTAGCTTACCACTGTGTAAGTCGGACTTTAAACAGCATCCAGGCATTTTATACCCTTTGGAGTGCTGTCCAACATTGTTTCAAATTTCCCAACATCAACATTTTTCCATGCAATATCTTGAGTCATCTGCAGTACAACTTTGGCTTGAGCTCACAAGTGTGCAGAGCAGTGTTTACACTATGATCTGCGGGATGATATGTGTTGTGAAAGCACTTGCTGACCGTTCCACCCTTCTCTGAACAACTCATTTTTTATTATAGGCCTACAACCCCCCGTGTACGGTTAATCCTCCAACATGGCCTGAAACAGAGAGAAGCTGGACGACACACGTACCCCTTCAAAGGATCAACGATGATGGCTCGGGGGTTAACCAGGTCCGTGTCAATGAGCACGCGACGTTGGGTTCCGTCCAGCGAGGCTACCTCGATGCGGTCTTTCATAGAGTCCGTCCAGAACATGGTCCGAGACATGTGGTCTATGGCAATGCCCTCAGGGCTTCCCAGATCTAGTCAGTAAACAACAGACAAACATTTGTTAACAACAACAAAACAAAACAACAAAACATTTTTGCCTCTTGTTTTTCCCAGTGGCACATTTTGTCCTTGCTTTACAGCAACAGCAAGTGAGAATAAATAAGAAGAGGGTTTTCTGTATGAAACGATGGTATTTGTCACCGTTGCTGCGCTGGCACGTTTTGATTCATCACCAACCTGTTGTTATAACGGGGATGGCGTCACCCCCCTGCACGCTGGCCTTGCTGATGGTGGGGGTGGTGATATCCGTCCAGTACACCATCTTCTCCATACAGTCATATGCCACCCCGACCACCACCTTCTCCTATAAGTGGTAGCGGAAAAAAAACTGAAGTTTGCTCAGGTTTCTGTGGTAACCATTGAGCCATCCCCTGGATATTTGGAATTTGGTAGTATGCCACCCCAACCACCACTTTCTCCTACACGTGAAAAACAAACTGTGAAGTTTCTTTACATTTCTGGGATAACAATTTAGCCAACCCCCTGGAGATTTGGAGGTTTCACATGCTGATCACTGCTCTGTTCACGTCTTGAACCCTAGGTAAACAAACGCCAAACCACAAACACAGCACCAAGCGTGAAACTCTCAGATCCTCCTCAGGCATCAATAACACAGAGCGCTCTGTTGAAAAGACTGAGCTTGTTTTCTCATCTCAGTCAGGTCAAACTTATGTTAACTATTAGTGTAAATGTCGACATGTGGCCGTAATGAGGACCAGGCCAACGGAGGATATGAGAAACAATAAGCTGGATGACTGAGTCGCTCTCTCCTGTGCTTGGGAAAGGGAAGCCATGGCCTTACACTGGTGAAACAATCAGATGAGGAACATGCTTGAAAATCCAGTTTTCTTTCTGAATCAAGGCTGAGGCATGAAAGCGAAAAAACTCTTCCATATAAATTAAATGCCTTCAATGTAATAACAGTCGGCCCACGGTTATATGTTCAGAATCAAATGTTTTTGTAAGTATATACCTCAGTAAAATTAAACGGGATCTAAAAACTGAAGACAGGTTTTGCAGTTTAACATTTTTAACATAGAAGAGACAACACTGCCAAGCACTGCCTATTCCCCAGCTTACATTCACAATGTGACTCCAGATGTTGAGATCCCCCCCCCAGCCAGCATGGAAAGCTCAACGTGTATGAAGATATTACTATCCACTCCAATCAGCCCTTCTGTACATTCCAGCAGTGTTATCCCGACCAATTGACTCCCACACTACAGTGCAATAACCTCATTCCTGTCACAACTATCCTGTTCAAACAGTTCAGTCGAGGACATCTTCTCAGAGATCATTCGTGGTCAAATATTTCTCTTTTCCAAAGGTCAGCACAGCAGCCAAGTCATGAGGCCCTCCTAAAACAATGCTGGTCTATGGTAAGGGTTCCGAGTACGAGCCTCCCCAGCTACAATGCAACGGCTCGGACAGCGGGAGTAAACAACGTCTAGAAAAGCACTCGTTTCCAAGTATTTCCTCCAGATGAAATACTGTTTGAGAAAACACATTGTTGAGCAACGTACAAACCCGACATCCCTGGTTGTGTCTCATTCATTCCCAGCAGAACGCCACAGCATCAGTGCACACACTGGATGAAGAAACAGCTTGAGGCCCTCACGAAAAGCCACAAGAGGATGTCATGACTAAATGTCCCTATGTGGTTGAGACAATCTGTGATCTTTTGTTGGTTAGTTTACATGCTTTACATATTTTCTGTCTGAGGAGACAAACACAGGCAAAAGCGCTATGGCATTAGGGCCTCTTAACACGGACATCAGTGTTTTGTTTAAAAGACCTCAGACGGCCTGAGCTGTGGTGACCTGCGCAAGCTCAGGAGCATTGAACTGGGATGTGAGGGTACTAGTCTGATAATGCCCAGCTAGTAGACAGGAGAAACAGCAAGAGGTTGGCGCTTGCAAGACCATCTCTATTCCCAGACTGCAAAATGAAAAGGTTACTTCAGAAGAATTCAGACGTCTCTGTGCTTGAATGGCAATGTACAAACTGGATCAAGTTAATAGCCAATCCCAAACTACTGCCACAAACCAATCTACTAGCATATGAGAAGTGTCTATGCCAGTTGACAGAGGGCCAGTTCTTTTTGGTTTACCCAAGATTCACCAGCCCGGGGCCCTATGTGCTTACTGGGAGGTGTAGCGCTGTCTTCGCCTCGCTCTTCTTCATGCTGTAGCCCTCCAGGGGGACGTACTCGATCCTTCCGCTCTGGGTGAACAGCAGGTTGGTGCCGGCAGGGAGAGGATAGACGTCCGGCCTGGGGGTGGGCCTCACCGGGGGTCCAGTCCCTCCATCACCTGCACAAGTCAGGAGACAACTATAAGCATGTGATGGTAAATCAAGCACAATATTCAGTATAACTTCAAGGCACAGTCTGCGATTGTGACAAAAAGCTGCTAATATTTGAGCTCAACAGCAAATCGGATTACAGCCTTCCCATCTGTGCTCCTGAAGCAACATCTTGATGGGCTGAAACAATGTCTGGCTCAGTGCAAGCCACTTTATTTCCCATTTACAGAGCCAGGACTGTGTACAAACCCCAGAGTTGTTTTGAGCGCACACACACAGAACGGACAGCTAGAGGCCCATGAGGAGTAATTCACTGAATCTGACAAGAAGTGTTTTTGTCTAGAACACCGGACTACACCTTTAATGAATAATCAAAATTATCATCAGCAGTTTAGCCTGCAGGCCACAAAAGAGAAACAGAGCAGTGTAGTGTGAGTGTAGTTATTCCCTTACAGGTTGGAGCATTTCCAGGACCGGTGCGGGTGCCAGAGATTTCAAGGCCGTTGGAGTCCACGCACCAACACTGGCCGATGCTGCCGTGGCACTGCATGGACTCGTAGTTGCCCTCCACATCGCAGGAGGGCACGTACTGCCCCGGAAGGGGGCGAGGGCCTCTCGGGCCTTGCCCAGTGGCGCCGAGGGCACTTTCTCTGTGAGTCTCGCAGCGGGTCTTCTCTCGCTCTGAGGGACACACACACACACACACACACACACACAAAAACACACACACACACAAAACAGGCATAAAAATGAAAACACAAACACTAGCACAAAAACACATGACAAACTTCACATGGTATGGAGAACAGATGAATGCACACACACAAACACAAACACACACACACACACACACGAGTCACACATAAGAATGCAAATACAAACACACATACATGACAAACTTCACATGGCATGGAGAACAGATAAGGGGCATTTCACAGGAAGAGGGGTGGGGGGGTGGGGGTAAGCCAAAAAAACTCCCCATGATCTGGAAAGTTCTTCAGCATTCTGTGAAAATCTGCATAGTTTTTAATCTGAAACAAAGTGCTGTGAGTTCTCCACATCACCTCAGCCGAGATAATCATCTGCTGGTGGCGTGTTCTGTGAGTAAGACAGACCCACAGGGAATACATCTGGAGAGTGTGCTAACCAAAGTCCCCCCTCCTCCTCCTCTCCCTCCTCCACCCCATCCCATTGCACTGCCTCCTCGGGGAGAGACTCTGCAGCCAAATCATTAGAGCACAACAAAAGCCTGAACACACACACACACACACACACACACACACACACACACACACACACACACAAACACACACACACACAGACAGACACACACACACTTCAGCCTTCCCACTCTGGAACATCACAACCACAAGCCAAACCAATGCCACCCTGGCCAGGTTTGTGCCAGCAGACTGTGTAAGGGCTACAGGAGGGGCTGAGATGTTATGGTGTCAGCCAAAACGCGCGGGACAAGAAGACAACAGTGACCTTTAAAGCCACACTGGAAAGATTCCTACATGGCTAGTTATCTCTTGCGTGCACGGCAAGAATGAAGCTGAAGGAAGCCACTTCAAACACTGTAAGAGAGACATCAAATTGTAAGTCTCAACCTGGAGTGTAAGACAAATATGCATTTGGTCATGAATTACTTGAGTGAACTCACTTCGTGCAAAGATAATTAGTTCCAGCAGTGCACGGTGATTCTAATGTTTGAATGCAAGTGACTGGCACGTATAAACTAGCAAGCAACAACCACTAATTCAGAAATATTTCAACATACACAGGTGGTATTGTTGATGCCGATGGCTTTAAAATAAAGAGCATTGGGGATTCATATTGCTTAAAAACCTCCAGTTACTGACTTGTTGTAAGATGATGATGAAAACAGCCTTTAAAGGAATGTCTGTCCTGGCACAGTGTCAGATTGGTTAGAGTGCAGTTACCTCCACTAGTTGCCAAACACTCGTACACAATCGGGGGTCAGATTAACAGGGATTACTTTACAAAGCAGCACAACCTATAGACTGCTGCACCAGTAAGACATCCAAAAATCGATCCTAATCCACCCCATTCACTTAATTGGGGTCGTGGAACAAGGACGCAGGGGAGTGGTAATAGGCTCATGTTGCCCCAGTGATAAATATGTTGTTGAGTTGATGTTATATAATACTGCGAGTCCTGCTTGGGGTCAGGGCGGGAGACCACCTGCGACTGTTGACAAAGCAGCGCTGCAATAAGACAATATTTGTAATGGAAGAGGCATGCAAACCACACTGTCACCTAGGACGTATAAATTCCCTCCTTGTGATCCAACATTCCTGGACACAAAGACATGTTCCAGCTGGCACCGAGCAGCGTTTAGCTAAGAACTGCAATCCAGAAAGGGCCGGAATGATTTTTTTTGGCTCAAATTAATCTAACAGGAAAATAAACAAAGGCACACTGAAAATAAACGGTACCAGCACATTACCAATACGTGACACATGGTAGCTTGCTTCCCCACTAGCGGATAATTTCATAGTACTGTTTTGACCCATTATCTTACCTATTCAAATAGAATGATACAGAAACAAAATATTAGAAATGGGTACATATATTCTTGATCTAAGGAATGGAGGCAGAGTTTAACATGATGGTGATGTGCGCTGGTAAGATATTCAGACTACTGTACCGGAGGAACAGTAGAAGCCGTCACCGTAGAAACCCGGTCTACATTGGCAGGAGAAGGATCCATCAGTATTGAAACACTGGGCATCTGGGTGGCACCTGCCTGGCTGGCATTCATCAATATCTATGATAAAGAAAGAAAGAGAGAGGGGGGAGGGGAGAGAACGAGAAAGAAAGACAGAGAGAGGGAGAAAAAAAGAGAGATAAAACGTTAGAGTAGTCAGCCATCAGCTTGACAACATAATGTCTTCATGTAGCCTATATGTTGCCAGGAGCTTCTGTAGGCCTGTTCTAATGTGTAGGTCTTGTGCAGGCCATATGTGGATGAGTGAACGGAGCTCCTGGGGCTCCTTACTGTTCCTCCTGCAGCTGGTGTATGACCACGAGCTGGAGGCCATACAAGGCCAGAGAGAGAGTGAAAGAGAGAGAGAGAGAGAGAAAGGGGTGTGTGTGTGAGTGGGTGACAGGGAGAGAAAGAAGGAGATAGTGTGTGTGGGTGAGGGAGAGAGACAGTGTGTGTGTGTGTGTGTTTGTAAAAGAGAGAGAGAGAGAAAGAGTGAGAGAGAGAGAGAGTGTGTGTGTGTATGTGCGTGAGAGAGACAGTGTGTGTGAGAGAGAGAGAGAGAGTGTGTGTGTGTGTGTGTGAGAGAGACAGTGTGTGTGTGTGTGAGCGAGAGAGAGAGAGAGAGAGATAGTGAGAGAGCAGGAAAATCACATCTGTGAATCATCTCTGCTTTCTCCGAGCTCAACCATCTACACACATTCCTGTCTGGGGGCTACACTGTTTCATGATCCGACTCACATATTTCAATGCTGTATTCCTGACAGCCAGACGCTGTCATGGCTGAGCATGAGAGTGAGAAGTAGAGGCCAGACAGAGCTTTTTTAAAGTACATAAATGGCACAATACTAATTATTATCTTCAAGGAAAACATGTGAAAAACAACATTTGTTTTTTTGTGTTTGTTTGTGCATTCTTATGATGTGTGTGTGTGTGTGTGTGTGTGTGTGTGTGTGTGTGTGTGTGTGTGTGTGTGTGTGTCTGTGTGTGTGTGTGTGTGTCTGTGTGTGTGTGTGTGTGTGTGTTTGAGTGCATTCATCTGTTCTTCATGCCATGTGAAGTTTGTCATGTGTGTTTGTGTTTCCAACTGTCTACCTCTTGTGTGGAAATGAAAGACACTTTCACTGTGCCTGAAAATTTAAGAGAATATCTGGAAAGAATAAACCTGTCTACTATATTTTTCCTTGAAGGTAATGCTGCCTATTGCATCTTAAAAGTTGAAAACACCATATAGCTTATCTCTCCAACCTAAGTGGTACTGAAACTAACACACACGTTAGAGACTATTTTATACCAAAAAAACTAGGGCTCTCTGGGGGGTGAAGTCTGAAGAAGGGCGCTAGCAAAAATGTTATGTTTCTCATGAATCACGCTTTATTTGGATGGTCCCCTATAAACTATCCACAGATGCTCGGATAATAAACAAACTGTCTGTTGAAACTCTGTTAACTACAATTCATGTAGTTACAGTATATTAGGGTTTGCAATTGGGTTTGTTCAGTGAACAATTACAAAGAATTTTCACCAAACCATCTGTAAAGTCTCTAGGCAGACTATCCAAATAAAGAGTTCCTATACTTTATCATTTATAAGTGCACAACAGTGTGCGGACTGACTCCAGTACAAACTTCACATCACTTTCTCCAGCACTTGTGTGTGTGTGTGGGGGAGGGGGGGTTTGGGATGTTTGGGATGTGTGCGCTCTCTTTGCCACCCTACCCTGACAGGAGCGGCCGTCACCCACGTAGCCTGGCAGACAGGAGCAGACGTAGGCCGAGCCCCCGGTGTAACTGCAGCGTGCCCTCTCCGGGATGTCACAGTCATGGCTGCCGGCCTGGCAGTGGTCCACTGGGCGGTCCCCCTCTGGCACAATCAAGCAAACACGATCAGCTCATCGTACTATGTGGCCTTACTGGTGGGACGTTTTGGGCAAAGAGCTCAAATAGGCTGAAATGGGCTACATCCTGAGGCTAATTAAGGCAGGAACTTACGGTGCTTTTGTCTGATGTGGAACAGAAGCATAGTCTGGTGAGCTTTTTGCAAAGATGATATTTTACATCCAAATATGTCACATGAAATCATTTACGACTAATTTGCATTTTGTAAACATGTATGTGGTCTATCTCACTCTCTCTCTCTCCTTCACTCTCTCACTTTCACACACACACACTCACACACACACACACACACACACACACACACACACACACACACACACACACACACACACACACACACACACACACACTCTAACTAGCATAATATGAGACACATACCGACACAGGTCTGCCCATCACTGGCAAACTGGTAGCCATCAACACATTCACAGCGGAAAGTTCCGGGCTGGTTGTTACAGACGGCATGAGTGCTGCAGACCTGTTGGGTTTCTCTGCATTCATCAATGTCTGAAGGAAAGAATAGAGTTGTGTAAACAACCTCTCAAATCTCACTTCCTCTGACAGTGATCATTCAGGAGCATCCCTCGGTATCTGCTCTTTCAAAGTAAAGTGCACTGTGGCGGTTATCTGTTAAAATCCAACTTCCTACACAAGCCCATTCCCAGGAATCACAAGAGGGGATAGCATCAGGTTTAGTAATCACAGATGTTTTTGAGATAAAATCTGCCCCATGTCCAACATCCTATTTTTTTCTTCTTTCCTCTCACTTGGGAACAGTTGGAAAAACCCTGGAGCTAACTAGCACAGGCTTTAAGTGTGCAGGACACACAGGAGGAAATGGCAGGCGCATTTAATACTTAAATGTTTGGTCCACAGTTGCCTATTAAATGAAGGGTCTTGAACAGTACCCTGTTTACAATGAGTGTAACCGAAGCATAATGTTTGATGTGAGTGAAGTTCCCCAGGAAGGAAGGAAAGAAGGCGATAACTAGGAATCTTCCCTGAGAAAACTACATGTGGGTCACCAAAGGAGAGAGATTTCATCAATTAAAGGGGTGAGGGAAACTGAGGCAGATTATAATCTTCAAAGTTCTACAACACACTGGCCTTGTGGTGACATTAGACACCAAAAACACAGCCTACTTTCGGCCCATAAAAAGCCATAATGTTATTAATCCAAAACATGATCACCCAGAAGTTGAAAATAGTTTAGATACGGTACCATAACAGATGCGCCCATCCCCGGTGAAGCCTGTAGAGCACTCGCATGTGAACTGGGTTCCTTCTCCAGCGTGGCACATGGCGTTCGTGTCACATCCATGTCTTCCGGTGAAGCAGGCATTCTCTTCACCGCCCCCACCTTACAGTGTATAAAAAAAAGCCACAGCCTCGTCACTAAAAAGTCGTCAGCGAAACAGCAGATGTAGACACATTATGATCGTAAAATCATTCGTGGAGCTCACCGTTCATGTCCCCGATCTTGTTGCTCATGGCGTACCGCATCAACTGCTGTTGGGGGTCGTACAAGACAAACACCTGTTCCACTCGCAGCATCTGGGTTTGGGGCACCTTCCTGGAGGCCTCGGCATGGGCGCAGCTCTGGTAGGTGATGGTCTCCCTCCACTGGTATTTCCTGGTCTGCGTGGTACCATCCTCCAAGCTGACCACGTACTCACGCGTGGAGGAGGACGTTACAACTGATATCCCATTAAACAGAGGACGATTAGGAATTCACCTCAGGCTAAATATGAATTGACTTATTTTCAACAAAACTGCAGTCAGCTTGATATTCATGTATAGCACAACAAGCTAAAAAGGTGTTCTACTGTATAGAGGTTTGAATGGGAACAGAATCATATAAGCAAGGGATATCTTTTCTGGGCAGGTTTCCTCAGCAGTTCTGCTTCTTGTAAAAACGCTACTTTGGCAAATTTGCCTCAGCATTTGACAAACCAGAGTGTCCCTTACTGTTGTTGGAGTACTGGTAGATCTCTGAGTAAGGGTCGATTTGCACGGTTGCCCCCTGTGGCAACTCTGGAACTCTGCCCTCAAGCTGGGTGTCAACCACCAGATGGTCATGCTGGTCAATGCCTTTGAACTCCTGAGTGATGGTCAACTTCTCGCCGCCCTCCAGGAACGTGACCTCGGCCTTACGTGTGAACTCTCCACCTGGGTGCAAACGGGAAAGCTCAGAAACAAACGTCTAGATTTGCTCTGATCTAAACCCTCACCAGAAGCTCAATTTCTCTCCTCGTGTCCACACAAATGTGTCATAAAACACGAAAAAAAAAATCATTTTTTTGGGAGAAAATTGTTTATTCAATAAGTGTTTGGTTGTTCATATTAGGTTCTTTGGTTGATTTGAGCAAGAACAAAGGTATGAGCACAGCAACAGACACCATTTACAAAGGCTTGCTCTTTTTACCACTGGGCTGCTTATGATGTTTTCGACCGACATGTATTTCACATCTCCTTCGCTCATTTTTCAGATGCCTCCTACTAACTGATCTCTGCGAATGGGACATTCTAAACTCATAATGCACATGCATTGCATCCAAATGATGTCTTGTCTATGTGGAATAACTACTGCTATCCATATATCCCCTACAGGAAGTATTCCCTGGCTTACCAAGAATGCTGAAGTAATTGTCGGAGCCATTGTCCCTGTCGGCAGACGTTTGTATTGTCTAGGGTGGCACCAAACATCTACCGACAGTTCCATTTGGGCAGTGCCTTTAGTGCCCTCCACAAAGCCCTACACTAAGTATTTCCTGTCTTACCGACAATGTTGAAGCCGTTGATGTAGCCAGGCTGTTCCAGGGCAAAGGCCCAGCCAATCACGCCTCCGATGCCTGCAAGAGGCTGTAGGGAGATGCCCACACTCAGGGGGATGGCACTGACTGCCACGTAGGCCCGTCCGTCATTGGACACCACGTACGAGTGCAGGTCGTTGCTGGCAAATTCCACAGGATGGGGCGTGCTGCCCACGTACACCCTGCCGTGCAGTTTCCCATTCATCCGCTGAGGTTTTCCTGTGGGATAAGACAAAGATAACAAAGCATAACATAACAAACAATTCATGTACTGAACATCACAAACCTCGAAAGCTTACTTTGAGCGCTTTGCAGTATTACGTGACTGGTCGAATTGAGGTCAGATGGACGTTTATGTTTGACCAACCTTCAGACACACACTGCTTGCCGTTGCCGTAGTAGCCGGGCCTGCAATGGCAGCAGTAGCCGCTGGCGTAGTCCTTGCAGTCACCGAAGGGCGAGCACTTCTGTCTGTTGCTGTCACACGTGTCCGAGTTGTAGGGAAACACTACCAGACATTCACAAGACACAGGGATTCTTAGGTCACAACAAAGCCCTCAGATTTGAACTCAGTTGGTCCCTTTGTGTGTCATGTCATGTTTCATGTCATTCATTGTCAAGAGACTAAATCAATCAGTTCAATATGAATCAATAAAAGTGTGTGTATGTGTATCAGAGCTCTGGGTCCCTTAAATATGGTGTTCTGTTTTTCGAGCCTGCGTCTCCATTCCTTCCTGTTTAACACTCATCGCTGGAGAGTCTACACACCACTTTAGAAAAGCCTGCCAAAGCATTGAGAGTAATTAACAGTGATGAGTTGTTCATCAGGACTCACCATTGACCTGAATATCACTTTCCAGATCGGAGAGGTCATCTGTCTGCTGCTGGGGTTGGTACTGGACAGGGTGGATGGGCAGGGGCCGGCCAGGGCTGTGGTAGAGATCGACCTGCTCCTCCTCCACCGCGACGGGGTTGTACGTGGGATACTCCACCGCCTGCTGCTGGTGCCTGGTGTAGATGGAGACGGCATCTGCCGTGTCTTCTGGTGGCAGGTCGGTCACTTCCCCTGGGGCCACGTGTGTGAAGTAGGGGTGCGTTCCGATCTCGTACACCCAGACGCCGCGCTTCCCGGAGTTTGTCTTCCTGGTGGATGCAAAGAACAACTTCCAAAGTTTGGACAAAAAAGCAGCCAAGAGCAGTTAAGGGAAGTGACTTAGTTTGGTTAACTGAGATCAGTGCTGGTGGTTTTTCTACAGTTCAGTGTCAATTGACTATTAACAATATAATTGTATATTTATATATATATATATATTATATAATGTATTATATGTCATTTGTTATTATTATTATAAAGAAAACTGTTATACATTTTTATTTTGCTGATGAAAGTCTTGAAATAAGCTGAAGCTCCATAGAAATCCCCCAGCACTCTCTAAAAAGGTGTCATGGCCCATAATCTTCCTGTGTATACTGTCTGGCTTTGAGTGCTAAAAATATCATCTCCATTCTTGGCAATAACAATGTCTTCCACACTCACTCTGGAAGTGCCTGTACAGAGGCCTCGTCGTCCTCAGTGGCACGATAATATGGCCCTTGTCTCGGCCAGAATGAAGATCCAGTCTTCCCCTTACTGAAGCCGGCATGCATCACTGAGCTCCTGCCCTCTGAGAGGGTGGAGACGTACTGCAGGCCATCTCTTGGGTACAGCAAGATGGCGTAGGAGGCGGACTCCACCGATGCAATCACAAGCTGGAAAGTGTTCCTCTACATATTGGGGAGGGGAGAAATCATGATGCATTAATGAGGCTTTCATCGTTAGGCATCATCATCATCATGCATTCATAAGGCTTTCATCGTTCGGCATCATCATCATCATGCATTCATAAGGCTTTCATCGTTAGGCATCATCATCATCATCATGCATCAATAAGGCTTTCATCGTTAAGCATCATCATCATCATCATGCATTCATAAGGCTTTCATCGTTCGGCATCATCATCATCATCATGCATTCATAAGACTTTCAACGTTAGGCATCATCATGCGTTCATAAGACTTTCATCGTTCGGCATCATCATGCACTCATAAGCCGATTATGAAATACACCTCACCCTGCTCTGTGGACCATCTCCTCGGGTCTCGGGAACCCGTGCTGCCACATCCACCCATGTGACGATGAGCGAGTGCGTGGGGGTCACCTCGTCGTCCTCTGGGAAAGCCCTGCTCACGTGGTCTCCCGCTTGCTGCAGTGTGGACGGGCTCAAGTCCTGGCGGAAGAACACCTTGCCCACCCCGTCGCTGGTGTCCAGGTCTCCCTGCAGGGCTAAGATCATGCCAAAACTGGCTGGCATCTTGCCCAGGTACTCAGCCTCTTTTGCTGGCTTGCTTGTGGCGATGAATCCATTGGTGTTCACCTGAAAGGGGTCATGTAATGCAATCTGTCAGAGTTGTTTAGGAAAATATCAGGCTAAGACTAGGTATACATCACTAAGGGTGCAGTTGTCACAAGTTGAGTTGATGGCTTCTTTTTCAAAGTATATTTGCATAATACGATGTGTGGAACTGCACAGTATTAACTGATTCTGACATTTCTGAACTTCTCAGGCCCTGGGCTCTGTAAAGTGCCTTGAGACAATGTAATTGTTTTTTGCGCTCTATAAATAAAATTGAATTGAATTTAATTGAACAAACTCGTAAATAGGAGAACAATCCTAGACATCACGCAATGCTAGACAGGTTAAGAGGCAAGGCCATGTCTACATGTAAGATGGACAGAGACAATCAAACGAGATGTATGAGGTAATGCCCCTCCCCGACAGTTTTTTCCTGGCAAAAGCAAAAACAGTTCTATTCCTGGCCGGAGCTTCCTGTTTCTCCTGTAGATTGGTGAAATATAGACACATCATCCGGGCCACTTCCTGTGAATAGCTGAATGAAAGAAGAATCCTCTGTCTTGTATTCTCCCTTCAAAGGGTTGTCCATGAGAGGGACATGACATTCAGCAGACGCAGAGAACAGCTTTAAACAAAATACTCATAGGGGTATCTTAATGGACTTGGGGAATAAACTCTTCCTTTAGAATCCAACTGTTTTACTTTGTTCTTGCTTCTCCATCTTTCATGTCTCGTCCAAAAAGCATTAATTTTGCCCCGCAGGCCACAGACAGTCTGACAGGTGTTGATTTTACAGGTTCAGGCGCATTCCCCCTAGCACAATTCAGTGACAAAATATGTTTGATGAATCAGCTCAGCTGGGCTTTGCCTGTGGACCAGAGTCTCTCTGGCTACATACAGTTTGTTAGAAACACGAACAAGAATTACATTTTCTGATTGAAAACTGTGATTGAATGTTGCTGTTTGTGGCAGTCTGACAGTTACGCGCCCCAAGGTGGTGCCCTCATCTCCAACATGCCAAGCGTGTGCATAATTGGTAGTGTAATAGTGCCCCTTTCTCACACTTCAAATATGTTGCAGGGTGTTCTAGGGGTAACATTAAATGGCTCAAATTCAATTTTTGAGTTGTCTGCTCGAAGACACTGAAAACATTATGAAAATGTAGCAAGTATATCAGTACTAGATGTATTACAGCTAGTACTAAATAGGTCCTTACATTGCAAATGTTCACACTAGCGTAATACCGTGCACAAATGCAATTAAGCAATGATTTTTCATTACTGGCATAAATTGGGTTAGAAGAACAAAAAATGTTGAAATGCTGAAATGTTCATGTATGCATTCATTCATTAATGAATTAAACAACCACAGACACACACACACACACAAACCACTTTACTCATTACATAGTTGAATTCACACAGCTGGTGCGCGTGATGTCATATGAATAATGTGTTGATACGCTTCTGACCGCAAAGAATAACAGCCAAGTTCTTCTTATTGGAAATACAGGAAAACATAGGAAATACAGAAACCACAGTTAGTCTTTCTCTGTATGTTATCAGGAACACAATAAGATGAAGGATAAAGCATTTCTTTTTTGGAAAAAAATCATTGTAAAGCCATTTGTTTGTTTAGCACAATGACTAGTAAACACACTAAATAAACTGTCAAGGCCACTTCTCCCATGTTAAATCCATTAAGCAAACTGCAATGTCTGGAGCTGACATGCACAAGGTCATAAAACAAAAAAAAGATTTAACATATGCAACAATAAGATGTTTAGAAGTCACTGCACAGACAAAAACACATTTGCCTGGAGATGAAGGGAGCGAGGAGTGTTTAGTTTTAGTGATAACACCAAAGGCAGCTCATGATATTCTTTAGCTGTATCAGTTAAAAGACTGAACTCTGTGGAGGCGAGGGGCCGTCCGCATTCAGAAACATTTCACATAATTGCACTGGGGCCCCTGAAACCTCTGGACGGGCCCCACCATCCCGTACGCCACATTGATTACATCACAATATAAACCAGGTGGAAAAGAAAAGCGAGTGTGAATGTGTGTGTGTGTGTGTGTGTGTGTGTGTGTGTGTGTGTGTGTGTGTGTGTGTGAGAGAGAGAGACATTGAGGTAAATAAGACATTGAAGAGGATCATGCAAGAACCAAATTCCTCTGCAGCATGTTAAACCAGCCATCTGGGTTTCTGATTAGGGGAACAGACAAAGTGCCATGCTGTAAAAGTCATTCCACAGGTGGTTCAGGTGCTGTGAAGTGTGAATGTGTGTGTGAGAGTGCGTGGGTGCTGGCGTGCGTGTGTGTGTGTGTGTGTATGTGTGTGTGTGTGTAAGGGGGTGGCTGCACATCCTCTGTAGCTGTGCAGACCCATAGACCGGCAAACTGAATTTTGTTAAATGTAGAGACTCTTAAACTGTAGTGAACCTTAAGTGAAACCATTGGTCCAGTAAGACATCTTTGTTAGGACTTTGACCACTAGGTCAGTACAAATGTGATAACCTAAAGATTAAAATGCAAAGGCCCTCTAATTCATGAAGACATCCCGACATGCATATTCCATAGGAAACAATACTGTAGAGCAGGGGTCTTCAACGTTTTTCAGGCCAGGGACCCCCAAACTGATGGCGAGATGAGCAGGGACCCCCTACTATATAAATTGCATAACATTTTGTTTGTAATACTGGGCCTAGTGCCAAATAAACATGGCTACCCTGTTATTGTTTATTCAATACTAAGCTATTCAAATAATACAAAGGTTAACATATTCATTAACATTTTTATTTTTTAACATTGAATTTAACCTAACATTTTTTAACATTGAATTTAATTTAACATTTTTTAACATTTAATTTAATTTAACATTTAACCACATGAAAGGTACAGGGTGGCCATGCCACTGCCATTTATAAACATACATCTTGCAAACAACTCTGAGCTATCAATTAATAACAACTTATTAAAATAATTCACAGATATATGTTTTTATTTCATCATACATAAAAAAGGGACAGTGAATCCTCAAGCATCTGTCAATGGCACACATCCTCCCACATTAGTGAGATGTATCTTCTTTTCAATAACTCCTGACTGACACGATCCAACGGATGAACGAGGAGGAGTCTGGCGCATGGAGTTGTGTTGACAACATAGATGTTATAGTGAGATTGGTTTGTTGACCTGTCAATCACACCGCTAGCAAGTTGTTAAGATTGTAGGTAGTAGCATCCTAACATTAGGTAGGGGGCTCATACACCTCGCAAATCCTCTCAGACTTATTTTTCAGTTACAATTAACGTTTTTTGACCTTGTACAGTGTCTATTTCTCTTTATTTATTTTTTAAAAATCTAAGCAAAAAAATGTCAAACTAACAATTTATAGGTACAAACAAGACCAGCTATGGCGTTTGGTCCGCCATCTTTTATTTTTGATCTTCAAGCTCTTTAGACTTGGGCAGAAACGCGATCTGATTGGCTAGTGCCTGTGCTGTCGTATTTGCATGAAAGGTGTTGTGAGTGAACCGGTGCCCAGCTTGAGAGAGCTCCTGTGGGTAGCTGAATGTGTCGATTTGACTGAAAGATAACGTCTTCTCGATCAATTTATACGTTCACTACAATATGTTGGATTCATGTTAATGTAAACTTAAAGGGCATAAATACAATTCTGATTCGGAAGACATTTAAATTTGTGGGGGAAAAAAATGGTTGAATTTTTTTTTTTTTTTTTTTTTTTTTTTTTAAATATTAAAAATAATTTGTCTTATCAACCAAAGATTTCGCGACCCCCCTGCAGTACCTCCGCGGACCCCCTGGGGGTCGCGGACCCCCTGTTGAAGACCCCTGCTGTAGAGGGAAAAGACACCCACTGAAGACACAAGAAAGGAGACAAGACAAGAAAGGAGACAAGGATGGATGATGATAAGAAGGAGCGGGGAATAGCACGTTTGAAACAGGTAACTGTTGCGCAATGATTACAAATGTAATGCAACACGAGCGTGATGGCAGCGAGCAATTAAGCGCAGCGAAATCTCTAGTTTGCGCACCCAAAATGCACCCTAAAGCATTCTGGTCTTCCGCATATAAGTGGGAAAGTGTTGACATGCTGTAAAGAACTATAAACTACAATTAATAAAACAATCTTGGAAAACACCAACTTACGTAGATCTTGTTGAACTTTCCATCGTAGAACATCAATGGTTGATCCAGTGCAAATTCGCGCGTTTGATCATTCCCTGAATCTAGCAATTCATCTCCTGCGCTGGGGCCGTAAGGGAACATCTCTAGTCGGCTAATACTTAGAGCAGATATTAAGAAATCCAGCAGCGTAAGCCAAGTTAGCCAGCTATGCCCATGACAACCCATCTTCAGACCAACGCAAGTGTTCTCCAATACCAGATAATGTTAATTAATATCAGGTAATGTAACTTATTGGGAGCCCGTTTCACGACTTGAGTCGCCCCGGTGCAGGGCTATGGTAAAGCGCAGACACAACTTTGACGAAGTTGTCAGGGGTGTAGAACTGCGAGGGCGGAGTTGGACTGGGCGGAGAAATGCGAACACAAACTACAATCCTCTCTTGCATTGATCACCGTGTAGTAATTCCAACCCAAAATATTTGTTTTATAGAAACAATAAATATCTTAACGAAGGACAGGTCTGCATCGTCGTCAGATATATATTGAATATGGTATGAAAGAACCTCAGCAGGGCGAAATATGGTAGATAGGCTGCCTTCAGTATTCCTGCCGGAATGAGTCAAGTCAAAGCAAGCCATCGCTTAAGACTGTGTAGGTATATCTAAGACATATACCTGCTATTTTGTTTGTGACAGGAAACAGGAGTTCCACCTTGGCTTCCCCTGTGCAACTTCACAATGCTCCAATGGATATACCAGATGTGCCAGATGTGTCTCGCGCACTCAACGGCATTCGCTCTGCGTAGTGTTCTTCACAATAAACTAATAGAGCGATTTAAAGGACGAGCAGATTACGCACGTTCTCACGGTCACCCATTCACACGATAACCTATGCATTCTTGCTTGCGTGTCAGTACTGGATTTTGAAAGGAAACGCTTAGCCTCCTGACCCACGGCTTGGTTGTCTCCCCCTACCATGGCTCAGTGCACCGAAATGGGCCAAAGTGAGCCGCTATCATGCCCGTTACCCTGTCCGGGTCTGACGTGGATATTTTGCTTTATGCATCTATTTGGACCTATTCAAGCATTAGAACATGTAATGCATAATTCGGGTCAATCCAAGCAGCATAAAGCCGACAGGCTCCACCAAGTCTTTCAAAGAGCCACTATTAAACAAACACTGGTGTTGTCCTTGTGTCTGGGGACCTGGATGCGCTCCAAAAAGTCATCAGAGCATGACCTGAATTTCTGGCACACTCAGTACCATATTTCATAAACTGAGGACAATATCGGGCCATTGCACACCTAATTGGAAAGCGGTTTCTAGAAAGACAGTCATTTTGAGGGTAGTAGATAAAGTCTATTTTTAAATAGTTTCAGCTGCTTCATATTTTCTGCGTGTAGGCTACATATCGGTCTGTAGCCTACTGATTATTGTAGGTCATTTAGTCAAAAGGTTTTAAGATTGCGCCATCTTGTGGCAGGAAATCCTAACAAACACTAACAAGCCAAAAGTGTAACATGCAATGTTAGAAGATTTTTTTTTTGTATTAGTTCTTCTAAGTAAAATCCGCCGTTCCTCAAAGAAAACGTTGTTATAATTGGGTTTATTAGAATGGCTGTTATATCTTTTTTCTTAATATCTGATCAAAATCAAATCTCAATGCGGACACACATTCCCACAGGCTTCTGTGATTAGGATCATTTAACAGCCAGGACCGCATTACAGTGGCTAGATCACTCCAGACAGCAGTGGTTTCATTGAACAGCCTGGAAAACATCTCCATGTCCATGATAGCCTGAGGCAAATAGAAACTCAAATTCTGTTAGTGACCTTCCAGGATATTAGTCAAATTTAGGCAAAAGTGATAGGACAGAAATGGGAATGGGTGGAGCAGAGATTTATTTGAAGAAATCTGGCTAATGCTAGCTTTGCACATACATTAGCATTTTAAAGTGTAGGCACCCCGGTCAGAATTGATGTTACTGTGAAGAGCTAAGCGAGTAAAAGATGACTTTTCCTTGAAAAAAGGCTTCTGTGAGCTCCTTGGGCCGTCTTGCGTCTACTGCTCTTATGGGGTATATATCCTTAGATTTTCGAGGACGTTTAGGTCGGGGGAATGTGAGGGCCACAGCAAAATCTTTAGGTCGTCCATTGTGGATTTTGAAATGTGTTGAGGAACACAGTTATGTTGTTAAAGCCATCCTCTTTTCATATATATATATATTTTTTTAAACAGACAGTGTGATGTTTGCTACCAGAAATAGCTGTCCTTTAATGGAATTGATTCTTCTCGCTACCAGTGTGTTCCTCATACCATATGCTGCGAAACAAGGCCCAAGCACAATCGATCCACCCATGTGCTAAACAGTTGTTCTTTTCATTAAATTCTGAACCCTATTTTCTCTAAACATGTACCATTGCTCATTGTAGCTAGAAAGTTTTATCTGAAATTCCATCAGTCCACAGAACTTGTTTCCAAAAGGTACCAGGCTTGTGTAGATTTTCCTTTGTAACCTTCTGATGATGAATTTTGTGGGGTGGGTTTGGGAAAGGTTCTCTTCTGTGAAGGTCGTATTTGTGCTTGTGTTGCTGCACAGTAGAACAGTGCATCAATACTCCTCTACTAGTCTGCTAAATCTTCCTTAAGGTCTTTTGCAATCAAATGGGGCTCTGATTTGCCTTTCTAACAATCCTACGAGTTGTCCTCTCTAAAACTTTTCCTGGACTTCCTGACCTCAACTTGACTTCCACCGTTCTAATACGAACTGAACAAACCACTCCCTCAAAAATGCTTTGCGATCGTTTCACAACCTTCTCCTGCTTTGAGGACACGAATGATTTTAATTTTTTTAAGAATGCTAGGCAGCTCCTTAGATGAGACCATGGCTGCTGGGCCAGGGGTGCCGCAGCTTTTTTATTCCCTGATTAGTACATTTAATGTAATTCAATATGGAATTTACCAGCTGCAGTTCACTTATACTGCCAACAAATAAATTGAGCGAATATGCATGGTTTCCAACGACAACTATTCCTAAATGCATGGATTATAGGAATGAGTCAACAGTAATCCCACCAAGAACTTTAATGAAGGGCCTATGTGCAGTGGGGCTTGATGTAAACTGCCTTTGGCTAGTGATGTATTTAGAGAGGATAACTGTGAGAGTGGTCCTTAGGTAATCAGCTTTCTTGTCAACATCTGACCTTGAGGGCGTGGTTGATCGATTAGACCTCCGGGAAACCCCTTTGGCGAACATCTCAGAGATCTGTGATGTCACTGAGACCTGACTTATGCCCCTGGTGCTCCGGCCATGGGGCTATACTTCAGCCCACTGGCCTGAGAACAGTCCGTTTGTCGTCAAACATGTCCATATTTAGGCAAACCCCTCAGCACAGGGCAAACCGCCAGGATAGAGAATGAAAATAAAAGTTCTGAATTTGGTAGTATGTCTTTGCCTGTATAATGTTGTGACTATGTCGTCAGTGATAGCATACCTCACAGAAAGCACGGACAACCTATTTACAAAGCAAAATGACATGCAGTAAACAAATTAGCTAAATAGCGTGGCAATGCTTCAGCTAATGAAATGGATTTTTGCCAAAGAGTATTTCATTAAAAACTAAACACAGCTGATAACTGGGGGAAATTATGGCATGTACACATTAGAGGCATTAAGCATCACTGAGAGGCTGACTATAATTTGAGTATAATAAATATAAATACTAAGGGCCACCTCAGTTATCTATGGCTGCTCTATGGATCAGACACACTGGGGCAATGAAGAGATTAACATGACGATGATGACCACAGCAGAGGGCCAGAGGTGCTGTTTGATAAAACAGTTCACAGGCCGTCACCAGGGACCTGCCACATGCATGAGAAAGAAAACACACTCTGGGGTCAAAGGTCCTGTGCAGAGACCTCCATTCCATGCATTTTTAGGCATTCACATGCCCTCTGGACCCACTACGCTGAAACCACCGCCCTGCTCTACCACAGTGCCTGCTGGTGAATTGTGTGTATGTATGTGTATGTGTGTGTATGTATGTGTATGTGTGTGTGTGTGTGTGTGTGTGTGTGTGTGTGTGTGTGTGTGTGTGTGTGTGTGTGTGTGTGTGTGTGTGTGTGTGTGTGTGTGTGTGTGTGTGTGTGTGTGTGTGTGACGTTGTGTGACAGCACAGTCCTGCACTGGAATCGAACTCGTGACGTCAGACTAGCACATCTCTAAAAGTGACGGGTAGTGAGGTTTACTCTCTACACAGCCCTGTACCTGCTGACTACTAATGTATGTCGTCACCGTCAGCCTGTTGGGTAGATGGTTATTTGAGAGGCCCTGCCGTTACAGGGTTTTCAGGATTATATACACATCCCACAAAATACAGGTTGGCAACCCCTCGGACCTGGAACAGCCATGGCATCTCATGCTTTCTGTCCATCTGGGCCTCAAGTTCAGACAGGGAACAGCAATAAGGATCAGTGTCCAACTTGTAGATTTAGAGGTACTCAAGTAAGTTTTTGAAGTACACCTGGTATTTTGAAAAAGAAATCAAGAGATATTGTATTCACGGTAACTTACAATACCATATTATATATGATTTAGTTTCCCTGTTCTGAGTATTAAAAAGACAAAAAGCTACTTAAAGTAGTTGTACCTATTTACTATATGCTTGTGTCATAGGTTTAAATTTCACATATGGCTCAGATGTGAATTTTCTTAATCTAAAACATTTTGTACCACACTGGTAGCATTAGTCTTAAACTAGCTTAGTTTAGCTCTGGGTTTTAATATACAGAAAATGTTCTGTATGTTCTGCTGTTCAACAAGAGACAAATTAACATACATAATAAAGCAAAGACTGAATGTGATCCCTAGAGCAATGTAACATTCCAACATAAATTGCGTATTTCCTGAATGTATGTGTACTAAAGTCGGTTTCCTAATAAAACTGTAAATTTAAATTGGACTGTAATATCCTGGATAGAGGTTTCACCTGGAAGGAAAGTCTAAAGTACTTAAGGATAGGTTTCTGCTTGTCACTAGGCAACAACACAAGTGTCTAACAAAAAAAAATGACAACTGATTAACTTTTCCTTGCTTAATATGTTTAGTACGCCTTTATTGCCAGTGAATTTGCTTTAACATTTAATAAAATAAGTCCAAACACCATTTTGTGTCCACACCAAATGTGAAAATGGCTTCCACTCACAATTAATGGAGCATGCATTGAGCAGGAACAGTACTCCTACACATAAATAAAAAAACACGAGAGCCTGGGGGCGAGCAGCTAGAAGAATTAAATAGCAAGATGAACATGAAGGGTAGAAAAAAAGGACACACTCTGCTACAACACAGGGTTAAAGGTAGGGAGGAGTGCGTCAGCATGGTGTAAAGGATATGTGGGCAGGCTTCTCTCTCTCTCTCTCTCTCTCTCCTCCGTCGCCCTCAGCTCCCATCACAATGCTGCTTTACTTCCTGCCAGCTGAATAGAGATCATGTGGCCTCAGTCACGGGCACACACAAAGCTGTAGCAGGAAGTGTGTGTCTGTTTTCTTTGCTCACTCCTCCCATCTCCTCGTTTCTCCTCTCCTCTGCTCTGCTCTCCTTTCCTCCCACTCCCAAGCTCGCGTTCACTCTCTTCTCTTTCGCCGTCCTCTCCTCTGCATCCATCCCTCTCTCTCGTTCTGTCTCTCTTCTACCCTCTCTTTGTCAGCTGCGCTGTGGCGCTGCATCACCAGTCACTATCCCGTCTGTGGAGTCGGAGAAAAAGGGGGAACCGGGGAGAAAGAGGAACAACAGAGGCAGCTTAAGCCGGACAGAGAGGCCCCTTTTTCTCAGCTTCCTTTCCTTGGCAGGAGCTGGGAGAGGGGGTTGGGGGGGTAGCGGCTGCAGCTCCAAGCCATGGAGGCTCCGGTGCGGGAGAGGGGGGTGGCACTGTCGCTGGCAGCAGCGGCGTCCAACGAGTCCCTGCCTCTACCCACCCTGAGCCCGGCCGTGCCACCCTACGTGAAGCTGGGCCTGACGGTGGCCTACACCGTCTTCTACTCGCTGCTCTTCGTCTTCGTGTACGTGCAGCTGTGGATGGTGCTGCGCTACCGGCACAAGCGCCTCAGCTACCAGACGGTGTTCCTGTTCCTGTGCCTGCTCTGGGCGGCCTTGCGCGCCGTGCTCTTCTCCTTCTACTTCAAGGACTGCGTCATGGCCAACGCTCTCGGGCCCTTCGCCTTCTGGCTCCTTTACTGCTGCCCCGTCTGCCTGCAGTTCTTCACGCTCAGCCTCATGAACCTGTACTTCGCCCAGGTGGGTCTAAGACGTAACCTGAGACACCAGTGGGTGAGCCAGGCGTCCTGGTGGTAGACTGCTTTTCAGGTGTTAGTCTGTGCCTACCCTATTTTATTCTTTTAAAGGTCTGGATTGGTATTTGTTCATGGGAACAGAATGAGTGATATACCTGCTGTTTTTTTTGTTGAGGTTCTCTGTTTCAGTGATGGGGATAGATGCTGAGTTACGCAGACAAGTTATGTAGGTACTGTACTGATGCTGTAAAGGCACACTGACCTTTACACGAGAGCGATAGACAAGGCCTTGGAGCCATGTATATAACGGGAGCACCTGAATTCCTTAATACTAAACTTAAAAACATGAAAATTACTTTTTTGCTTAATAAGAGAGCCACAAATGTTACTGTCTGATGCTAAATGGAAGTTGACATTTCTAAACAACTGGTAGACTTAGAAAATAAGCTTTCAATTTCACTTAGCTGACATAGCCAGTGTATTTGTGCATTAGTAAGATTGGTTAGGAGTGTCTCTTTAGTTTCCTGTGCCCCAGCAGGTTGTGGGAGGATTGTCACCTTTAACCTAATGCTTTAGGAAAAGCTTAATATTATTTAAATGGGATAAACTGCTTCTGTCCACTCCAAATGGGAATACCCCACAAAAATACATTCTCACAACAACATCGATGGTTTCCCAGTTTCTTATAAGCATTTGTTTCTCAGAGTGATGAGATTTAACCATTCCATATCTACAATTAAATACAATGTACATGTATAGACAAAAAAAACAGTCCGTTGATCGGTAAAGATATAATGTACAGTGCGCAGTGCAAACATCTCTGTTGTCAGTGCTACCCCATGTGTAAATACTTGCTCATCGGCAGCTAATATTTCAGCCTTGAAGATTTCTGCAGATTTTCGTTAGGGTGAAAATCTGTCACTATCCTAGTTTATAGGTTTCCTGTTTAGCCATCTGCTGAGTGTGCAGGGCATACTGTAGAAGCCGAGTGCAGAGGCAGGTGGGTGTGTGTGACGCATGAAAGCAGAAGTGAAACGACTTCTCTGCTCTCACTTTGACTCACCACATGCATAATGAAGTTGCCACAGAAAAGCTGCTCTGACTGCAGTGTGAATACAAGGGCTGTTTTGAGCCAAATGTTGCCCTTGTGAGAGTGTTAAATGCAAAGTAACACAGGGAAAACTTTTTGATTTGCAGGGGTAATGGCTTTGTGAATAATAATTAAAAAAAACTACTTTGGTCATACAAATGTTTTATGGCTTTTAACGGACATATGTCTACTAATCTACTATGATTCACAAATATTTAACTATCCACAAAAGCTATTTGCACATTTGTGGATCGCTTCCTAATTTGTGGGTCAGCTGACATTTGTGACTTCCCTTCTGGGAACTTGGGGATCTTTGTCCAATGTGTACCGCAGAAATCTGTAGAAAGAATCTCACTATCCACATACTTGTATATTTTTGTATTTGTGTAAAATGACTTCCACAAAAATAGAGAAATTTGCAAATACACATAACTTACCCTGTAAACACGCATTTCAATTGTACATGCAAAGTAAAAGTGGCACATTTGTGGATCCATTTCTACCATCTATTGAAGCCATCCAATCCAACCCTTTTACTGTGCAGTCTCAGTCTTATCTGTGCTTACAACATATCCTACACAGCCCTCCAAAATGCTGTTGTAAAGTGATAGACTTACTTCTGTGTCCTCTCACACAGGTTGTTTTCAAGGCCAAGTCCAAGTACTCACCAGAACTTCTCAAGTACAGGTACTCAAGAAAGACATGGAATTGTTATATTGGACTTTTAAGATATCACAATCAGTGTTCAACCCAAAGACTTGGTTAGACCCTTGACCTTCATGACCTGTTTGCCTCTCTTCCAGGTTACCCCTGTACCTGGTCTTCCTGTCCATCAGCTTACTTTTCCTGGTGGTTAATCTGACCTGCGCTCTCCTGGTTAAGATGACAAACACAGAGACCAAGACCATAGTCCTGGTGCGAGTGGCTATCAACGACACTCTCTTTGTCCTCTGTGCAATCTCCCTCTCTTTGTGTCTCTACAAGATTGCAAAGATGTCCCTTGCCAACATCTATCTGGAGTCTAAGGTGAGAACTGGGTCCTGACATTAAAAGATGTGTACTGTTTACTGAAGAGATGGATTGTATTTCTAATGCCCAAATGAAACTGTCAATCAAGATTTGAGGGACAGGTGTTGCATAAGATGTCTGAGTGAGTCACAAAAGTAGAATTATTATAATAATTATCATTGATATTGTTATATACATTATTCTAAATACAGTTTTGTTACTGTTAAGATTCTATATTGAAAATATGCTTTGTAAATCTCTTTGGATAAAAGCTTCTGCTAAATATGTACACGTCAGATTGTGAAAGTGACAATCACATGTGAAACAAATGTGTTTCATCTCCATTTTCTCACACATTTGGAGCTGCTAATTTATTTGCATGTGGATCAGTGCTGAAAATACAGTAGCTGTGATAAGCAAGGAAAGCTCTCTACACCTCATCACTGACATGCTGGCTCACTTTTTGTGAGGGTTGCTTGGCAACAGTGTGCCAGTCATGCTGAGTTTACCATATGCACGTGTAAGCAAAATGAATCAGGCTGCACAGTTCGGTGCACATTTTGTTACCAGGAGGCTGAAATAAACAAAAAAGTTAAAACTGCTCCAGCTGGTAGACTGAAAAGGACAAACACTAAACTGCAATACAAGTTTTTAACTTTACTTGAGTGTTTTTGTTAGTTTTAGTTTTTTTGTGGTTTTCAAATGATTTAAATATACGTTTCTTCGCAGGGAACGTCTGTGTGCCAAGTGATTATAATCGGAGCAACAGTGATTCTGCTCTACACATCACGTGCTTGTTACAACTTGGTGGTGCTTGCTCTCGCCGACATCAAAAGCATCAACTCTTTTGATTATGACTGGTACAATGTTTCAGACCAGGTATGACCATATAGATTGTGGTTCTGTAAACAGATTCAAAGTTCATACCTCTTTTTGACCTTCTCCATCCCATGATTTGCAAATGTAGTAATCATTAACACTTTGCATTAGAGGTAATTAAGGCAATTCTCTGGAAGCTTATTGGTGTTTGTGAAAAACAGGCTTTCTCCACTAAATCATACTTGAGAAAAGTTATACTGAAAATGTTTAATCTCTCGGACAGTATGCCACTAGGATATGTTATATTACTGGTTGACGTTCGTTGGAGTTCCATGTCACTGCATCAGGCTGTGTAATCAAGTTTCAAACAATGTCTGAATTGAGTGCATCCTCTTCTCCTTCAGGCAGATCTGCACTCCACCCTAGGGGATGCAGGATACATCGTGTTTGGCGTGATCTTGTTTGTGTGGGAACTGCTGCCTACATCTCTTGTGGTTTTTTTCTTCAGGGTTCGGAGGCCAGCTCAGGACAGAGTAAGCAATCCTGCTCTTACACGGAATTTCAGCCCATATCAGTGAATCAGTCATGCACATTCTGCTGCAAATTTGCAGAATGATTTGTAATTTCAGTTCAAATTTTAAACAGCATGGCTAAAATGCCTTTTTGTTGTTTATTTGGGGTCTCTTAGAGTGCAGCCATCATCCCTGGTCACGTCTTCTCTTCAAGGGCTTATTTCTTTGACAACCCCAGGCGTTACGACAGTGACGATGACCTGGCATGGAGCATTATCCCACAAAATATTCAAGCCAGGTACTCCAGGGTAAAGGCTTTGGGTGGGAACATGGGTGAAATTACTACATTCATGTTACTGATCCTGACAATGATTGACAAAATAGCATCAACTTGCACTTTCTGCATTTATAGTTGATTCACTTTTGGATTCTATTATTCCATCCACCATCTTGTGGAGGTCATTATATTTGTTTCAGTTTCGCTAACTAACCAGACGTCGGCTAGAGTAGATCCACTGAAAAAATGCTATTGAATGTTTACCGTTTTTGTGTTTCTGAAACTCTCCCTTTGGTTTTTGACTACAGTTTCGCAGCAGACAGCTATGACTGGGGCAGCCAGACCAGCGGTTTCGCCGCTTATATAGGTGACGAAGATTCCCAACTGGCTCTGCCCCCCGAGGAGCTAAACCCTTACTAACACCTTCCATTGACCCTTTGGAGGACACGGGGAGACAAGGGCTGAGTGTGGACAGAGATTACAAACGCAAATATTTTGTATTACAACTTTTGTATAAGTAATCAAAATGTATTGTTTGAAGCCAGCAATAACCAAGAGGAATTACTGTATTTTTTTGTGGGCGAATGCCACACACCCCAACACTTCTGAGTCCTATTTATATGTTATGTTAACATGATCATTAATATGTATCAGATGGTTGATATTGAGGGTTGTTTAATGTTTGTTATTGTCTATTGATTGTTAGGAAATCAACTTTAAATTAATTTATTATGAACAATTACTTGAGGTCTCTCCTTTTTTTACTCCCTGTCCCAAATTCACCTTCCTTTACTGAGACATGTTATTTCCTGTGTGCACCTTTTGTATGTGTTTGATAAGACACACATCTCAAAAGATGTGAATTAAAGATACTTTGTAGGGAAACACTCTTTTAAGACTTGGATGAGAGTTGTGTAATGTTTTACCTCAGAGAGATCAAAGTGAAAGATGAACGCTGACTTTTTAAACTCGTTGCACTTTTCAGATATTTGTTTGCCAAGATTTCCTACCCTGACAGAGACAAATATCCAAAGCACAGACGCAAAGATATTACTGACTTTATGAGATTGCCACTGTGTCTTGAGACTCCACTGAATTAAATTAATTCAGGAAAATTATTTTGATGATTGATTATTCCCGCAGTATAAAAGTATCTGTATAAAATCATAAAACTTAGTTAGACCTCTACATAATGGGCATAACATGTGAGAAGTCATCATCCTATTAAGTTGGACATTTTCTTTCATGTAGCTAGCCATTGTTGAATTTTTCCAGAAGGTTCTCCGCATTGTGAAGAGGCTTTTATATTTCACAAGAAGAAAAAAGGCTCGGGCAATTTCCCATACTGTACAAAGAAGCACCCTCTGATGGCTGTATTGAACACGTCTTTAGTTTATTTTTATTTTTTACGACTGAACATCATTAGCAAACTGAAAGCCTATAAACTATAATCTCTGTGAAAATTAAACAGTGATATCATGTGTCCCAGATGCAGACTAAACAGTTATTCATTATTCATTAAAACTGTTCATTATTTAGTGGATAGTGAGCTATGTTCTGGCTAAGCCAAGCATAGGCATGTGTTTTAAAAGACTTTTCCCTGTTGTGAAACACTGAACCACTTCAGTAGGCCAATGAGTCCATGAGAAATCAAGTAGAATAAATAGCACAGGCAGAGACTGCATAATATAATAGACTGATGGTATAATATAGTCAAGCACACGACTCCACAAAAGTTCCGTCCTTGATTATGATCTATTACACTTTTAATCAAACTCAGCCAAATTCTCCTCACATTCATACATCTAAAAATGAACTGATGTTTCTGCACAGTCCTGGAGAGTATTCGTTTAGCTGGTGAGATCAACAACCCTTTAGCAGGAAAGAGGACCAGACCTTTAAACATACCACTGTCAGATCAAGGACAGTGAGTTGACCTATTATAGGAGCCAATGACTTGAGGCCATGTGATGTGCGCCCCTAATGAGATGAATTGGTAGTTTAGTCAGAAGAGGAGTTAGGCCTACTAGAGGGGTGAAAACTGCATCGACTCACTGCATGCTATCATAACACTGGATAACATACATATGCACTGAGATTTAAACATAAGGTCTCACAGTACCTGATTTCCATTGAGTGACAGGCGAAAGCGCATTCATGACTAAATGGTCACTTGGGGTCTCGACTTAATCTGCATAAAATATCATCCATAGATTGTCTAAAAAATATATTTTAGTTTGTCTATTGACTCAGATCTAGGGTGCAGTTTATAAATCTGTGGATTAGGATATGGTTGCAGTGAGTCAACCACTTCCAGGAATTTACGATCTTGCTTTTCAACTAATTTACCAACATTATAGAATTTGTACCCCAATTGCAATTGTGGATTGCAATTTTCTCTTAATGGTACAATACTCCCGCATTCAGTTTCTTTTATTCACTACAATTTTTTGAAAATTCCCGCAGCAAATTCAGTCACTTTTCGCCACAACAACAACAACCGTCGCAAGATCCTGGAGGAGGGAGATTTTCATCCACTGCCTCAGTACAGCATATGCTACTCACGCATTAGGTGAGTGTGCTGATCCATCCAAACTAGCCTTCTGTGACAGTTGGGTTATCAGGGTTTCATGATCATGTTTGAGGAACCTCAAACGCTGTGCAAATTACGACTAGCTTTGTATTGACGCAAGTATGACTTGTTGGCACTTATAGATTGTCCTAATTTCATGCAGTTTTGTGTGAGAAGAGATCGACTTCATTACCGTAATGAAATCCGTTTTAATCGGAGCATTCATTTTAACCTGTGCTATAAAAGCTGCAAGCATAATTGTGTAATTACTTATTGCGTATGCAATTTTGCAAAATTGTGTTTTCTAGAACAAGTAGCAACGTATCGAGAATTTGAATCGTCTTAAAGTATCATTGTCGCCGACATCACACTTGTTGTCTGCAACACCAGCTACCGTTAGCTAGTGGCATTACCAAATGTGACTGACTGACTGTCAAACGTCTGCCTCAATATAGCAATCTGTTTCCAGGTTAAACTAATACTCCGGCTGAACTATGCACACAAGTGAAGCAATGCAGGTGAGCTATAATATTGTCACTTTTAATATGACTATTACTTCATACCATGATCGAGAGAATGTCGGGCCTCCATGCACGTGTGTTAGCCAAGATAAGACTACCGACTCTTGTAGAGCTACTAGCTTGACAGCTACATTTGGTAGTTTAATGGAAGCAATAGAGATTATTTTAGATTTTTCTGTAACACGTTTAGATAACAGTTATCGAGTGTTTGCTTGCCACACATACAGAGGCCATTCGAACGCCTTGCAGTACAGATGCAAGATATTTTGGGAGATGAGGGAATTTTGAAGAGGGTGATTCAACCTGGAGATGGACCTCTTGTTCCAAGGGACGCATCGGTATCAGGTAGCCGTGGCTAATGATAGTATATTTGTTTGCTGATAGCATTGGCAGACTAAATGCTAAGAATGACAGGAGTATTACATTGGCTTCACATTTGTTAAATTGTATGTCATTGAAAGGTTTTCCCCAACTCTAATTCATAGTAAATCTTTCGGGATACCTTGAATACTGCGATGACCCTTTTGAGACCACCAAGAAATTGAAACATCCTAGAATGATGAAACTAGGAAGAGGTAAGAGATAGAAGGGCTGCAGACATTTGGGGTCAATCAGACAATGGGGTGCAGATTAGTACGCATGCAGATGGCACTGAAAAGAAGATTTTAAACATGTGGTAGTTTTCATTTATGCAATTGAATGTTCATTTCAAGTCAACTTTTCCAGCAAGGACATTGAATGTACACATACCCAGACATCTTTAGGCCAAATCCTAAAGTCAGTATACTGTATGGTATTCCATACAGTCTTTAACCTTCATGTAGCTGGTGGCTCAAGAAAACTGTACTTGCAGCTATCTGGTTTTAGATCAGTATTTCCATTCTCTCCATTGGTTAATTTGTGTATTGCAGCTACCTAGTCAGTTATCTAGGCCCTCAAAGCAAACTCTGGGAACAGGCTTATTTTCATTCAGTGTGATTCGTATTATGATTTGCTGGACTTAATAGCTTTTTAATTTGTTATGATGAAATAATCGGACCTGTCCACACACGGCTCCTTCTAGTGGCGCTTCCTTAAATGTCACTGAAAATCAGTAAGTCATCACAGCTTAGATAATGAAGGGATAGTTGTAGTAAAGACACCTATTTATTCCGTTTGAAAAAAATGCAGATATATTTCAATAATCATCTTGAATATTTTATGATTACTGATGCATGAAAAAAGCATAGGCCTAGTAAAAATATAATTGAACTGCACAACTGGGATTGTTCAATCATCCTATTCTATGTAGTTTTTCACCTCAACCCCAAACACAGGAGATGCACACAACAATGACTTAACTTTGTATGAATATGTTTGTATGGGTTGTTTAATTTAAGTCGGTAACCAGCAACTTAAGCAAGATCTGCTATTTATATTTATTCTCTTGGTGTGCTTGCAGTGTGTTCTCTTACTCCCTTCTCTCCTCTCATTACCTCAGACGTGACTCTCTGGGGGCTGGAGGTGGGCCTCCTGACCATGAAGAAGGGCGAGTTGGCACACTTCCTCTTCAAGCCCAATTATGCTTATGGGGAAATGGGCTGCCCACCACTGATACCATCGTCTGCCACAGTGTTTTATGAGGTTCACGTGATTGACTTTTTGGACTCAGCCAA
This sequence comes from Sprattus sprattus, assembly GCF_963457725.1. Classification (NCBI taxonomy): domain Eukaryota; kingdom Metazoa; phylum Chordata; class Actinopteri; order Clupeiformes; family Clupeidae; genus Sprattus; species Sprattus sprattus. The sequence continues at coordinate 20,606,509 of NC_137910.1, read as the reverse complement.
AGTTGATGAATTCTTTGCACTGTCACCGGTGAGGAATGTTGTTGCATTGAGTGTGATTAAGAGATGCAAGGCTGTAGGAAACTGTATAATGATTACTTTGAGTCCTTTGTTTCTAAATGCTCTTGTAGTTAAATCTGCTTAAAAAGTCTGGATTGTTTTCAGTCAAGCATCTTTATTGCCTTTAGCCCAAGGGCCTTGAGCTCATCTCTACATCATAACATTTATGTAAAATGTTTTTTTAAAGTGTTAAATACAGTTACAAATGTATTTAATTATAGATTATAGTAAACTATTGATTTACCCCACTGTCCCCTGTTTATCAAATTGTATAGTGCAGTGTGGCTTGATTTCATGTTATTTATAATTAAAGAGGTTTTCCAAGTCAGTGCATCAACATCATGCAATTCATTTTGATGCTTGATGGAATTTTTGAAATGCATCACCAGGAGGAGCAGGCCACTGTCCCTTTGGCCACAGTGCTTGAAGTTGTCAGCAATCAGCGTTTTTTTGGGAATCGCTGCTTCAGACAGAGTCGCTATGAGGACGCCAAAGACCGCTACAAACAGGTATCAGAAATACGAGATTGCTGCCAGAATCAAAAGTCAGTTTGTTGATTTTGTTTTCAGCCGAGGTGCTGCTTACCTCACAGTTCTGCCTAGCTTGCCTCTCTTACATTTACACATACAGTACACTAACAGTGTGTTAAAAAAGCATATGTTTCCTCTGCAAAAGATAAGATTCATAATCATGCTATTTACAATAAGATACCACAATTGAATGTCATTTAATTCAATTTAGTTAGTGCCAAAACAATACAATTGTGCTATATACAGTCCAGGCCCCCCCCCCCCCCCCCACACACACACACACAAAACTGACCACAGGATTTTTGTAGAATGATTAGTAAAGTTGTGTTCAGGGAGTTTAGTGCATTGCTGATTTGTTGTTGACTGGTGCACCAGGGCATCACACTCCTTCAGAACCATGAGGCACAGAGTCAAGAAGACCAGAGGAGTGTGGAGGCTGCACAGGTGCCCATCCTGCTCAATCTGTCGCTGACCTACTTTCGTCTGGAGAGGCCCACCTCGACCTTGAAGTATGGGCAGAGGGTTTTGGAAATGGACCCCAACAATGCCAAAGCACTCTACCGCTGTGGCCAGGTTAGCTGCCTGAGTTCTACTGACATCATCAGGGGAAATGTGAACCTTAACCTCAGCTGAAATTGTGTGTTAAGCGTAGAAAAGGGGCCTCGCCATGTTTAAAGGGCTGATCTGTGAATCTGGCCGAAAAGATGTTTGCTATTTTATTTAAATAGTCTGTCAAATACACCCCTCTCTTCAATGCTTCTGAAGCAATATTTTTATTGGCTGGAATAGTGTATGGCTCGGTTCAAGTGGACCGCTAAAACAAACAGTTGGAAGACCGCGAGGAGCAGTTGACTGAATTTGACAAAAAGTCTATTAGATTAGAAATGTAGAATCACGACCTTCACCTTTAACCTTAGCTAATATTGTGTGTTAAGCATGGACTGTGAAGTGGCCTGATCCACTGTATTCTTCAGCATTGTGTTTAAATCTAGATCTAGGGTTCTGCGCTCAAAGGTGCTGTTTCAGTTGGGGTGCAGGTTGTGGGTTAAATTTACTTGATAATGTCGATGCCTCTTTTGCGCATAGTAGGTCTCAATGCTACGTATGTTGCTACTTGTGAGCCTTCACCCCTTATGATGACGTTTCACACCAACTCATCAACCCATGTCTTTATAGTCTTTGCTTTGTTCACTGGGGCACAGTCATGTTGGAATAGAAAAAGGGCCTTCCCCAAACTCTTGCCACATAGTGGGAAGCATAGCATTGTCCAAAATGTTTTGCAATGCTGAAGCATTAAGATGGCCCTTCACTGGAAATAAGGGGCCTAGCCCAAACCCTGAAAAACAGCCCCATACCATTATCCCTCCCTCCCTCCACAGGTGTGGCCAAATACTTTTGTCCATAAAGTGTATGTTGCTACTTGTGAGCCTTATCCCGTTCCATGTCGGTAGATGTGCATCAATCAAGTGAGGCCGTGTGAGAAGGATTTTTTTTTTGCATTTTCACCTACTTAATTCCTTAGGCTTGTCTTGAGCTGGGAGATTATGAAAAGGCTGCAGATTGCCTTACAAAGGCACAGCTAAAAATGCCATTCAACAAGGACATCAACCAGCTACTGATGAAACTTCAAGAGTGAGTTTTCATCTTTTTTTGTACATCAATATGGTAGATAGTCTGCATGCACCCACATCAAGGGCTGAGTTAGTTTTTAATCAAACAGGCTCCTTTTAGTTTGCTTACCATTTCGGATGAAATGTCATGTTTTAGTTCTGTAAAGGTGTTTGCCAGGGGATTGTTCTCCTGTTGCTTTACACTTCAATCCTTGCCCTCAGGATGCAAGGCTGGTTGAATTATTACTGATTCAGTGCTGCCTTGAAACTAGTAGGCTACAGCACCGACTTAACTAAATAACAAACAGCTTTTCAAAGAAATATTTGTATTTGGCTATAAGCAAATGTATGTCACCAAGATGGGATTAAGTTTGCTTCAACCAAATTATAAATCATTTTTGAACGTCATAATCCATATATCTAACATTTTGCCTCATTTCGCCTGTTTAGTGTAATGTTGTGTGAATATGTGATGTTTTTCATCTGCTCCCTCGGCTCACCTTTTAAAATCTTAAAATATTTTAAAACCCTTACAGGTCCTACAGTGACTGCTTGGGGAAAGAGAGAGAAATGTGCTCCAAGATGTTTGCGAACCTGAAAGTGTCATCAAGAAACTGAAAGTAAAGGCATGGTTTGGTCCATGAAAATATAAATCTTTAAGGATAATTTTTCATTTCACCTTAAGCCAATATATAAGTCAGTTACAATGATGGAGAAGCCACTCTGAAAGGAAAAAGATATTTTGATGCCCTTGGTTTAGTTTAGCCTTTCACGTATTCACATGTATGCACACTCGTAATCTATCAATTTTCTTGGAGCTTTTTTGCTTATTTACTTGCATAAACTACATCAGAGATATTAATTAAACTGGAATGAATCGTAAAAAGGTTACTACTTTTTGTGTTAAAACCATTCATTTCTTTAGCTGTCATATATTCTTAATAACTGTCATTTGGAAACAACTGCAGGCTGTTCACCAGACAAACCTCAAGTTATTAATTTTCTCCTTTGTCAATGAAGTTCGTACTTTTACAGTATTATAGTTGTTTGCATACAACTGCAACACCTTTTCCGTTTTTCAGAGAACATCACAGATCCACTTGTATTGGAATTAAAGATGTGGTATGGTACGCTTCTGAAAGTTGCTCTGTGAAAGCCAGCTTGCTCTTTCATGCAGTTGCTAAACATTGGCCCTGGAGGGCAGCATTGGCCCTCAATTTAAGGACATTGGCGCTCTGGCAAACATTGACCGCAATGCTCACTTCTGCTCCTTGCTATTTTTGTTTCTTACATCAATTAGTCCTCTGCCCCACTGCCCACTCCCCACTCAATTGCTTTCTAGCCATTGTTGGTTGTTCTTGAAAATGTTTTTGTCCCAACTAGTGCATCTCTTTGCCAATTTGTACTGTTGATCACCCTGCGTCCTCATGTCCATACTGAGTGTGTGTTTGTTTTTCTTCAGTAAAAGTCATGTGTCACTCATCTGAGTTGTCTGTTATCTCTGCACATGTTTTAGCCCATACCTATGATAAGAGCTTTAATTCCATCTCCTGTCATTGATTAAACCCCTAAGAACGAATCTCTGTTTAAATGGCCTGGATGTAACTACACCTTTGCCTCATTTAGTATTTGGGGACCTATGAATATGCAAATTAACTACACCTGGCTTTCCCTCTGGTGTCTCGTTTATCTGTAGCCTTATGCTAATGATATCTAAAGATACACTCTGCAAGTTGACTGAATTCTTTCATTAGCCATGTGACATATGAAACCCAGGCTGTTTAATTCTGAGACTGTCTTTGGTACACTGCAGTTCTAATGTAGAAGTAATCAGCCATGGCGTTGTCTGTTTAATTCACTCATTAAGTGACGTATGTCATATAAATAACACCATATTGACACATAAGGAGTTCTGTTCCATAACTAGCAAGGTAACTACCTAAAAGGCATGCAAACACCGCCAACAGTCCAGTTGACGCTGATAGGGGCTTGCCAACACACTGACTGGTGTCTTTTTGCTGGCAATGTCATGCTGTGAAAGCGTTTCTTCCATTTATGCTCCAGCCTAGAACACAGAACTGCATAAGGCATATCCTGGATGGCTAGTGGGTAAGACAGGTGTTTATATGTCCTTTACATGACCATATGCTATTCAAATTTATTTGGGGATGGTACCAAAACGAGTTGCCTATAAAAAGTGTCACATTTTTAGTGTTTAACAAGGTTAAAAATTACTGGAGGGGGTCTTTAATGGTGGATGTTGTTATATGGCTATATTGATGTGATAAGAAATAGGAAATGTCTACTTCTTCTGCATAAGCAATTATGAGATTACAAAAAGCTTAAGTGTATTTTTGTTCTTTTTGTCTACCTTTGCTTTACATAAAAATAATAACTACTCTGAAATACAGCATTAAGTAAAAAGTCTATAATAAAGCGTCACAAATGACTACATTATTTCATGTGAACAGATATCAGGATCAGAGATGCTGGATAACTCAAAGTGTCAAAGCAGATGCACGATTAAAATCATACAGATGATATTTCAGCAGGGCTACACTAATAACTTTACTAACTTACTAATGATGTGAAAATGAACCTTTTCAAACAGAATGAACATTTTATTTTATGATGAATTCAAACTATTTTCATATAGGTTCATGCAACCCCAATGGTCACCTGTTCCTCTACAATCACATACCCCTGAGTGGTGAAGTCTAGTGACCTCCAGTTGATCACATTGCCATCAGTCTTCTGTGGAGTGCGGTTCATGATAATGCAATCTCAGGATATGGAAGAAGTGAATCCCACATCTGTAATCATTCCCACTAAAGACTTTAATTTGTTAAATGTCCCCTCGTAACTGTCCTGATCTTGACAAAGGATAATACTGGGATTTCCAGAGATGTCACTGCCTTGATCAAGCCCTTTTCTCGTGCTTGGTTTCCCATTAAGCCAAAGTTGGGCAATACCAGTTTGGGAATTCCAAGTGGCACAGATAGAATTCCACTTGTTGCAGTTGTACTCTAACCCCCAAAAGATTACATGTTCAACACCTATATATAAACTATACTCATTGTTCCCCGATTTGTAAAGTAGGAAAGCATTGTCATAGACGGGGGTGGCAAAAGAGAAGAGACTCTGATCTCTAGGTCTGAGAAGAAGCGCAGACACACGGTCACTGCAGTCAGCCTCTTGCTCTGGTTGGGAACTAAGCTCACTTGAGCTGTATCAGACTTCACAGGGAAGGTGAACATTTTGCCAGAGAGATCTGTTAAGAAATATACATTCAGCAATACACATATTTAATCTCTAATAAAAACATGGATTCAAAGAATGGTCTTTGAAAATAAAATGGTAAATAACATTAATAGCTTACCTGGCTTCTCTGCCAAATATGTTATAAAGTGAGTAACTATAAAGACCCTCATGAATACAGAAACTGCCATGCTTAAGTACTGGAGCAAAATATTGCCTTGACTTTTTCTGGAGATAACAGCTATCGATATTGTTTATATACTGTCTGGAGGTGCACGTTGTATCCAGTGAGTTCTCTGAGTGTATTGGCTCAAATCCACTGATGGCAAATGGTACGGAAACTGATGTCCATTAGTAATCCATAATATTTGGGATAAAGATTGCCTTGTAGAATCAATTACTAACATAGTGAAGTAGATGTTCCTCAAATGGTTTTCTCATACTGTAGGCCCCAGAAACTCATAAAATTAGAACATCTGGTTTGAGTCTAAAACAAAATGGCGATTGCATAACTTCGTTTACAAAAGAGACTGTGTGTGCAGCTATGGTGTCATTGGCTTATTCTCCTGGACTAGATATATCCATCTGCAGTTATTTGTAACCTTTGTAATGTTTCAGATAGAACGACAATTCTAGCTTTCCCCTCTTGTATTTGCAGTGGGGCAAATAAGTATTTGACCCCCTGCCGATTTCGCAAGTTTGCCCACTTGCAAAGAATTGCGTGATCTATAATTGTGTTGTTAGGTCTATTTTAACAGTGAGAGACAGAAAATCAACCAAAACATCCAGAAAACTGCATTTTATTACAGTTATGAATTTATTTGTATTTGATAGTGGGAAATAAGTATTTAATCTCCTAGCAAAACATGACTAAGTACTTGGTGGAGTAACTGTTGTTGGCAAGCACAGACATCAGACGTTTCTTGTAGTTGGTCAGCATTTACACACATCTCAGGAGGGATTTTGGTCCACTCCTCTTTGCAGATCCTCTCTAAATCCTGAAGGACGCATTTTCAATGTCCTGGCTGTGGTCCTATCTGCCTTGAGATCATTCACAAGCTCCCCCTGTGTAGTTCGGTGGTTAATCCGCACTGGATGATCACCGATACTGCATGAAGTGGGATCTTGCGTGGAGCCCCAGACCGAGGGCGATTGACAGTTGTTTGGTGTTGCTTCCATTTGGGAATTATCACACCAACAATTGTCTGTTTCTCACCAAGCTTCTTGCTGATGGTTTTGTTGCCCATTCCAGCCTTGTGCAGGTCTACCATCTTATCTCTGGCGTCCTTGGACAACTCTTTGGTCTTGCCCAAGTATGATTCTTTGGACAGGTTTATTTTATACACGACACCAGTTGAGATCAGGTGTATCTGTTAGGCCTAATGAGGACTAATCTGTGTGCTTCTTGGGCACATAACAGGTCTGTGGGAGCCAGAGTTCTAACCTTTACTAATTTACTAATGATGTGTAAATGAACCATCACCTTTTCAAACAGAATGAAAATTTCATTTTATGATGAATTCAAACTATTTTTATTTCTGGAAGGTTAAAGCATGCCCACTAGTCACCTGGTCCTCTAAAATCACATACCCCTTAGTGGTGGAGTCTAGTGAGATACATTTGAAGGTACATAGGCACATTTGTCTTACAGTATTCATATTCTTTTTTTTTTTTAATTTCTTAATTTTTTCCCTGTTTAAGTTGATTTAAACCTCAGTAAATATTCTAAATGCGTCTAGTTCACCTGGTTCTCTACAATCACATACCCCTTAGTGGTGAAGTCTAGTGACCTCCAGTTGATCACATTGCCATCAGTCTTCTGTGGAATGCGGTTCATGTATAACGCAATCTCAGGATATGGAAGAACTGAATCCCACATGTGCACATCTGCAATCATTCCCGCAAAAGACTGTGCTTTGTCAAATGTCCCCCCGTAACTGTCCTGCTCTTGACCCAGGATAATACTGGGCATTCCAGAGATGTCACTGCCTCGTCGTATTCCTTTTCTTGTGCTTGGTTTCCCATTGACCCAAAGCTGGGCAATACCAGTTTGGGAATTCCAAGTGGCACAGACAGAATTCCACTGATTTGGGATGTCTTCCAATCCTTTAAATAATGCAATGTTGTCGTACTCGTTTATTTCATACACACTTTTTGCCTGTTTGTAAAGGAGGAAGCTATTTGGATCTGCTGGGGTGGCGAAAGAGAAGAGACTCTGAGCTCTTGTTAGGTCTGAGAAGAAGCGCAGACACACGGTCACTGCAGTCAGGCTCTTGCTCTGGTTGGGAGCCAAGATCACATGAGCTGTATCAGACTCCACAGGGAAGGTGAACATTTGTCCTGAGAGATCTGTTGGAAAAAAATACATTAGTCCAACAATCAGTCACCCTTCTTTGTAAAAGATGGGTGGAAACATACCAAGTTGGCTGAAAATTCGGACTATGACCTGTAACAGTTCTAAAGTGAATAAAAGTTCCCAGATTACATTTCATGATTTAGTATTATTAAATTCTAAAATCATTCATGTAGTGTTTCTTACCTCTGTGTTCAGCTGAAGATTGTGTCAAATACACAAGCAGAAGTATGAGGACATATTTCGCAATTGTAGTTTCCATGGTTGTTCACTGAATATGTGCTTAGTGTTTTGGATTATCAGATTTCAAGCTAGCTTAGGTCATTTGAAGGAGTGTCTTGAGTGCTCAAACTCTATTGGCCTAGAGGCATTTAATGACTGCAATTCGAGTAGTTTAACGCTACTCTGAATGCGTTGGGTAATTCCTAGTAATGCATACATACTTCTGATCTTCTGTGTTGAGGTGTGTTTTTTTCCCAGGTTTACCAAACAGCATGAGAACAGACCACAAGATTATAGTGACTTCGACGAAAGAGTTTTCTCAACTTGACTACTTATGATAGAGCTCTGCAATGAGTCAGATCTGTGCGCAATATTAATGCACCCAGGCCAACTTGGAGAGAACAGACCACTTGAACCACTATGCTATAATATCCACTATACTTTGAGGGAGTTAGGGACTTACCCAAACAGTTACTGAGGTCATAGGGGATATTTCAAATGAGGAAAGGTCTAAAATGGTTTATTAGTTAGTTTAGTTTTGGAAATGGATCCAGACAATGCCAAATGCAGTTTGACTGGGCGTATTGCATTAGAGTTGGGCTCATCCAGTGGGGTTAAGCATAAATAAAACTAGCACTGGTTGTAATGAGGAGTGGGTTGTCTTTTTTAAGAGAATACATTTTCTTAGCAATAAAACCGTTATAATTGTCAAAGTGTATTGTAAACATTAGGACTTGTACGTGAATGTAGTCGGGGAGAGAAAGTGAGTGTTGTTCTATTAAATTTGACTCCCAGTTTCAAAACACTTCTGACAGTTGCTCTGTGAAAGCCAGCTTGCTCTTTCCTGCAGTTGCTAAACATGGGCCCTGGGGGGCGGTATCTGCCCTTGGCTCTCCAATGTCGCCATTGTTCTTGAAAAAGTTTTTATCCCAACTAGTGCATCTCTTGGCCAACTTGTACTGTTTGTCACACCTGCATCCTCATGTTTATCCCCTAGCTCCCGCCACTGAATGTGTGTTTTTGTTTTTCTTGAGTAAAGTCATGTGTCACTCATCATGTCACCCATGTGTTCCAACCCATCCCTATGATGAGAGCTTTCATTTTGTCTCCTGGCATCGATTAAACCCCTTAAAAAAACTCATCTCTGTTAAAATGGCTTGGATGTCACTCTACGCCTTTGCCTTATTTTGTATATGTAGATCTATGAATATGCAAATTAACTACACCTGGCTTTCCCTCTGGTGGCTCTCGTTTAGCCGTAGCCTTATTCTAATGATATCTAAAGACCCACTCTGCAAGTTGACTGAATTGTTTCCTTAGCCATGTGACGTATGAAACCCAGGCTGTTTAATTCTGAGGCTGTCTTTGGTACACTGCAGTTCCAACGTAGAAGTAACCAGCCATGGCGTTGTCTGTTTAATGCACTCATAATATGTCATGTATCTTATACAAAACACCAAATGGACATGTAAACAAGGTTAAAAACTTGATTTTTACTGGAGGGGGCCTTTAAGAGCTGTGAAAAGTACTAATACTCTCTTTGGGGTTTCCCATTGACCCAAAGCTAGGCCATACCAGTTTGGGAATTCCAAGTGGCACAGACAGAATTCCACTGATTTGGGATGTCTTCCAATCCTTTAAATAATGCAATGTTGTCGTACTCGTTTATTTCATAAACACTTTTTGCCTGTTTGTAAAGGAGGAAACTATTTGCATCTGCTGGGGTGGCGAAAGAGAAGAGACTCTGAGCTCTTGTTAGGTCTGAGAAGAAGCGCAGACACACGGTCACTGCAGTCAGGCTCTTGCTCTGGTTGGGAACCAAGATCACATGAGCTGTATCAGACTCCACAGGGAAGGTGAACATTTGTCCTGAGAGATCTGTTGAAAAAAAATACATTAGTCCAACAATCAGTCACCCTTCTTTGTGAGACATTTGTGAAAACATACCAAGTCAGCTGAAAATTCGCTGTATGACCTGTAACAGTTTGAAAATGTGTTAAAGTCCCAAGATTTAAATGTCATGATTTAGTATGATTAAATACTAATATTAGTGTTTTACCTTTGGGTTCAGCTGAAGATTGTGTGAAATACATAAACAGAAGTATGAAGATGTTCATCGCAATTGTAGTCTCCATGGTTGTTCACTTAATATGTGCTTAGTGTTTTGGATTATCAGATTTCAACCTTACTTAAATTATTTGAAGGAGTGTCTGAGTGCTGGGGGCAGGGACAGACCATTTAAGTGACTGAGTCTGAGTGTGGGCATTTTTTGAATTACACCAAGGCTTTCAGGGGTGTTGCTTGTGGTCAAGTGTTACTTTATGTTGCGTATTAATGCATGTTACATGTACATTTGCGCATCTGTATGCTAATGGGTGATTGCAAAGGTATGTACAGAATGATATACATGTCATTGAACATAATTGTGTCTACAATATAACTTCTATGGCATCTGGACAGATTACTTCATTTTCAGTCTGCTATTTACCACCAAATTATTACAGATATATAAATATCATAGCCTGATACAGTCTAGAAGCAATGGTGTTTCCCCTGACAGGAAAACAGATACCCTTTTAAGACATTCAGACAAATCTAGATTTTCCACTTTATTTTTTGTTGATTATAAACACCACCACCAATGTTTTTATTAAAATATGGTACAAATACAGGTCTGGATATTTTTTGAAGACTTTATACAGCTCAGGATATTTGTCAATGACTGGTCCATCACTCCAGAAGTGAAAGCTTTGAGAGGTTTCTGTGTTGACATTATGCTCTATTTGTGAAAATGGAACGGGGTCCATGCAGACATGGACAGTATGATATCCTGTTTTCGATTCCATACTAAAATATCTATAAGAAGCCGATTACAACATTGCAACAAAGACATTACAGTTTGCCTTGAATTTCCAAGATTAGGTTAATTGAGTGCATCGTGGTTCAGGCTTACTGTGAAAAAGCAGGCATCTAGTTTACCTGTTCCTCTACAATCACATACCCCTTAGTTGTGAAGTCTAGTGATCTCCAGTTGATCACATTGCCATGAGTCGTCATTGGAATGCGGTTCATGTATAAAGCAATCTCAGGATAAGAAATAACTGAATCCCACATGTGCACATCAGTAATCATTCCCACAAAAGACTGTCCTTTGTCAAATTTCCCCCCGTAATTGTCCTGATCTTGACCCAGGATAATACTGGGCATTCCAGAGATTTCACCACCGCGACGAAGCCCTTTTCTCGTGCTTGCTTTCCCATTAACCCAAACCTGGGCGATACCAGTTTGGGAATTCCAAGAAACACAGACAGAATTCCATACGTTGCGCTTGTCCTCTAACCCCCAAAAGAGCACAACGTTTTCACCACCTTGATCTACTTCATACACATTGTTCGCCCCTTTGAAAAGGAGGAAAGCATTTTCATTGGCAGGAGTGGCGAAAGAGAAGAGACTCTGAGCTCTTGTTAGGTCTGAGAAGAAGCGCAGACACACGGTCACTGCAGTCAGGCTCTTGCTCTGTTTGGGAGCCAAGATCACATGAGCTGTATCAGACTCCACAGGGAAGGTGAACATTTGTCCTGAGAGATCTGTTGAAAATAAAATCATCAATAAAACACATATTAAATCTCTTATAGTTACTTGAATTGAAAGAATGGTCTTTGATATTGAAATTGTTAATCACATTTAACAGCTTACCTTGCTTCTCTGCAAAAGATGTTATAAAGTGGGTAACTATAAAGACCATCATGAATACAGAAGCCGCCATGCTGAAGTGCTCTAGCAAAATATTGTGAGACTCTTTCTGGAGATAACAGCTATCGATCTTGCTTATATACTGTCTGGAGGTGCACATTGGGGAGTGTCTTGTGCGTTGTCAGAGTCTATTGGCTCAAATCCACTGATAACATATGGGCTTCATCCACCCTTTGTCTTTGTTGATGGTAAAAAATCTGGGATCAAAATTGTATGTAGCCCTGAGCTTTTAATCTGGCAAGAAGAGGTCAGTTCAACAAACTGCTTTGTCCAGAGGAAGGAAATTAGGCTGAAGATGTTTAAGGAACATATGGTATAAATCAAATTTAGTTTGACTGCAATCTACAGATAAATCCCTACGTGTTGCGTTTTCAGGACACTGCATGGATGATGGAAAAAGGTATGGAAACTAATGTCCATTAGTAGGCCATAATATTTGGGATAAAGCTTGCCTTGTGGAATCTATAACTAACATAATTAAGTAAATGTTCCTCAAATAGTTTCCCCAGAAGTAATACAATTCGAACATCTGGTTTGAGTCTGAAACAAAATAACGATTGCACAACTTGGATTACTAGAGACAGTGTGTGCAGCTTTGGGGCCGTTGGCTCATTCTTCCGGACTAAACATATCCATCTGCAGTTATTTGTAACTTTTGTAATGTTTCAAATAGAACTACAAAATCTAGCTTTCCCCTCTCGTATTTATTGGTTATTCTGTAATTGCCCTCTCCCCCTATGACTGATTAATCTATGCAGATCACACTGACGATTTCAGCTACACTGTTGCACAGCTACGTTTTCCCACAAGACATGTTTGCAAGACTTTCGCTGAGATTTAAACTTGCGTCATTTATTTTTATTTATTTGGCAATAATATAGACATCTGCAGTGGGGGAAATGAGGAAGCCTGCAGTTAATGTTTTGTGAAGTGGCCAAGAGGAGTTATTTGCAATGGTGGATACTGCCCATTTGGAAGATAACATTGAAAGGGGAATTCCATATTTAGTTTTTTATATAGTTTGTTTGGGGTGTGGGGGGATAGGGGCACATCGGAGCATAGTGTTTTTGCCATAGGTGTGTTGGTGAGTGTGTGTGGATGACAGGTTGTATGTGGGTAGTCACATATCCCTTAGTTGTTAAGTCTAGTGACATCCAGTTGATCTCATTACTATCAGTCTTCTACGAATGTGGTCCATGTATAAAGCAATCAGAGGATAAGGAAGAAGAGAGTGCCACACATGTACGTCTGTAAGCATTCCCACAAAAGACTGTCCTTGGATAATAGGGGATATCACTGCCTTGATTGATGCCCTTTCTTGTGCTTGGGTATCCATTGACCCACATTTCTTCTCTGCTAAAGATGTTTTTAAGTGAGTTGATAGAAGTCTTAGAACTTTAATGACTCCACTAACCACTGACTTAGTAACATGAAGTTGTTTAAGAAATCCAAAGTTTGCTTATATACTGTCTGGATACATTAGCTAGGCAGCCCATTTGGGATAATGCTTGTACTGGCATATGGACTCATTCCTTCACCTCAGCTAATACCAGCTCTTCAAAGAGGTCCATGATGGATGTTGGAAAACATCTTGTGAAGTACACAGGAATCAAAGCTTTAGAGGTGCTACTGTATGTTTACATAGGATTGAATTGAAATAATTCCTAATAGAGACCCAGGTTCGAGTCAGGCTCGTGGTCATTTCCAAAACCCTCTCCCAATCTCTCCAGCTCGCTTTCTGTCTTTCTATACTCTCCAACCAGATTAAAGGCATAAAAGCCCAAAAATAAATCTTAAAAAATAATAATAATATATATATTTTTTTTTAAACAAGCGTTTTCTTCTCATGCTTTTTTTTTTTTTTATCTTTCTCTTACCTCCTTATTTAGCCCCAATCCGGAAGAATTGGTATTTATCTCTACTGAACTCCCCCTAAAGTTGCAGACCGTAGCTCTGTTTCACACCACCGTCGTAAATACAAATCGTGCATTGTTGACCAGCTGAAGGATATGGAACCGGCAAAGACAGCGGCAGAAGCCAAAGAGGCATGTAGACTGACATGGTAGAGTAATATCACAAGATTTTACTCAAATATGACTCTTAATATAGTTTTATTTATTAGACGTCATGCCCCCTGTACCCCCAAGAAAATGTAACGGGTTCTGGCCCGGAGTGTATATATCACGGAGGCCAAGACTTCTGTTGTTTAATAGGGGAGTGAAGAGGCTGGGTAAGCATGGCAACAGCCAAGGGCCAACAACAGTGTGTAAAGATGTTCCAGAGGCTGAACATGCCTAAATGTTGTGCAATTTACTGGAACAATTTTTCTTTCTTTCTTTCTTACGAAACCCTTTCCTTGGAGAGTAACATTAATCTGTTAATGTACTGCCATCTGCTACAGCAAGCCAGATCATAAAAAGACTTAACCCCTCAACATAGTAGGGTTTTCCATAAAAGAAATGTAAATGTACCATTCAATAAAGGAGGCACTTATAAATAGTTCCTTCCAAAGAATGATGTAATGGAGTTTAACAATGGGATATTAATACATTAACATAGTCCTGTTGTGCAATGATGCAATACTGTAGCCTTTCCATGGGTGGCGACACGTTTGGGTTCACATCATATTCTTATTAAAGTAGAATAATACCAAAAACTGCAGATGGAAGTGTTGAAGTGTCTGTGGTATTGATTTAGCCATATGCTGCAATTCTATGTGTAACAAGAATGGGAGCATTCAGAGAATGCAAACCTCCGCCTTGTGACCTTGACCTTTGACCTTGACATCTGAAAATCTAATCAATTATTGCCATTATATTAACCAATCTCCCCACAAAGTTTGATGGAAATCGGTCCATGCGTTTCTGCGTAATCCTGCTAACAAACAAACAAACATACAGGGGCGAAAACATAACCTCCTTGGCAGAGGTAATAATTATGTGACCCAGCTAAGACTGCCTCAAAACATTGTGCTCACAGCATAGTGGTATAGTGATGTAGGCCCGTTTTGTGATTGTAATCGATGTAAGAAAAACATAATTTTATTCCTTGTGTTGTCTTGTGCCCATGCTGTGACACGGCCACATCATGTTACCGTGTTTTTAAATTTGCATTATAAGTTATGGTTAACATACTGGTAAGTAATCAGCTGACATGAGCTAGCAGGCTAATCAGCGCTAAAAGGGGCATAGTGTAGAATGTAGTCCCATCTAGCGGCGAGGTTGCAGATTACAACCAACTGAATACCCCTCTCTCACCCCTCCGTTTCCAAACGTGTAGGATAACTTACAGTAGCCATCTGTTGCTATAAAAACACGAAAGGCCCTCTCGAAAGGCCCTCCAGTGTTATGGTTTGTCCATTCTGGGCCACTAGAAATATGGTGGCGGGACATGATGGACTCTGTGGAAGAGGATCCTCTCACTATGTACTGTAGATATGAAGGGGTCATTCTAAGATAACGAAAACACAGCGATTCATAATAACAGGTGATTATACACTAATAAAAACAGAATTATGTATACTGTAGCAGTAGTAGTAGTTTCTAACCACGCACCAAAATCTGTTGATGGGGTGTTTTCAAGAAGCAAGGGTTGGGTTTAAGGATTAAATGTCAGAAACAAGATAATTTCACATGTATACCTTTTTCTTAACTTTTTTCTCAATAAATACATAAATTAACCAAAACGAATGGGAATGGGAATTTGCCAGACTCGCAAAACTGTTGTCTTCTTCAGAGGTGTACATCACAAAGGAATAGCCTCTAATGTATTGTTAGGCATATCCATATGATCTGAAACGTGATCTGGTATGAACACCATGCACATGATTATTGTATGCCTGTCAATAATTGTGTAAGAGAGTCTGTGTGTAAGTTTGTGTGTGTGTGTGTGTGTGTGTGTGTTGTGTGTGTGTTTATTAGATCATGAGGCTAGTGACAAGGTGGGTTAGTCATTCGAGAACTCCTGTGTCATGGCAGAGTTACAGTGCGGTGTGCAGAGACAAAGGGGCAACAGCTGTCGTTCATTAATAAATTACTCTGCAGTTCCGGTAGACTGTGAATATATGTGGCATATCAGGCATTCATACAAGTTTTGCAAGTAGAAATAATGAAACTATCCTTCTGTAAAAAAAAATCGGTTATGCCAGTATATTTGTTCTCCCATTTTTTCTCTAGTGCCAGGAATATGGTCAAGTTGAAGCTCTTTTTGGTAATATAAGGTTTGAAGCTCTGCAACTATCATAATAACCAAAGAATGGAACACATCGCTTTCATTTATTTAAGTGTGTTTGGTTTTGTACTTTTAGTTCTAGATTATTCTTTACGGATTATGACATTGCTTACACTTCAATAGGGTCATACCCAAGGCATTGTTTTTTGACATAAAATTCTAAGTAGTTATACAGACATCCTAGTGATACTAAAGCACTACTTTCCCATTATTACTAGAAAAGTGATACTCCAAGTGTTTGTGTGTGTTCGAATGTGCGTGCAATTATGCAGTAGTGTTCACATAGTGAAATGGGCTCTTCTCTTGTGGCCTTTGCAACGGATTAATGTGCAATCAGTGTGGATTTGATGTTTCCTGACAGCGCAGCACGCCGTAATACTGCTGTATTAGTTTCACTGGCTGTCTCCCTACCCCTCCTACAGGCGCTGCAAAACTCGCCCATTCGATGCCTCAGAGGACGGACTGACCACACACTGTTGCGGCCCAGGTAAGCCCCTTATCCGCAAAATGTACCCTCCCCCAAAATGAATGGGGCACTCCTGTGAGACGTGTGTGTGTGTGTGTATGTTTGTGTGTGTGTCTATATGTGATGTCACAAGAGGAGAGAAGGACGTGGACTTTAAGCAGGTTTTATTTTGTTGGTAATCCCTCTGCGATTGCCAGAGTGAGTAAAATGTCCAGAGTGGGGCCGGATCAGATCTGCGGGATTAACCCAAGCCCCTACCCTGCACCAATCCTCTCCCAACTGTCTCTTTCTCTCGCCCTCTCTCTCTTTTTTCTCTCTCCTCCCATCCTGTCCCGTCCTGTGTGATTGAGCCCGTTTTCCCGGCACTGCTGCCATGGAGACATGGGTCCACACTTTCTGACTGCCTTCTGAGTGTGTGTATGCCTGAGGGAAAGAGAGAAAGGTGTCTTCTTTCTCCTCCTCATCGCGAGCACTGATCAACAATATTTTCAGCGAGATAAATTATTCACAGAACCACTGCCAGGAGGAAGCCATCTGATAGTGTGACCTCGGGAAAGTAAGAGAGAGAGAGAGGCGAAGAGAGACAGAGAGGGGGAGACCTGAAGAGAAGATAGAGGGAAAATTCCGTCTGGATATCAGGTGAAAAACGATCCCTCCCTTTTTTTCATTCGTTCTTTTTATTCCCTTCCTTTTTCTCTACGCTCCACTTCCTCTTCATCTTCCCTTCTGACGTAACTTGGTAACTGAAGACGTGAAAGCAAAAGAAGCCCAGGTGGCTGCCAAGCTCATTTTCTGGCCTGCGCCGTGAGCGTCTCTGTTTTCAAATGCTGGTCTCCAGTAAGCAGCTACCCATCGGCCGCTCCCACAGCTGGGACACCCTGGGGGGTCCGGAGTGTCAGTGGGGGCCAGAGAGCATGTACGAGCAGCAGCAGGGCCGCCTCTCCGTGCGACGCAACTCAGTCAGCTACGGTAGCGAGGCAGCGGGGGGCCAGGGCTGGTATGAGCCCCCGTCTGGAGTGCATCCCCCTGACTTGGATCTGAAACGAGACCCGTACTCCTACCAGGAGTCACTCTACAGTCAGGGTTTAATGGATCGGCAGGACCCACGAGCAATGAGGAAGTGCTCTGTGCCGGAGTTGAACAGCCACTACGAGCGGCCCCCTGTTGCCAACCGCGGGACTCTGCCTCCCCAGGATTACTACCCACAGGACCCGGCGCTGACGCCCCGCCAGCTGGATGACCCCCGTGCGTTTTTTCGGGGTGGAGAGCAGACACAGCCTCACCCACTGAACCGGTCCGCCTCGCACTATGGGATGAACACGGGCATGACTGGGGGTCCGCCTTCTGCAGCCCCCCCCTCCGCACATGAGATGGGACTTAGGTACCGTGAGCCATCCGTGTCTGCTCCTCCTCCACCAAACACCCCTGGCCCGAAGATGATGCCCAGTCGCGAGCCATCGCCATCTCCGGTCCGTTACGCTACAGAACCTTCGTCCCCAAGGTATGGATCAGAACCGCCTACACATGCAGGACGAAATGCCTACACTGATGTCAACAGAATTGTGGACCCCCGCCAACCTGCTGCCACTTGTCTGGTTGTGGACCCTGCTTCCCAGGGTATCGATGTAAATGGGGGGTCACGTGGGATGGTGGTACGACAGGAGAGCCCCACGCCCTACAGCCCCATGCAGCAACAAATGCAGCTAACCCAGCAGTTACAGCAGCAGATGCAGGCAGTGCAACTGCAGCAGATGCAGCAGGCTCAGCAACTGCAGCAGCAGATGCAACCAGCAGCACAACTGCAGCAGCAGATGCAACCAGCACAGCAGGTCCTACAGCAGGTCCCGCAGCAGATGCAGCCATCCATGCAACAGCTTCCGCAGCAGATGCAGCCATCCATGCAACAGCTTCCGCAGCAGATCCAGTCTCCCATGCAGCAAGTCCCGCAGCAGGTGGCGCCACCAATGCAGCAAGTCCAGCAGCCAATGCAGCAGCTCCCTATGCAGCAACCGCAAATGCAGCCAGTGCCACCAGTGCAAACGCAGATGCAGCCGCAGATGCCGATGCAGATGCAGCCAGTCCAGCCAGCACCTCAGCCAATGCAGCCAGCAGTGCAGCAGATGGCACCAGTGCAGCAAATGGCACCAGTCCCCCAGCAGGTCCAGCCAGTGGCGCCCCCTGTGAACTCCATCTACGACCCCAGTGCTGCCTCCATGGTGCCTCAGAGCTCGGTACTAGCTGCTCACCCCATGTCTCTTCCTCCTCCACCAGCTCCGACTGTACCGCCAACCCCTGTGGCTCAAGCCCCTCCAGCAGACCCTAAAAGGATGGCCGACCCAGAGTTCCTAGCCCTACTCCGCAACGATGGCGTGTCGGAGAGCACCATAACATCTCTGCTCCAGCAGGGCTTCGACAGTGCGGGCATGCTGGCTGTGATGGAGGAGAACGACGTCCGCTCGGTGGCGCCCAACCTTGGGCAGGCCCGGGTGCTGTCCCGGGTGGCTCTGAGCTGCAAGCGGCCCACCGAGGCCCCGCAGCCCAACCCCCAGCACAACCCCCACCACCTGGGGGCAATGCCACCATCACGGGGCCGCTCCAACAGCTTCAGCCACCGCAGCGATGTGTACCAGCCTCACCACAACATGAGCCTGGGCATTGGGGTGGGCATGGAGTCCCAGATGCTGACCGCCCCACCCACTCCCATGCAGACCCTCTCTCCCAGGTTGGGGGAGGTGATAAGTAGGAGGCCCAGCAGCGCCCCATCCCAGCATCTCCTAGAGACTACCGGAGGGTACCCACCAGGGCCAAGGACCCCAGGAGCTTACAGTGGAGCCATGGTGCCGGTCCAGCCTCGCCCCATGTCGGCCTACTCCTCACAGCAATCCTTGCACATGGCCCAACACATGGCAGCTCTGCCGCACCAAATGTCAGGCATGTCACACCAAATGCAAGCGTTGCCCGGGCCGCCACAGATCCAGCAGATCCAGGCCATGCCTCAGCACATGCCCGCCGTGCCCCAGCATCTGGCCATGACACCCCAACCACCCCAGCAGGCACCTAAGGCCTACTCCACCAACTACACCGTGCCCATGGAGTTGATGAAGCGCGATCGCAGCCTGGTGCCACTCCCACCCATGCACAGCCCCCACCACAGCCCGCAGGCCATGCGTAAGCCCGGACAGGTGGTGCCCTCGGACGGGACAATGGTGTCCATGGGCACGGCCATGCAGGCCCAGAGCGCCAGCCTTGCCAATCAGAAACTCAGCCGTCGCACCGGCCCACCGGTCATCTGCTCCACTATGGCGTCCCCCGAAACAAGTAAAGTGAAAATCCTCATCCTCCACTCCTCCCACCCTGCTCCTCTCCTCTCCCCCCTCCTCAACCATCTCACTCTCTCTCTATCTACAACATCTGTCCTTGAGTGAGTGAGTGTGGATCTGCATATTTCTTCATTCCTGATTGGACTAAAGCTCCAATTCGATCTGTAAGTAGGTCAGTGTGCTTTAGATCCATCCTTCTTTCCTCCCAGTGTGCGATTCACTGTTCATTTTTTTTGATGGATGTATGTTAAGTTTCAGTTAACTAGGCCTAAGATATGTGGATCCACTCTGTCTTTATATGTACATTAAGTGCACATTGTTTTTAAAACTGAAAATACCATACATAATGTAGAAGTGTGTGTGTGTGTGTGTGTGGAGAAAAGGTAACAAGAGGGAGAGTACAGCTTTTCATTGCATTTGCACTCTTGCTGATGTCGATTGAAGAGGTATTTTTGATTTTTAGTGTAATAAATGTACTAAATGAAATCTTTTAGAATAATGCAGCTTCAGAGTTATTGTTCTGTCAGTCATATTATAGGAAGTGTGAGTTTTTCAGTTGCATGGTACACACCGTACGCATTTATATATTCCCCTGTACGGTTTGAATTGTGGTTTTCGCCAAAGTTAGTTCCTTAAGGTTAAAATGGCTGCTATACTTTAGATGAGTTTAGAAGTTTCAGTGTGTCCCCAGCCCCCTGTGGTACAGGCGAAACACAAGCATAGTGTCACTTACAGTAATCAATACTTAAGGGGTTACTGTTTCTGATTTTAAGATGATCTGAAATAGACTCTTCTACTGTGAGAAATGAGGTCAAACATAGTTGTATTTTTGTGGCATCAATCAAGTATTTTGAATTACATCACAGGTCTCCTTCAAGCAAGGATGGTATACTTATCATTAACTGGTGGTACGTAATTATTTGGCTAGAACACAGATAAAGAGTTGATGTCACACCATTTGCATTGATGATTACTTCCGACTTTCTTAAATATTACTGTAGATAGTAACTGGAGTTGAGATGTAGGACTTTAGACAGGGTAAATCTGCAGGATACTATACGTACAGTAAAGCTGCAGAAGTTTTAGAAATGTCAACTTTGTGATTTCAAGTGATTCACGCCCTCAGTGTGTTAGCAATGGGAATCCCTATTGTGGTGGTGCCTATTAGAACTAATCCCTCGCTTCATTTTTTCTACGCTCCCCGATAATCCACAGATTGATCCGGCCTTAAGGTCACTGGCTTGACTAAACTGCAATGTGTTCAACTGTTCTTTTTTTTTCATTTAGGGAATAACTATTGCTTATTTTCTTTCCTGAACTGGCAGCTCTTCTCTTTAAAAATCAATCATCTGCCTCAACCTCGTTGTTTCTCAATAGGAACAGGACCTTTTTCAAATATTCAACTTACTAATCATATTGTGTGCTGCCAAAGGAAGCAACCCAGGACTTCCCGGGGCCAAGGGATTCCATGCAGTTTAGTATTCCCTCATATTCACTCACACAGTTACAACTTGTGGGCTCTTGCACTATAACTATGAAAAGGCTTCACTTTACCTTATACAAAGCACCAACTCAGAAGAAGCATGTGATGCCATCAAGATTAGTTTCACGTAGTTATGCGTTATTTGGCTCACTGTGGCTTCAAAAGATTGCCATAGAACATTAGTAGTAGTTTAAGAAAGAATTGTTAATTTGATCCATTAAACTTCCTAAGTTTCATTGTAAATTTGAGCCATTAAACTTAATTAGTTTCATTGTACATTTGATCCATTAAAGAACGCCTGTGGTTACAAGAGGAAGTTCGAACTCTGATTCCTCTGAAGTTCCTTGACCCTGGATGTCCGTCATGTGTCACAACAGATACAGCGTTTTTCTCCCTGATGGGAAACATGTCAGTTCCACCTCACTGGATAGTTTGACAGGCAGGCATTTGACTGCAAGAATGACATTTTAAACCCCCTGCCCGTAACAGCCTGCCCGTGTCAACACTGGTTCATTTCTCACATCTTCATTCAAGCTGCTGACTTAAAGAGGCAACAAAAATGCCTTTCTTCCCTACTTTCTCTAACTGTACTGTAAAAAATAACAAGATAAAGTATTTTTTCATTCGAAAGATGCAAAGCTAGTAGTGTGGCATCGCTATTGAAAGCTATTATTATGACAACAAAGATACTTGCAGATACCTGCTCACACATTCTCAGATTGGACAGAGCCTGTTATATTTTATATGCTTGTCCACATTGACGAGAGACTTCAGTCCAGCTTTGTAGTTTTGTTTGTCGTGCTTGGACACGAGAGTATCTGGTCTTGCCTGGTTGTGTTGCACGAAACTTAAATAATAATCGGTTACTGTTGTTCAGAGGACGGGGCACCTTGATCCCTGATGTTCATTATCCTCCTTCACACTGATAGGATTATATATAGTGGACCATTGTAACACATGGTCACATCATACACTTTGGTTATAAAAGGTATATCAATTAGCATCCATGTTGTTTTGATCTGCCTTTAATTTATGTATTTCTATATTATTTATTGTTTCCTAGAAAGAATATAATGTGTATGAGCAGATTTATGTAGTATCTATGACTGTGTTGTGT